>NC_090933.1:72107070-72437570 GCF_040938575.1 Ambystoma mexicanum
TTTGGACCCAGGCCCCAGAAAGCCTTGTGGACAATGCAGAGGGTTTTGAATTTAATCCTTGCATCGCTGGGAGCCAGTGGAGAGATTTCAGAACTGGAGAGATATGATCCCAGGCCTTGAGGCCAAGGACAAGTCTTGCAGTCCTGTTCTGGATTAGTTACAGAGGGCGGAGAGTAGAGGCAGGTAGATTTAGAAAGAGGCTGTTACAATAGTCCAAGCTAGAGGGAACCAGAGCTTGGGATACCATGAGCTTCTGGGGGAAGGAGAGGAAAGGCAGAGTACCTCTGAGGAGGTGCAGTAGGAAATTTGACTTTTTAGAGACCTCAGAGATGTGGGCGGAGAAGGGAAAGGGTGGAGTCAAAGAAGACCCCGAGGTTCTTAGCCTCGAAGGTGGGGGTAGGAGGAGGGCCAAGGGAGGCAGGCCAGAGAGTGAGGGGAAAGGATGGTGAAGGTGTGCCGATGAGGAGGGTCTCCGTCTTGCTGGTATTGAGACAAAGATCATTGGCGGCACACCAATCTTGAATGGCAGTTAGGCAATCAGAGATGAGAGAGGGAGAGGAGGTGGCAGAGGGCAGCCTGAAAATGAGGTGTGTCGTCAGCGTAGCACTGGCAATTTGAGCAGAAAGTGGCAATGCAGTGGGCGAGAGTTGCCAGGTATTGGTTGAAAAGCCAGGGCGAGAGGTTAGACCCCTGGGGAACACCACAGGTAGAGAGGAAGTTGGATGAAAGGAAGGACCTAAGTTGGACCTGGGACGTTCGATCCGAGAGGAAAGAGGTCAGCCAGGCCAGAACCTGATCAGTGATACCCAGGTTTTCACGGAGACGGTTGAGCAGGATGGTATGGTTGACGGTGTCGAAGGCAAAAGAGAGATTGAGCAGGATGAGGACAGAGGGAATGTTAGAGTCAAGGTTGGAGAGCAGATCTTCACAGATGTTCACGAGGGCACTTTCCGTGCTTTGGCAGCTCTGAAGCCAGACTGGTGGTCATGGAGACAGCCAACAGAATTGGAATGAAGGTTAAGCTGAGAGATGGCCAACTTTTCCAGGAGTTTGACAAGAAGGGGAGTAATGGAAATTGGGCGATAGTTACAGGGCGAAGAGATGACCTTATCAGTGGCTAACCAAGTGGATGCTCACCCACAGTGTGTACCTTGTGATGTTCTAATTGGTGTACTTGACATGATGGGATGAGCTAAGGTAGAATCCATGCAAAGAACTTTGTCTGAAATATATAAATATGAATTGAATTACTATATTAATTTGAATTGTTAACTATGCTTCTCATTGCTCATGCATCTTATGTGCACCTTGTATTTTGGCTCTGAGGTGCTGCAGCTTAAATATTGTAATGGTATGGTTGAATTGCAGCTGACAACCCACAGACCGGTTGCAGGCGGTGTCCCACACACATGAGGGGCAGGCCCACAGCAACCGCAAAGGGTGTATATGATGGCTTATCTAGTTTTAAGTGGGACTGGGTATTGTGAGACACCTGAAGGTGTCTCCCTAGCTAGTCCCCGGGGATCTGTCATCCAGGTGGCCAGGACACGCCCATCGCTATTGGATCCAGTTCCTTGCGGTGGACCAGTGAGGGAGGATCACCTGGATGGGGGTCCTCGGGGAGTGGGACACCGGATGAGACACGGTATCCCCCTTCCTCTGACACTTTTCCCCTTCCTCTTTCATAGGACAATCCCAAATCACTGCCCCCACCCCCTTTCCAACACAAAACACTTTTGCACAACACAAAGGACAATGGTCTAACACCAGAGCTGTTTACCTGACATGTCCCAATACAAGGGTCAGGCAAAGTCAGGCCATTGATTAGAATCGCACACACCTAATGGCTCTTTTCCTTCCCCACACGGATAAAAGGTGGAGCCAGAGAGCACAGTACGAGCAAGGCGAGCCCGATGGCGTGGCTACGCAGGCACAGCAGTTCAAGAGAAGGAGAAAGGCGGCAGGAATCGAGAGGGTGGCGAGGAGAGAAGTGACCTTGCCCTTTTCATCCCAGGCCTGCAGAACCTTCATGGAAGAGAACCGAAGACCACTAACAATAGCACAAGTTTCTTGCAGCAGATGTCAACTACACAGGGCAAGCTTATGCTGATAAGCTGGACCGAGGGAAGATCCGTAATACCGGCCCTGAATCCAGGAAAGCCAAGCGGTTCATCACAGCCGGTGAATCGATGGGAGAATCAATAAGAACTGGGCTGTGTTGAATGAGAAGCGCTAAGTGGCAAGTTTGAACCAAGTTAATTATCTGTAAAAGTATTAAGGGGAGACAAGCTGCAGAGGGGAAAACTGGCACCACATGGGTGCTAATTTCAAGAGACTCTGGTCGATCCCCATCTGAGCAAACTACAGGTACCAGAAGGCCGTAGGAGTCTCCGAAAGAGGTCAAAGTGGTAATACAGGAGGTCTGGTAAAATCCCTGTACAATCAAAAGACTTTGATCTACATCAGTGTGAAACAAAGGGAACCAAATCCCGCCATATGAGAAAGCAAGGGAAGAGAATCCTGCGAATGCCAGCAAATGTTAAGTTGACAAGAGTAAACCCGACAGAGGGATGCTGATGAAAAGGGGCAAGTCGAAGTCCCAAGAAACAGTGGGTTTGGAACTGTTTAAAAAGAAATTAAGATTTGTGGAATACGATACATTGAGAAGGGTCAGCGCCCAGAAGAGGGGGACCCAGGGGTGAACTTTTCATTTGTGAAAGGAACTTTTGTTTTGTTATTTTGAACACGTCAGGACCTCAAAGGCAAGAGACTATCAAGTGAAACGAAACTTGGCCGTAGACGGCCCAGATAGCTGAATGCTCGAGAGTGTCTTCTGAGAGATGCCATTAGAACTGTTGTCTTGTGCTGGAGAAGCCCGAGACTGTACTGTGCTCCAAGCTCCCATCCTACCCCATGTCCAAAACGTGGGGAAGGGAGACCCAGGCTACCGCATCCGGATGTATTATTTGAGAACACTACTTTCCTTTCTTGAGAATTATCCCACACCCTTTTTGTATTAGTTGTGAGGTTTGGCAATAGGTTTCTTAGTATAGGCCCTTATTATTTTGACACAACGCCACTAGGACTGCCTTGTTTTTCATTTGATCGTCGATGCTTGCTCCCATTTTAGGTTTAGATTAGGCGTTTTTCCAACTTGCATACAGCATTCATTGTTCAATAAACACCCTTGAACTGTGTTCACTTGTGTCTGTTTTACTTGTTGCCACAATGAGTTCCTCACAGTATTTACAGCAAAACGAAATGTGAAAACCTTTCCTACTCTTCTTGTCTTTCCACAGATCTGAGATGTTTGATAAACTAAAAGTTAGAATCCCTTTTCATTTGAGTAGAATTTGGTCAGTGTATTGATCCCGAGTTTTGCTCAACTCCGTCTTTTGCTCCATTTTGGCCCGCCCTGGTGGATGGGGACATGAGCGTGCACAGGCTGCATTTGATATCCAGCACTGGGTTATATTTTGTTAATTACAGCCAATGCGTTGGCTTGCAGACATATCTGTCCACTGTCACAACATGTTGAAATGTTTTTAGGAAGGTCAATTTTCTTTATCTGCTCTGAAACTGGAATTTCGTGAAGTGAATCAGAGACTAAATGCTGAAATCGTGACTGGGTGTCTCAAACAAAAAAGTGGTGAGGTCATTTCGACCATGAGGGGGTCCTTTTTGAACTGTTTACAGTATAAAATGGCAGGCCAGATTAAAATTGGCGCTATGAAGAGATGCGCGCGCACACACAAAGAAATGCAGGGATGCCAATGCAGAGAGGCACACACAAACGAATGCAGGTGGCGCAATGTTTCCCATGTCACACCAAGCCGCCTAAAATAAAAAATGTTGTCCAAGCAAACCGAATAACTGTTTTTTATCTTTCATACAATAGTAATAATGTGTCCATGTTGAAGGTCTCCAACCTTTACGGTAAAGAGCTACTTGTAGTTAATGACCAATAGGCGGGAGCTACTGGGGTGGTAATGTCTGTGAGTATGAGAATTATTCCTTTGGGCGGTCTATTTGCTCTTTTTTTAATGACTGGAATAACCTGTGTTTACCATGATATTAATAACTTCTTTATTTCATTATTTATTTTTATTCGTAGCCGTCTCCTACAAATTGTCAAGCATTTCAGAATGTAGGAAGCCAATCGTGACATTCAATGTGAAATTTGACGCTGAATGCTATCGACCATTCAGTAATCTGATGTTTATCTTGAAACAGCAACAGCACTCGTGCTGTCAGACAGGATCAAAATTTTGATTCCAGGAAGTTCATGTCTGAAAAAGGCAGATTTGCATGGATAATCAATCACATCGGCTGATGCCCTCCTTGTCATAGTGTTTGCACCTAACTGCACACCTGTCATGGCAGACATACATTCAGGCCAATTTTTACAATCTCTAACAGCCTCAGCTATGGAAATTGTTGTACCCTTCACAATTGCACCATCTGTTAAAGTACATTTGTTTTTCATCAAATAATTAGCAACATTGAAGGATGCCTCGGTAACAGCATCTGCATCACAGTGTTTAGTTTTCCTGTTTTGTAGGATTTCAGACAGCATCCTTTTGCAAAAATGAGTTTTATAATTTTTGTGTATTATTGCAAAATGCCCCTCGATGTACTTTTTTTATTTTACACTGCAACTTGGGCACTGTAGATTAAAGAGGCACATTTGCTTTTTATGCTGGAAGAAAAATAAATCTGTTTTCCACTGTGGATGGAAATGCTACATCTTTTGCCTTTTGTGGGATGCTGTGTCTGCATCTGCATTCAGGATTTCAACAAGGGAGTCTATATATTTTGGGTTTGCATGTGCACAAATAATGAGTAGTTTTTCATTCAATGCGTTATATGGTTTGAAAACATTCAGCATATACCACTTTGATTTGTCAAAAAATAAAATCCACTAACAGTTTAGCATCTCCCCCAATTCATGCAAATTGCTCAAATGCTAGATCACAGAATCCAGCCAAGGAAAAGTAAGCCAAAGCCACCTTTGTTGAAAAGTGAGCGTGTGTGGCAAGCAGCGTTCACAAAAACAAGTAAATGCTGCTGGGCATGCAAGCATGCCCGGCAGAATTTACTTGTGTTTGTACGCCACCCATGGCCCTTTACATTTGCACTCTGCAATGTATATGACCCATTTGGTGGCAGGGATCCACTTATGTTACAGTTTAAACGTAACTGCTCCCAACCGTCAAATTACTAATTTGACATGAAACATGCATGAATCATATAGCGACCCAATCTGACAATATATGAACATTTTGAGCAAAGAGAGTATGGCTGTAGTGAAGGGTGACTTGTTCATAACACTGCCACCCATCTGCCCTTTATGAAGTGGGCAGCATCACAGAGAACCGCTCACATGGTCGCTGCCTCTCCCTGCAGGCATCATGGAGGTCATCCTGGTTCATGACCAATGGACCATGCCTGGCTTCCACGTACAGCTCTCTGACATATTGAGGGCTCTAGCATTTCCAAAATGGTATGAAATGACAATAATGACCTATTTGTAATAGCATCAACATGTGTTTGACACTGGCAATGCCAGAATATAACACCTGTTGTTGGTGACAAGACATCTATTGGCATGTTCCATGTGTTAGAGAATTACTTGTAAATTGTATGATGTTTTGCTTCATTTTTAGCAAATCTCTCCTTTTTTCAAATTGGTAGTACATCGCGGATTTTGAAGCC
The DNA here is from genome assembly GCF_040938575.1 of Ambystoma mexicanum. Classification (NCBI taxonomy): domain Eukaryota; kingdom Metazoa; phylum Chordata; class Amphibia; order Caudata; family Ambystomatidae; genus Ambystoma; species Ambystoma mexicanum. Next base: position 72,112,786 of record NC_090933.1, read on the forward strand.
GAGTGGTGAAGTCAAGTGGTCTGCCTGTGGTCCGCCTGAGGGCCTTAGGGGCCAGAGGAGGAGCTCTTCACACTGGGCGATGCACTTCTCTCTGCTTCCAAAGGTGAGCCTCCTGCTTGACTGTTATTTTTGAAAAGATCTGAAAAGCTCATAACTGCTGATTAGTTTTGCGGCATAAATCTTTGCACCTTTTGCTTGTACCTGTTACTCACCAACCAGGATGAGGATAAGGAGGTGACCAGGACCGGTATTCGCAGGGTTTGATTGAAGAGCTCGGATGGGGCCTCCAACCGAGCCTCCTCTCTGTGAGGGAATAGATCTTTAAAATTATATGACCCCCTACTGATTAAAACAGTACAAGAGCCTGATCACCCAAAAGAGCGGGGAGAACACACCGCCACGGTTTACCAGCTGTAAAAATAAAGAACAAGAGATGAGTTCTATAATTGCAGACCGGGGATGGATTATTTCTAACTCAAGACAATATCCCTGTCAAGACTATTCAAGGAACTATGACAATAGGTTGGAATAGGAAAGAAACACTCCTTACCACTAGTAGTGTTGGGATCAATCCAAGGTGAAACAAACGGCAGTATAAAATAATAAATGGGAATGTTAGTGAGGGTTCTAACCCGAACGGCACGAGGAGCGCACTAGTTCCGGGTTGGTGCACACTCTGCGCAGCGTCCCCCTGTGCACTTGTTGAAGAAAGGTAAACACAATTCCCAATGTCCAATATCAGACTTGATAGAAATGTCAATGAATCCCAGACGGTAATCCTGTTAGATGTGCTGTTCGGGGCTAGGAGCAAGACTTGAAAGGGTCCTGTTAACGTGCGGGCAGCAGAAGTACAAAATCGATTTGGCAAGGCAGTCCGTGAAAACAAGAAATAGGTCCTGGTACACTAACCTGGCAGTAAAGTACAAAGCAGCAGAAAGACGGTCCGTTAGGCAGGCAAAGGTCAAGAATTCCAGATTTTCATGAAAGGACGAAGACGAAACTGCAAAGGCGTCAGCAACTTCAATCAGAAGCAGCGAGCTGAATGAAAAGACTGCATTTATCCGAAAGAGAAAGCAAAACGTCAGAGCATGGTGATTGGAGGCGCAGGGCACATGATAGTGCAGTGGAGCATCATGGTACTCGTAGTTTGTTCAATCCCTGCCGCAATCTCCATTGTGAAAGGAATGGGGGAATGAAGCGCCGCATACCATAAGGAAGGAAAACATGTTTGTGCGTACCTTTTAAAGAACAAGCCCGTCTTCTGGAGTGATGTGCATGGCGGGGTGTAACAGTATCCACCCCCAAAAACGGCGCCAACCCCCTACGGGCATGGAAACGGCGCAAAAGGGCAGGCGCATGTATATTGCACAAAGGCTCCCAAGACCGGTCCTCGGGACCATAGCCCTTCCAATCAACTAGGTAGAAGGGACGACCCCTGCGCAGACGATAATCCAGTATGCCAGCCACTTCATATTCCAGGTCACCATCCACGTGCACTGGAGAAGGACGAGCCGGCAGTCTGGTGGAGGCAATACATGGTTTCAGCAGACTCGCATGAAACACGGGATGCACTTTCCACGAAGAAGGCAAAGAAAGACGTACCACTGCCGGGTTGATCACGGCCGTCACCGAATAGGGACCCACAAATTTCGGAAGGAGCGCACGTTTGCCAGGTATGTTCAGATTGAGCGTGGAGAGCCATACCTTCATGCCTACCGTATAATCGAGTGCAGGGATCCGATGCTTATCGGCATAGAATTTGGCCCGTCTCTGGGCCTTCAATAGGTGTCCAAGAACTGAGTCATGCACCATCTGCATGTTCCGGACGCAATCCAGAGCTGCCGGGTTATCAATTGGAAGAGCCGGATCCAGAGGCAAGGAACGAGGGTGTTGCCCGTATAAAGCAAAGAAGGGAGAAACACCAGAAGAGGAGTGTAAGGAATTATTGTATGCGAATTCAGCCGGTGGGAGCATCACCAACCAATCCGACTGGAACTGAAGACAGAGACACCTGAGATACTGTTCCATGGTGGCATTAACCCTCTCTGTCTGGCCATCCGTTTCTGGATGAAAGGCTGAACTGAAACGGTCCTCGATCTGAAGCGACGCCGTTGAGGCTCTCCAGAAGCGTGACGTAAATTGGGACCCACGGTCTGAAACGATGATAGAGGGAAGGCCAAAGAACCTAAAAACGTTCTTAAGAAAGAGGGACGCCAATGCTGGGGCAGACAGGAGACCGATACAGGGAACAAATAAGGCCAGTTTAATGAAATAATCAACCACAACCCAGATGGTGTTAAAGCCGTTCACAGGAGGTAAGTCCACTACAAAGTCCATGGATACCATATACCACGGTTTGTGTGGCACAGGGAGCGGTTGTAGGAGGCCCATGGGCTTGGACCGAGTAGTTTTGCATTGGGAGCAGACTGAACAGGAGGCAAGGTAGTCAATGACATCTTTAGACATCGAGGGCCACCAAGCCCAACGGCGAATAGCCTCCAAAGTCTTCTGTTGACCGGAATGAGCTGCCGAAATCGAGTCGTGTGACCAGGTAAAAGCACGAAGACGTGCTTCTCCGGGAGGTAAGTATAGCCGACCCTGGATGTAAGGCAACCCCTGAACAATGTCAAGATTGAGGTCGAGGCATTCCTTTGCATGAGTGGCAACCCATTCCGTAACTATGGAACGCAAAGACGAATGTGGGGTGCATCCGCAGACCACCCTGCAGGGTAAAACCAAAGGTCGGTCAAGAATGGTAGTCTGAGGATCTTGAGGCAGGCGAGACAAGGCGTCAGCACATGTATTGAGACGTGCCGGACGATAGGTGATAGTGAAGTTGAACTGTGAAAAGAAGAGGTGCCAGCGGGCCTGACGAGCAGTGAGACATTTCATGGATTTGAAAGCCAACAGACTGCGATGATCTGAGAAAACCGTAACAGGATGCTGTGCACCCAGCAAATGATGTCTCCATTCTGAAAAAGCCTCCTTGATGGCCAGCAATTCCCTTTCCGTAATGGGGTAATTCTTCTCATAGGGAGTGAGTTTCCTAGAGAAATAAGCTATAGGGTGTATTTCACCAGAATCAGGACAACGCTGAGATAAGACGGCCCCAACAGCGGATCCCGAAGCATCCGCTTCCACCAAGTATGGTAACAGTGGATTAGGGTGCTGTAGTACCGGGGCAGAGGAGAAGGCCTCTTTTAGAGCATCAAAGGCCTCTTGTGCCTCAGGAGTCCAACGGAAGGGTTGCTTGGAACTAGTCAATGCTGTTAAAGGAGCTGAGATGGAGGAGAAGGAGTGTATGAAACGTCTATAGAAATTTGAGAAGCCCAAGAACGACTGAAGTGTTTTGACTGAGGTGGGAATAGGCCATTCTAAGACTGCCTTAACTTTCGAACGGCTCATTCTGATACCCTGATTAGTGAGATCATAACCAAGGAATTCGACCTCAGTGGTATTGAAGACACATTTCTCGGCTTTAATGAATAAATGGTTCTCTCGCAGTCTCTGCAGAACAAAAAGCACATGTTCCTTATGTGCCTGCCTAGATGAAGAGTATATAAGGATATCATCCAGGTAGACTACTACGAACTGGTCCAAACAGTCACGGAAGATATCGTTCATAAAGGCCTGAAACGTGGCCGGAGCATTGCATAGCCCAAAGGGCATGACAAGGTACTCAAATAATCCGTACCGGGATTTGAACGCCGTCTTCCATTCGTCCCCCTTGCGTATACGTACAAGATTGTACGCTCCCCTCAGATCCAGTTTGGTAAATATAACAGAAGTACCTAATTGATCCAGAAGAACAGAGATTAATGGAAGAGGGTACTGGTTTTTTACTGTGACCGAATTTAAGGCCCTATAGTCAATGCAAGGGCGAAGATCACCCTCCTTAGGAACGAAGAAGAGCGGAGAGGCTGCAGGGGACCTGGACGGCCTGATGAACCCGTTGCTCAAGGCTTTCTCAATATAGTCTTTTAATATCTTATCCTCTGGTAACGTAAGGGAGTACACTCTGCCAGTTGGAATTTTGGCCCCAGGTGTTAAATCAATAGGACAATCGTATGGACGATGTGGTGGTAAGTGGTCGGCTCCACCCTTGTCAAAGACATCACGGTAGGCCTGATATTCCAATGGAATAGTTATATCGGGAGCAGTGGTAACAGCCCCGATAAGGGCTGTGGAGGCGACTAATGCCTGACAGGAAGAATCGGGTGACACATTAGTGCTTAGAAAGCATTGTTCATTGCAGAGCGGGGATGGAAACTGAACGACCCCCTTAGCCCAGTCAATGGCAGGGTTATGTTGTTGAAGCCAGGGAACCCCTAAAATGACCCGGAACTGGGGGGCCTTGATCAAGTCGAATGTTATGTTCTCGGTATGCCCTTCTTTGGTTTGCATTCGAACCAGAGAAGTGTTTTGGGTGACCAACCCAGATACCAAGGAGGTACCGTCCACTGCATGAACGGTTTCTGGACGTACCTTAGACACCATAGGCACATTATGAGAACTAGCATAGTCATAGTCCATGTAGTTCCCTGTGGCGCCGGAGTCAATAATGGCTAAAGAAGAAAAAGAGATGTCAGGAGTCGCTGTAAAGACCACAGGTAAGCTAACAGGGGCAGAGGTGACCCCGTGTGAGTCCAAAGAATGTATCCCCGGCGTAGGGACTCTTGCTAGCGCCGGGTTTTGGCGTTTCCCGCCTTCCCAACAGGTTTCTTTGGACAGTCCCTAAGTAGATGGTCCGCCGAACTGCAATACATACAAAGATTGTTAGATCTGCGGTGTTCCCTTTGGGCTGGAGTAAGGGGTCCCCGTATAGCCCCCACTTGCATGGGTTCAGGGGCGGACAAGGAAGAACTGGCGGTTTCCAGCAGTGGAGGGGTCAAACCTGCTGGTTTGCGTTCCCCTTTTCTTTCTGCTCTTCGGGCGTCGATCTGCAAAACCAAATCCAGGAGTTCACCAAAAGCCGTGGGAACTGTAGGTACGGTTGCTAATACATCTTTTAATTCCTCTGATAGCCCTTTGTAAAAGACTGCCGATTTTTTTCTCTTCTGGCCAGTCCGTTTCGGCTGCCAGTTGATTAAACCTAGTAAGATAGGTAAACAGAGAGGATGTCCCTTGGCGTAAGTTCAGGAACTCAAGGTCCGTAGCCTGGGATTTGTAACGAGTGTCAAAAACCCGGTTCATAGCTGCGATGAGGGCATCGCAGTCATATAGCAGGTAGCTGTTTGACTCGAGTAGAGGGTTAGCCCAGGCTGCAGCGGTTCCACCAAAATTGGAAAGGATAAAGGCAGCTTTTGTCGTTGGATTAGGGAAGGCCGTAGGGCGACAAAGAAAGTGCAGCTTGCACTGATTAATAAAGGTCCTATAATTTTTTGGGTCCCCAAGAAATCTCTCAGGAGGCGCTAACGGGAATTGGGAAGCCACCAGTACTGGGGCCGCAGCAAACCCCGATGTTGAGGGATTAGAGACCCCTGGAGTCGATGCAGAAGCGTTTGAGACGTCTATCCCCAAAGACTGCGGCTGCGGAAATCTTTGTAGATTATCAATCCTGTGACTCAGAGCATCATGAGCTGCTGAAATCTCAGCCTGGAGTTCTGCCACCAGACGTACCATGGCGGCTAAGGGGTCCTCTCCTTCCATATTAATAAGGCTTCTGATTCTGTTACTCACCAACCAGGATGAGGATAAGGAGGTGACCAGGACCGGTATTCGCAGGGTTTGATTGAAGAGCTCGGATGGGGCCTCCAACCGAGCCTCCTCTCTGTGAGGGAATAGATCTTTAAAATGATATGACCCCCTACTGATTAAAACAGTACAAGAGCCTGATCACCCAAAAGAGCGGGGAGAACACACCGCCACGGTTTACCAGCTGTAAAAATAAAGAAGAAGAGATGAGTTCTATAATTGCACACCGGGGATGGATTATTTCTACCTCAAGACAATATCCCTGTCGAGACTATTCAAGGAACTATGACAATAGGTTGGAATAGGAAAGAAACACTCCTTACCACTAGTAGTGTTGGGATCAATCCAAGGTGAAACAAACGGCAGTATAAAATAATAAATGGGAATGTTAGTGAGGGTTCTAACCCGAACGGCACAAGGAGCGCACTAGTTCCGGGTTGGTGCACACTCTGCGCAGCGTCCCCCTGTGCACTTGCTGAAGAAAGGTAAACACAATTCCCAATGTCCAATATCAGACTTGATAGAAATGTCAATGAATCCCAGACGGTAATCCTGTTAGATGTGCTGTTCGGGGCTAGGAGCAAGACTTGAAAGGGTCCTGTTAACGTGCGGGCAGCAGAAGTACAAAATCGATTTGGCAAGGCGGTCCGTGAAAACAAGAAATAGGTCCTGGTACACTAACCTGGCAGTAAAGTACAAAGCAGCAGACAAGACGGTCCGTTAGGCAGGCAAAGGTCAAGAATTCCAGATTTTTAAGAAAGGACGAAGACGAAACTTCAAAGGCGTCAGCAACTTCAATCAGAAGCAGCGAGCTGAATGAAAAGACTGCATTTATCTGAAAGAGAAAGCAAAACGTCAGAGCATGGTGATTGGAGGCGCAGGGCACATGATAGTGCAGTGGAGCATCATGGTACTCGTAGTTTGTTCAATCCCTGCCGCAATCTCTATTGTGAAAGGAATGGGGGAATGAAGCGCCGCATACCATAAGGAAGGAAAACATGTTTGTGCGTACCTTTTAAAGAACAAGCCCGTCTTCTGGAGTGATGTGCACGGCGGGGTGTAACAGTACCAAGAACTAAGTACTACTAAGTACCACTTCCGCCCCCTCCCCTAACCCTTCCTCCCCACACCCCCACCTTGTTTTCTCTCGCGATGCCGGGCAAAGTTCAAAGCCGCCCTCAAGCCCTGGCAAGTCGTTCAAAGAAACCTTATGGCTTATGTTCTGAAAAGCCATCAGTGAATTCAATTGCTGTAGCTGGTGAGCAAGCAGTGACCAGGGAGCGAAACCACACGGCACCTATATCAGGAGTCACAAACAGTTGTAGAGGTACAATGGCGGCATATTTCCCCATTAAAACGAACTGTCCTGTCCAACATATACCCACAACTATAGCCAAAGAGGTTATTAGCACATCCTAGCGGAGCTCGAGCACCTCTACTCACAATGTCAACAATGACTCTCTCCTGAAAATGTGCTATGCACTACAGGGCAGTACCCTGCATGTCCGTAGAGAACCACCTACTGGTTAGATCTGCTGAGGGGGAGAACTGAAGCCCCAAGCAGTGGAGACAGATGGGAGGGCTGTGTATGCCCCCCCACCCCCCAATACCGCCTCCCACCCCAGATTGTCAGCAAGTCCCAACCTGCATTACGACTTGGAAAACAAACCTACATTATCTGACCTTTCTGCAAATTTCAGTACGCATGAGACTTCTGACTGTGTATCTAGTAATGGAGTACTACAATTTGCGGTCAATATTCTGTTCAAATTTTGTTGGTCAATACATGAGGATCTAAAAAAAGCAGGGGATTTCTATTTCTCAACTGTATGAGATGACTGAGCAAAACTGTGGTGGTAACTGAAGGGAAAGCCCTGAAAGTGTCAGGACTATGGGCTTATTTGGACATGATACACAAGGGGATTGTCCTGATCACTATATTCTCGTGGTCTACTTGCTTATTACTGTAAACCCAAAGTTTGTTCTGTCATATAACACACATTTAGATTTCTTTAGTATGTAGTAGTATTCAGCCCGTCAAGTAGGTAATACAGACACAATTCGAAACTAGATACAGCTTTCATTTATTTAGCTGTTCATGCATTTTGTAGTCATGCGTTGAAAAGTTCTTTTAGGCATAGATTTTTCATATACAAAATAGTTCAGTTTACCAAGTGTGGTTTGCTTTTATACATTTGCAAAACCTTTAGCGACAATTGAATGTAGAAACACAATTTAATTTATACAAAGCTAGAGTAAGTTTGTGCTTTAGAATTTTAGTGTAAAACCACCACCTAAAGTGACACGTGATAGCTAGGGATACATAGTACAACCAGATCAAAGAAACAAAGTCATAATTGGTTGTTTTTTAGCTAAGCTGGAGGGTGACCTAAACCACGGTCGACGTCTGGGTATTAGTCAGGTGGTTGAAAGGGCCAAATAAAGCACACTAAGGTGTTGGTCCACAGACGTTTCGGCAAGGTGCCTTCATCTAGGGCCTGGAATAGGTCTCCCTTAGGGGTAATATCACTATGGATCCTGCGAAGGGCGGTCCAACAGTTTCAAGAATGGAGTCGATGGTCCCTAATTGTTCACAAGTTCTTTTTTGCAGCGTCAAGCTGCTTGTATAACGTTGTAGCCCCAATAGCTAAGCTGGAAAGTGTTGAAGGATTCTAGTGGAATGGGTTTTTTTTCGTCCCCGATAGTGGACGTTGTCCTGTAAAAAGACAGCTGTCTGTATCCTACGCAAAGTGAGCAAAACTGTGGTGCTGTCCACTCCCTTGCTCCCGACCCAATTAATGTACCACTTCCTTCTCCTCAACCCATTGATGATGTTCAGATCATTAACATTGATACTCAGAACAACAATGAATTAGAAATGTATTCTCCAACAAACTATCCTTCGAGGAAACAACAAAGGCTGGCCAAAAGGCTCCAGGTGAGGGCCTTTAAGATCACTAAACCTGGACCCGTGCAGCCAGTTTCCCCTGAAAAATAGACTCTGAACTCTACAGTTAGATCGGACACTAACAGGAAATCTAAAAAAGAGCAGAAAGGACCAGCACGCCACAAGGGGAGGTCCACCCAGACCGTTGGCACTATAACTAGCTTGCTTCAAAGAAAATTATCTCTACAGCCCAGCTAGCTCCAACAAGCAGTGAAGTAAATAAGATTCCCAGTAATGAAAGACCACCAAATGAAGAGGTAACCTTTAACACCACGGTATCCTCTGAAGTAGATCAACAACGAAACACCAGTAGCGTGAAAATAGTGGAACTGAACCCTAAAGCTCTCACGATTGGTCCGGCTCTCGAAGCAAGGGGCACCAGAAACTGAAACTACTCTGCCTTGATGGCATTGTTCACCAAAGTAACATCATTGAGGATCTTGAACTCCAGAGATTTTGACTTTATTGATCCCCTTTGTTCTCAACAAGGGAAAGTTGCAAGGGTCCACTGTTGCCTACCTCAGACTGCCTCGATAATGTGCCAGCATCAGGCATCCATTGTCCACCTGGGATTTGTGCTGGATAAAAAAAAAACCTACAATGGTAGAGGCTTCTACATGTTGTTATCACTGTAAAAGATCGCAAACTTGTGGCAAGGTTTTTAACACACATATTTTGTCATTCGCTGAAACAAAGTTTGACGATGTCAAGTGTTGGGAATGGCTGCAGAGAGTGATCCCAAAAACAGTTTAACCAGTGAAGCTGTGCAGTCCTAAGTTGGAATACCAGGGGTTTCAACCACTGGTTACATATGGGTGGTTCTCGGGCTTACTAACTGGCCACAAAATATTTGTGTTACCAGAGACATGGGTGACTTTTAACATTGAGGTAGATGGATATGTTATTCACCAAACAGTGGCTGCTAAGGGGAGGGCATGTAGAAATTATCTTCACCCCAAATTGATTTATTCAGGCCCGCCTGGTGATAACATACTGGCAGTGGAGGTATGTGGTAGCAGTGGCGGACTGGAACAGCAGACTATGCTAATAGTTAACATCTACGATCCACCTGGTTTGGTTCCTCAGAAGCTGTTTGTTAACTTGGACCAGATTTTGTCACAATGGGGGGACTTGGCAACTACTAACCTGATTTTTCCTCTGTGCGATTGGAATGCTAGGTGTGTGGACAGGGCAGGTGGAGAAGAGTATAAAAATGTGACTGCATATTGTACCATGTTGCACCAAAACTCTAACATCAAGTGTAAGGAGTGGCTTGGCTATCTCCAGGAATGGAGTTTGTGCATTCTAAATGGATGGACAACTAGGGAGTGCCCTGGTGGTCTGACCTGGTCTGCACTAAAAAGGCCACCTTCGATCACTTTGCCGGTAACAATTATTTGATGGAACGGATAATTTAATTGAAGATGGCCTTTAATGAATTTAGCGACCACACAATGCTTACCCTGGTTCTTGATAATAGTAGTGATGAGGAGATACACTTGTGGTGACCTGATGCGGTTTCCGGCGTTATTTGGAATCCGATCAAAATAACTAAGTTGTGTACCACCGTCTTATCTCGGGGTGATTTGATTGGAGAATGCTCAGAGGCAAAAATGGCAACAATATTGAAGAATAGCTTTATCTGTTGGCACACGCCACAGGGGCATGGCATAGGAAACCTATATTAACCAGTAATACTAAATCAAGTAATACATTCGATACAGAGATTTGTGATCATAAGCCTAGGAAACATACGCCCATTCAGGCTTTAATTGTGCATGGTAAGCCCCATGGACCCTCGCTGACGGTGCAATGCTCAATCGCAGTCATAAGAAGAGAATATCGAACCTGGTTAAAACATCAGCTACTTATTCTAAGGACCGAAAGGTAGCAATTTGTCCACACCTTAAAATCACAAGTCACTGGGGAAATATGGAAAATCTTGGCTACAGTCCAGGGTGTTGCATTTAAATAAGATCATAAACCCCATTTCCGGGGCTGAATGGAGTAGTTCTATTACCGCTAAATTATTTGATCCTGCAGCGCCTTTTGGGACTGTAGGATCAGAAGTATCTTGGCCGCTGCCGATGAGTAGGAAGATTCTGGTGACCGCCATTATAAAACTTGACCTCTAGGGCATCTGGCCCGAACTGCTTAGCGAACATAGTTCTAAAGAGGAACCCAGACATATTGTCACAGATGCTGTTTATACTGTTCTCGCGAGTATGTAGAGAAAGAAGGATATAGCCTCATGACAGCAGTCTGTTTTGATACCCTTCTATAAGAAGGGGGAGCGGCAGACTGCTGTCCATGTTGGACGTCACATGTAAAATCTTTGCTACGTAAATGCCAAGAGAGCTACAGAACTGGGTGGACGCTAACAACATACTCCACCCAGCTCAGACTGGCTTTCGGCCAGGATCAGGCACTACCCAGAACATCAGCGCTCTAGTTGATCTTACGCAGACTACTCGTAGCAAGACGTTAACCGCATTGTAGGTCGCTTTGTGGACTTTAGAAGTGCTTTTGACCAAGTGAATAGGGATACACTTTGGTCTAAACTTAGGAAATTGGGATGTTATGATTGGCTTATGCATATTGTGATCCTTCTCCATAGCGATAACAGGGCAAGAGTGAGGTTGGATAACAAAGGAACGGGCACAGCAGCTATTTCCCTAAACGGGGGGAGTCAAACAAGGGTGCGTAGTGGCTCCCTCGCTGTTTAACTTGTATTTGGCCGACGACCTACATCGCCTGCTCAGTAAAGCAAATTGTCCCCCTAAGATAGGTGATCAACCAATGGTGGGTATTTTGTATGTGTACAATGTGTTTCTGTTTGACCGCACTTAACACTGGCATGAAGAATTTGTTAAACAAACTCGCAATCTATGCTCAACAACATGACTTTACCATAAACATAGAAGACCAGCATAATGGCAGTGTCTAGGAAAAAGGTCAACAGGACATGGTACCTTGTTCGGGACCATTGATCACGTACAGTCTTATCCTTATTTGGAACTAGAGATAAATGCAACTCCTGACTACAGTCAACTAATTAAAAAAGTAGAAGAGCAAAGCAATTAACTCTCCAGGCGTGTACGTTTTGTAAAAAGCCATGCTGGATACTCCATAGCTGACAGAATTATGCTTTATAGGCACTGATTTGTGTCTGCAGTACTGTATGGCCTTGATGCCCTCGCCATGCAGGAGTACTTGTGCTTGAATAAACTAGAGGGCTTCTTCTGGCGTGCGGTACTTGGATTGGGTCCCCCATGTTCAATAGAATACATACGCCTGGAACTTGGGCTGACTTCTCTAAGGGGAATGGTGCTACCCTCTAGAGGCTGTCTGTACATAAAATCTAGATCTTTTACCGCCTGTAAGCTATTGACCGGCTTGGCCCAAAGTTCTGACTGGGAATCCTTATTTAGGGGTTCCAATTATAAGATCCTGATCAAAGCAACCTTTACTGACATTAACTGGATTCCAGACTTCACCAAGGCCACACATTACATACACATGAAAAATTCTTTTGAGGGGCAATTTAACAAGTGGGACTGGTGCAATAACTATACCCACCTCTCTAAACTAAACTAAGGGGCTACGAGCTGTGGCCCATGTGGTGCACTGCTATAGGAGGAAACGACCCTACTTGTTATCGTGCCCAGACGCTGCGATAAGGAAATTCATATTGCAGTTATGGACAAACCAGTTACCAGTACTAGCTGTCCGCGGGCCTCAGATGGGCATAGCTGTTCAGGACCGTTGTAGTCGCATCTTTAGGTTGTCTGACAAAGCCAAAACTGCTAGGCATCTGCTGACTCAGTGTAAGCAAATGGGCACCATATACATGTGTGTTATTGGGAGCCTTATTCATAGGTATGAGGCCATTTTATCCAAATCCTTTTAGGACTATTGCTTAAATATGGACACTATTTCCTCGAAAATCGCTTTATATCGGGTTTGGATACACGTGAAGAAATTACTGCCACCAGTGTTATAAGGCAATCATTTTAAAGTGAGGTAGCTGTAAGGGTACAGCAATTTAGGAGTGAATATGGCTGTGCTATAATTTAATTTGACCAAAACAAGTTTGATGTGTTTGGATGTGTGTTACAGACTAACTGTTTTAGATGAATTGTAAAAAATGAAATGAATTGTATGGAATTGCTGCTGTTGTGGGTGCTGTTGATGTATAGATGTTGAAGCTTCCTATGTATTTTATGTAATTTGCAATGATTTGAATGAATTTTTATTTTATTTATACAAAGTGTTTTTCTACTTGTCTAAAGTTCAATTTGAACTAACCACAATAATATTTTTTGTAAAAAACAGTGCACATAAATTGCATTATTTCAACCCAGTATTGAAAGAGGGGAAATCCTCTGCCAGAATTTGGACATATGCATACAGGATCCCCACAAATCTATGTAGATCTCCCCGGTTTGTGTACATAGATAAATGGGCCTCCATTCCATGGCTCTTCTCAGTGTTCTCTCCCTGTATTCACTACACCTGTTTTGTAGTTCTGTTACTTTGTAGCTAGGTGTACTATATTAATCCTATACACCTAAAAATATATACATACAGACCCCTGCTCACTTTTCTCCCCTAATACGTCATACATACTCTGGTTTCATAAAACGGAGTCTGTAACAGAACTCTCAAATCCTGTTTTTTTTAAAAGTCCTGGCATTGATAGCATGTGTCATTTTACATTGTCCTTTTTCTACACGCACATATGCTGAGCAAAAAAACGATTATAGCTGTAGCTTTATTTTTCTCATTCTGATTGAAAGCCTACAATTACCAGCATGTAGTAATGCCAACTGAAATAAATCTAAAGAAACACAAGATTAGAACAATCGCATTCCCAGCTTCATTTCACATGGCATGCAGATATACGCACCCTTTCCCATTCTAATCAGCCGTCGTTTGCACCTCTTGATGACAATGGCACACATTTCCCATTCACTTTTGTTGTTGATAGTTAATCCCTTTTTGGGACTCTGCCTAAAAGCCCTACAGGCCCAGATGTGGGCTTCAAATTCTTTTGGACTGGGCCCCGCCTGAGCAAAGCTTTGGCAGGCCGGGTCTCCCCCCCCCCCCCCCCACACCCCCCCCCCCCCACCCCCCAAATATGCCAGATTTACATTTGCGTGCCGTCACTGCACCCTACTCCCAGTACAGACCCTGGGCTCTCCCCACCCTGCTCCCACCACTATCCCAGTGCTCCCGCCCATTCTACTCCCGCCACAGTCCCAGAACACAATCATACAAGCATCCATACACATATTTAAATAAAAGATAAATCAACATAAATGTACCTTCTGCAGGGGCCAGCGTGTGGTTGCTAAAATGCCCCGCTCCAGGTTGCTCTGCCCATATGTACGAGGAGGCGCAGGAGCACCCCCTCACACCTATATACTTGCAGTGCCTCAGCCAGCATTTCCAATGAGCTATGCAAGGCTAGCGAAGCAAAACGCCCCCAGCGTTGCATGGTTCAGTGATCATGTGTAGCTGGGGAACTGTCAAAGGCAAACAGTGTTTCCCTTTCACAGTTCAGCCAGCCCAAGAGCACTCCCTCAGCTGGAAAAAGCAGCTGAGGGAGTGCTCAGTGTTTCACTGGGCTGGCTCCTTGGCTGCTCCATAATGGGTGAGGAGGCCAGTGGGTGGACACCCCCTCACCCATTATGGATGAGCCGCCAGTCTTGGATTGGCCTATAAGGCCATAGAGTGATGACCGTACCAAAAATGCTAGTGTAGGCCGGTCAAAATGGGCCACTTTTTTGGCCAATGTGGGCCAGTTTGAGGAGTTTCTTCACTATGCAGCTAGTAGTTCCGACCATTGTTGCTGAATAAATATTCTTTAAATATCACAATTTGTTTACATTTGAACAAAAAACACCCCCTTGGATACTATTCAAACATTCTTTGACTAAAGAACTGAATATCCATTTGCAACTGCTGGCCACTTTTTAATTGGTGCCTAAGGCCGTTTTATGGTCCAGTCTGACCATGTAAGCTACTCCTGCCCATTTCCTCCAATATAAAAAAAATTACCTTTCATGCTGGGCTCTCGCGCCCCCCCCCCCCCTGGGATGCGGCCCACAGTTTGAAGACCTCTGGTGTAGAGGAAGAGGTCCAGGGACTTCCGACACCAAAGTAAACGCCCAGTGTGCTCCTTTTGGTATCTGATTTAAGGAGCTACTGTGAATCCTCTGGAGATCTACCAGTGGCTCGCGATCTACTGTTTGGAGACCCTGGGTCTATGTTCTATGCTATTAACTCCTCCTGTTTCTATCCCAGGCAAAAATAAATCTACATTTTCAATGATCTTTATGTTGAAATTATATAGTTTGTGAATTTTATCACCAATAGCCGTCACGTGTTTCGACCGTTGGATGATGGCCTTCTGGGCAAGGTATGACTACAGTAACCACCTTCAATCATCCCAGCTTAACCTATAATCGGTCTGAAGAGGGCCATGGTTTTTCAGTGGTGTTGCTATGAAGCCAAGAGGATAATAACTTTATGTGCAATAGATGAATGGTCACTATTATTGTATATAAAGCAAAACTATATTCTATTAAGCCAGCTTTTTTTTTTCTTCTTTTTCGAATAATGAACACGGTGGGAGATGAATCAGTTCTAGTGATTCCCAATTTTTGCAGAAAAGGCATTATGTGATATAAATAATTATTCTAATTTTCCCAGTATCACACCCCTGGGTTCGAAACAAAGATTTAATGAGCAGGAGCTAAAACCAGATCCTGGGCATTGAGCATCACTGAGTGGGCAGGAGCTATTGCAGAGGAACCGGGAGCAAGTTTTCCGAGACACAGCAAATCTAACTTTCACATGAGAACTTTTTGTCGATTATGTATGTTTAATTATATTTAAATGTGTCCTACTTCTCCATGATTAGCATTATCAAATACTGAAGTTATTGTCGCATATGTTTGTAAGGCACCAGTTGCCTGCTAGAAGCAGGAGCTACATCGCTCCCAGCTCCCCTCAATTTTGAACCCTGCACTCTTTGGTTAAGCAGTGAAGCCGGGTTTGAATCCACTCATAAGGTTAGGTAGGCACTTGACTTAATTTCTTCCGAGCTCTAGTTGGTACAAATATTACTACAGCAATACAGTCTTATACAGATTACTTGCAAAGAACACACATCACATAGCGAATCAACATGACAATATATTAATACTTATAGAAATATGTTAAGGAAAATGGCATACTTGTAACTATTTTCTACGTGCTGAATGGAAGACTAAAATGACTAGAATGCAAAGTAATGAGTGCCAAAAACATTCTTTTTTGTTTTACACAACTCCACTTCCTGGACTGAGGCACACAGTGAAAATATTGTTTGATAAGGTGATTTGTCTATAGTGCTTGTTTGGACTAACTCTTTTTTTTTTTTACCAAACTGGCAGATCCAGATACAAACTAATTTTAAAAAGGAAGTTTTGTGACACTATACCTTGCAATGCAAGAAGACTTTTATTTGGTAGAGATATGGCTGGGGGTTCAGTTGGAAATGTACCAAGCACACAATATAAGGTGCTGCTAATAACGAGATCTTGAAATAAGTAATTGTCAGGCCATCTTAAGATGCCATCCTGGGAGTGCTGTCAGTGATTGTGTTAATCACTAGCCTCATGTCCTTATGACGGCTCTCATCATGGCCCCATGACGGCTCTGAAGGCCCTTAAACCTTAACCAGAATTTCAATGTGGTCGGGTGTGGAGTTTGGGGGAGGGCAAAAGTGGGGTGGGTAGGAGGAGAGGAAGGTAAGGTCAGCTTTTAACCGCAATTCATCAATTTTTGCGATACATTTGAAAATCACACGCTGGAGGGTCATGTACAGCATTAGTGAAGAAGTCTTATTCTAGTGCCAGGTGCCCAGGACTTTCGTGGCCCCTATGGATGCAGTGCAATTAAAACCCGATGGAGTAATGTTATCGCTCAGTAGAGACGGAGGTGGAACCAAAGCCCAGTTAATCCAAGGGTGTTGCATGCCTAGGTACAAAGGCACACAAAACCTGAGCTAAAGCAAAGCCAGCATGGTGGTCTCGCATTGTTACATCGACAGGTGTTTTTTTTTTTTCCGAAGCATTTTGTAACCAAAACATTACTTTGAAAAAACGTATCAAAATGTATAGGGGTAGGCAAGGAGTTGCAATGGGGATAATGGTATAGGGAATCGGGGGGGATCTTGGGGAACCCCCCAATTAAAATAATAAACTACTTTTTTTTAAGTAATATTTTCCCAAAAATGACTTCGAAAAAACTATTGGTGGTGTAGACACATACTATTTGTATTTGTATTTTATTTATTTCTATAGCGCACCAGGCCCAGGGGCATCCGGGCGCTTAACTTAGTTACAACAAGATGAAAGCATGACAAGGCAATGTGACAGAGTATTACAAGATTATTACAGGAAGATTTACAAAATTTACAACATATACATTCAAATGAATATCGATAAGGCAGTGATTTACAGGATAGTTAATAAGGGATGCCGAGTAGGTCAAAGTGCAAGTAGGGCAGTAAGCTGATGTTAGCAGTCTTGGGCGTTCAGCAAGGTAGTTCAGCGAGTTGAAATTCTGCCTTGAACACATGGCTTCAAATCCTCTTGGGAAGTGTGTGTGTGTGTGTGTTTTATTTTTTTCCCACTCCCCTCTGAATCATTTTTTTAAATTGAGGTGGCATGACTCTGAGCTTAGGCCATGTGGAGTAGGCACTGGCTCAAACCTGGAGTGGAGTTAGAGCCAGCTGCTCCGTCAAGCCTCGCCTGGCTCCCTCAGCTCTACGACATGCAATGCCCACTCTGATACTTTTCTTGTTAAAATTCTTTGCACAGCACCATTCTCTTTAAAGGGGGGTGCATTGGTATCTTGCCTACCAAATCCTCCAATCATTTTTATTCATTGTATAATACTTAACCTCTGCTGCAAGGCATAAAGTAGTTTTAAAAAATTGATTAGGACAGTTTGCTAATTAAATATTTCTTGATTAGCAAACAGACCCATTTGATTAGCGATGTTGTACTAATATTGTTTGTCACCCAAGGTTATTTGTACCTGAGACATGAAATGAGCAACAATAAAGCTGTTTTACGTACCACTGAAAGAAGTGTGAAAAACCTAAGTGCTTTTCTCATCTTACTCCCCAATGATCTCCTACACAGGTGGCCAGGGAACGACCATCATTCTTGGATCCCGACGCTGGGGGAGGACTAGCGAGGGAGGACTACATTGGTAGAGGGTCCTCTGGGATTGAGGATGGAGTGCTTAACATGAGACATGGTATCCCCCCCCCTTTTCTGACAGTAATCTACCCAATTTTCCTTCCCTTTTAGTGGGACCCATAATTCCTGTTTTCCCTTTGACTGTCAAAGTATTGGGACGAGGAAGAGCCAACCTGGAGTGCCACAGATTACCTCTATAGACAACATGAGAACAGTAAGGGCAACCGACTTTTGAGAACAGCAATGTCCCACTAATAGTCAGGCAGGGCTAGGCAACTACTTGTACCTTACTCCAATCGACTTTCCCACCAAGTATAAAAAGTGGAGCCAGAAGCCACACTTGGAACGAGTTTGGGATGCTGGATGGTTCAAGGAAGCAGAGCAGATCCAGAGAGGCTGGGAGCGGACGGAGCATGATAAAGCAGGCCCTGTGTGCAGAGAGGGTTGCAGCGTGGTGAGGGAGCCACACCTCCAAGGAGCCTGGAGGGAGAAAACGGTGTCTGGATGGTCGTGCCAGGCCATTGCTCGTTCCCCTGAGATACGGGTCCCAGCGGTGTCGGAGGGGCAGCGGGTGAGACACTGACCTAGACATGTGTATCCCGGCAAGACAAACTGCCAACACTGCGCTACGAGTGAGTATCTTGTTTATGAGGAAGCGAGAGAAACTCTCTAGCGTATGGGTGGCTGGAGCGGTAAAAGAGCTAAAGCAAATAAACACCTTTTCGTTTAAAGTAAACATGAGGAGGTGCATTCAGAGATGCTGAAGCACAGCATTATGCAACTTGAAGTTTAGGGGAACAAAAAGACAGTGTATCACAGCCGGAGAGTCCTTGAGAGAGGGAAAAAGAGACCGGTGTATGAAGACCTGAATGTTAAAGGAGAGATGTGAGGAAAAGTCTCCCGAAAGTAAAACAAAAGGAAAAAAGATGCAGAGGGGAGCAAACGAAGTGGGAGCAAAATAAAACAGTTGTTGAAGGAAAAGGATACAAAGTAGCAGAGTGGTTCTGCGAGAGGATGTCGCACATTCGAAAGTCTCTGTGAAATGTTAGTGATTTTTGAAAGATATTACAAACTGAGATCAAAGGAAAGAAAGTTGAATAAGAGGAAAGTAAAATCTGTGAACTGTGAAATATACCAAGCGAGTAAAAGTAAAATATGGGCAGACTTCCCAGGAGTGCTTCCTGAGTGCTGACTGTTCAGTTGCCTGCTCTGTTCCATTGTGTACTTTATTGTGGATTAATTTGGCACTAGGACTTTAACCTGCTGCTAAGTGGTAGGACTCTAACTACATCTTGAACACTGGATTGATACACTTCTGTGTACTACTGCTATAACCACTTAAAACTCAATATTTTCTTTGTTGCATGCAAGGCTCCTCCTCCTTACCCAGAAATAACAAACTGCTGGCCACGTGCTTCCTGTGCGGCGCTTCCCAGAAGTGCATCCTAAGAGTGCTGACGGTTCGGCTGTTCAGCTGCCCAGCAGGACAGCCGTACAGTCAGCTCTCTCTCTATTTAAATTTGCCTTGCTTTCTTGGCTCTTAGTTGTGACTTGGAAGTATCATCATGTATACGCTAAGGACCGCAATGCCAGTGAATGCACCGAAAATGCTACAGGCGGTAGTTGGTGACTTGAAACATCTGGGTAAGATGTTTTGCAGCCAACATTGTAAAATCCAAAGCTTTACCCGATCCAAGTCCGCGGGAGCAGACTTGAGACAAATGTGGTCTCCGGCTGGGAAATGCACCCATAGTCTTGCCAGCAGGTCAAATAATTTACAACATCGGGACTTTACTACCGGCGTTGATTCGTCGTGCGAGATTTCATTGGTGGCTCTAACTCCTATTACAGATGAGGAGCTTCTGGAATTCCCCACCCAAGGTCGGTCGGTCTTGTTCTCACCCTCTACAGACTTGATCGGTAGTAGACAGTGTTAATGTGCCAAAGTTTGTGCCTTATGTTCCTCTACCTGTGAAATCGATTATTCAAATTCATATGAATGATTCGATGAACATTCCAAGATTGTATTTGCAAGCGCTAACAGACGTTAGAGAGAGTGAAAGGAATGTTCAAGAACCGCGAGGGGAGGGGCGGTGCAATATAAATGAAGAAAGTGTCTATTGATGTGGGAAACATTGGTCAAAAGCTGGGCACTAATAAAGGTTCCCATGTTGCACGGAGGGAGGAGAGTTTTCAACAAAACCAGAAATCAATAGCCACACCCACTAAGAACTTATGCAAGTGAAAAAGTGTCATCCACAAACATACATGAACAAGACTTTCTTGTGCCAGAAACACAAATGAATGTTGAGTCAAACTTGTTGTAACTATCAAATGTGGGAAATGATTCAGAATTGTTGGTTTCACCCAAATTAGCTCCTAGAGAGAATGAGCATATATTGAATTCTACAGTGTCATCTGATATGTCCTACATTAGGCCCACGCCAAGACCATCCTTCGGATTTAAAAAGCCTTTCATTCCTGCTTATGAAGTCACCCTTGCGGCTATGAATAAGGGAATTTTTTATTTAACCAAAATCGATTAACCTATTGAAAAAAAAATAACTACATTTGATGGTACTATCAAATATCCAGTGTAATTTTGATCAAGCACTAGCCGAGTTAAATCAATTAAACTTGAGGCTGCTAGATATGAAAAATGCTATGTTGTCAATCAAAATTCCTGGTAATTGTGCAGTGATATCATCTGAAATCGGTCTTGGAGTGAGTCGGAATGCGTAAGAGGTTAATATGACTGTTTCTGAGGGACAAGTTCAAATAGAACATGGTGGTGGAGAGCCCCCTCAAGATGAATCAGTAGTTGCTCCGATGTTTGGAGAGGAAGTAGGGCTGGGAGCAGAACTTTTGTCCTTTGGTGATGTTGATAAAAGTGTAGTTGATGTAGAGCGGGTCACATCGGAGGAGAATGAACTGATATATGAATTATTTCACCCACAGAAAACGCATAAAAGAAAGAGTAGGAATAGACAAATAAAAAAATAAAGCACTAGCTGCCTACTAAAAGTAGCAATCAGACAACTGGGAAACAGAATTTTTTAAAAGCTCTGACCGTTGCTGGATGCGCTAAAACAATAAAGAACGGAAACTCAAATAGCCAGAGGTGGCAAGTAACGAACACGCCAGTACATCATGTGTGAAATCTATATTCAATCTAGGAGAGGTAGACCAAGAGGTAGATATGAGTCTCCTGATGAACCTTAAAACACATTAT
Source organism: Ambystoma mexicanum (assembly GCF_040938575.1). Lineage (NCBI taxonomy): Eukaryota > Metazoa > Chordata > Amphibia > Caudata > Ambystomatidae > Ambystoma > Ambystoma mexicanum. Next base: position 72,133,919 of record NC_090933.1, read on the forward strand.
GTAGAAGAAGAGTCGCCGGAGTCTGCAATAGTTTCGAAGTTAAATAACTCTACCCACTGTCTGGGTCTGCTAAATCCAAACAGAAACGGTAGCGATTCAAAACATTGGAAGAAAAAAGAAAAAACTTGGACGGAAGGTAAGAAGAGAATGCTCCCAACTGAACAAGGAAAGATAATATCTAAAAGAAGGAGAGAAATTAGTAAAACGCCAGGGGAAAAACGTGTGAGCAGTGACTCGCGCATTAGAAAATGTGAGCAATTGTATACTGATGACCTAATGGAGATTGATCAATTTTGTAATACACATGATTGATAGAAGATCGAGAGACCCTTTCCTTAATATACCCGCCTTTAATAACAGCTTTTGGTATGATCCCAGCTATACAATCTAGCGATATCGAGTCAGTAACAATTCCCAGAAATGGTCGAATGGATATTGCAATTATAGAAATTCCTTCGCAGCTGGTGAGACAGCTGTTGCGGTCTGCGAGGGATGAAATACGTGGTAGAGGCTTTGATATAGTACTTGAAACAAGAAATCATGGGGAAGAGAAAGTACAACACAGGGAGACACACCCCTCATAATGAAACACTCTAAAAAGCTCTAAACCTAGTTTTGAACCACTTTTGATAAACTGCCATGGTTCATGTGGCCGATTTGCGAAGATAAGTGTATTATAGGGAGAAGGAGGTGGTGGCTAACAAAAGTGGTGTCTGACACCAGTCATAAAAAATAATGCGTAGCTAAAAAAAAGTCATCAGATTTTAAAATAGCCATCTGGAATACCAGGGGTTTTACCCATTTGATGCAACCTGATAATGTGGCTAAGTTAAGCATTATGATCTAATCTTGTTTCAGGAAATGTGGCTAACCACTGAACCGGTATGGCGAAATTTGCTGGAGACCTGCTATAAAGTCTCTCAAGGGTAGGCCCATGATGGGACTTATGGGCACATTGAAAATTGATGTGTCGGGGAAGTTAATTCAATGGAAAAGTCCATGCCCTGGACTACAACTACTAAAATATGAAACAGATACTCCTAGTGAAACCATGGCTATTTTAAAAGTGTACTGGAATCCAGTTAACATAGCAGAAGAGAATTTTCTTGAATTGGTTACGAAACTCCGGGATGAAATTGATCTTGATCCAACTATAGCTTGGATGCTAATTGCGGGGGATTTAAATATACACTGTTTATCAAATAGCCATAAATCACTATCCTCTAGAGCAGGAAAATGGCTGTTTGATGTCTGACAGGAATATGATCATGTTGGTTGTACACAAGGGGATGGTCCTGCTAAACACATGTGGCAAAGACGAGTAGTTAAAGACATCATAGATGATGCATTTGTATCCAAAAAATCCATAATGTAATCTTAAACTGTACTGTCGTAAATACAGATTTAAGTGACCACAACCTTTTGATTATAACATGTCAAGACTCTCAAAGATCCATGCAAACGTATTGTACCCCTCATCTTGGAATCAATCAGGGACTGAACTGGATTAAATGGACATTGGGCAAGCTAGATAAACTGTTGTAACCTGACTAGATTCAGGGAAAAACACTATGTTGATGTACTGTTTCAGTTTAGACCAATGGAAATGATAAATAGTTGCTCTAAAGAAAACCATTTAAGACCATATGATCCTGTGATAAGAGACCAAAAGAATGAGAAAAGAATAGCTATTCGAAAGATTGTGTTTATCAACAGAAATGACTATCATAAAAAATGTACAATAATAAATACAGAAACTATAAAACAGCACAGACAAAACGTACAAGAGGAAAATGAAGCTATGTTACACTCAATAGCTTATAAGTCAAGTGCACAGATATGGGTTGTATTAAAAGATGTGCATGAACAGAGAGCAGACCACATGCCTTAAGCGTCATTGGTGAAGATGGCTGGGTCAAACATTTCCCACATTTATTTTATAAAGAATCTCTACCAAAAAAGAAAGTAGTGGAATGAGTCTTTACACAATAAAATAGTGTTTTACCTAACAGATATAGATATATATATAGATATATATATAATGATACGATATGACATTTATAACGCGCCTATTCACAGGTGTTGCAAGGCGCGACGAGGGAAGGGAACAAAGGGAGGGAGGACAGACGAGGATCCTACTAGGCCAGGTGTCATTCAGATCGGGTGTGTGATCAAAAAGTCAAGTACATCCAGAGCCCCTGGGCCCAACAGCATTTCTAATATCACTATTAAGAGATTCCCAGAGAAATGGGTGCTTATTCTGCAAGAGATTGTTAAAGAAATACAATTAACAGGGTCTATACCGGCTTTGTGGAAAAAATCCACGGTCATACCAATTTTTAAAAAAGGAGATAGATAAGACCCGACCAATTACAGATGTATAGCTTTGCTGGATTCACCAGGGAAACTATATGCCAGGATCATTCTAGCGGCTCTGAATAAATGGCTTAAATAAAACAACTTTTTGGATGTGAACCAAGCAGGGTTTGTAGTGGGAGTTGGAACAACTCTGAATCTTCTACTGCTACAAGCATTGAAATCTCAAGCTATAAACAAACAAAAAAAAACCTTTGTTCGTAGCCTTTATAGACCACAAAAAGCATTTGACACGGTATCCCGTCCAATGTTCTGGTCTAAATTGAAAGTAGCTGAATGCCCATATCGTCTTCTCAGTATAATCCAACAATTTTATTTGGAAACAATAATAAAATAAAACTGAATAACCAAGGCCTATTGCCTAAAGCAATCGTGACAAATGTGGGGTTGAAGCAGGGGTGTCTGTTCGCATCAACCTTGTTTAAATTCTACATCCGAGATATCAGTAAGTACTTCAAAGAGGTCAGAGCCTTTCCAACAAAGATCAAAAACAAGGTGGTGCAATATTTACTATATGCAGCTGATTGAATCATTGTAGATCAAACACCGACAGGGTTGAATAGAATGTTGGGGGGGCCCTCGATGAAAAAACATGCAAGGGACAACAACCTGCAGATCAATGCTATTAAGTTGAGTATACTAGTAATTGGATGTAATCAACTGGCAATGAACAAATTAAAAAAACGTTGGCACATAGCAGGAGAGATAATTGAAGTAGTGAAAAAATATAAGTACTTGGGGATTAATATTAATGATGGCAAGTTTGAGCAATCATATAAAGAAGATCTTAAACACAAAATGCGTGTAATGTGCCAGGCTCTTAAAACAAAGGTACGGGAAATGTTCAATTAACCTTTAATTATGTACTGTAAGTCGAAGGTAATGCCTACAATCACATAAGGAACAGCAAGCAAGCTGCATATTCACCAACCAAACTGGCCATACCTGGAGGGTATGTATTGGAAGATGGTTTTGAAGCTTCCAAAAAGTTTTCCTATGCCATCATCAGACATGAGCTGGGTTTAATATCTCTCCGAGCGACGGCTAATTGGAATTCATTATTATTGTATGAGAAATGCCAAACGAAAGCGAAGTATGACTCTACAGTGATTAAAGCAATTACTCAGATGTTTGAGAATGTTGACATGATAAACACATGGAAGGTCAATTGTAGAGAAATCATGGCTGAAGCTGGTATTAGTGAGACCCTTTTAACAGAAAATCCAGTCAGAGCTAAGACCAAATATAGGATCTGGGACTGGATAAAAACAAGAACTGAATGTGAGAAATACAAATGCTTCAGATCAGGATATTTCCCTAGGACAAGTCTGAACGAATTGCTGAGATGCATACAAAAACATCCTGACTTGCAGTATAGATCTAATGTTATGAGATTTAGGTTTGCCTACCAAAGCCAGAGAAATGAGGTGGGCTGGAAATAATGAGATCAGTGGCTCATGCGATATGTAAAAAGCAGCTTGAGAAGGAATCCCTCAAACACGTTATGATTGAATGTAAAGCTTTAGGAAACTTTAGAAAGGAATACTTTTCGAGAAACTTTGAGATGTATACTCTCCTTGATAATGACAGAATTTGGGAAATAAATGTGATGCCCAATACATTGCTCTAAATCGCTCCATAATTAGGTATCGAATAAGATTAGATGAAATAGCGAATCCTATTGATGGGACTGGCTTTGTAGGTAAACATTCCTCGCACTTCCCCATAAAAGAACAAACTTGAGACTGAAGGTCCTAGTTTGAGTCCCTAAAGGAAATAATAACGCTTACTGTAAAGGGCTTTAAGAGGAACAGTCAAGTAGTGAACTTAGAGTATAGGGGCTCTAAAATGGACTTGTCTTCCTTTTTATTCTTTGGTTGTATTGTTACTTGTCTCCTCCCTTTGCTTTTTATTTTGATATTGTATTTGTTCAGATTGATATTGATGACTTATAATTGTAATGCAATCCTTTTCAATATTTCTTTTAAACTGTAAAATTGTTAATGTGAATATTTCTATATTTGGAAAGTTGCTTTGTAACTAAATCAAACTGATTTAATAAATTTGTTAAATAAATAGTAAAATATAAGGACTTTGGAAAATGTCCAGAAGTATTGGTGTTAAATATGAACTTTGGAAAAGACCAAAGAGAATAAGAAATGCAAGTACCAAGAGACAATGGGGGAAAGAAATACCAAGAGGTATTGGTATTTCATACAAACCTTTGAAAGGGCCAAGAGGGTGGTCTAAAGAGAGTGAGAATCATAAGTACCAAGAAGTACCTCAGCGCTCCTACCTCTCTCCCTCCTACATGCGCTGCTGAGAGAGCACCACAGCATCCCTCCTGCCTCACCCCTCCACCCTTGATGGAACATGTGTCCCTTGGACTACCTGGGCACTCGTGTTGGCCACCCTGCATGGCACACAACAGCTGTTCCAGCATGCCCCATGACCTTGGGAAGATCACGTCTTGGAGCGCTTTGAAATGCTTGTGGTTAAAGTATAGGTGCTATATAACGGACAAATAAAGTATTGGTGCCACAAGAGGAGTATTGATTGTGAATTAAAGGAGTATCGAAAGAGAGGTCGAAGTGGTCATGCAGAGGTCTCTGTAAATTCCTTGCATTTTTTAATGTCAAATGCGATTTCTGTAAAATCGTGCCTGTCACTACAAATCCACTTTGTTTGGCACAGTGCTGCCACCCATAGGCCAGCCATGCACAGTGAAATGTTTATTTGACATTTACTGCAAACCAAGGAAATGTTAAATTAAAGTTTAATACATCCCTTGCAAATGGTGCTTGCCCTTCACAAAATCTACTTGACTATGCGAGTAGGCGAAAAGACTTTGCAAGCCCTGGATGAGTGTCTGTAAAATGTAAAAGGTTGGCTGCATGAATGGACACAAATAGATGTGCTATAAAAAGGCTCTGAAAACAGTTTGGCCAGCTGTCTCCTACACATGCTAATATCTAATGCAATCGTAATCAAAAAGCAAAGCAAGCTCTAGAGGCTAACTACAGCGTATGGTAGTGCAATAGATCTGTAGATGTACACACTGGATGAAACTATTGATCACTATGTTGCGTAAACATCTAGTTAGCTTTGTATATTCAGTATGTAAGAGGAAAGAAAGAGACTACGCAGCAGAGTGGATGGCGTAGCAGACGGAGAACTAGGCAAACTAGATGGAATATTGTAGTTTGTTGTCATCTCACTTTGAGGGTATCTGGTATAAAGCATCAGTATGATAATCTAGAATGTCAAGGAGTATGGGGTCGCTCATGGGTTGAGCACCAGTTGCACAAATGTATGTAACCAGCAAGTTGTAGAGCTGGGTTTGCCATCAAAAGCATTTGAGCGTGTGATCATGTACATTTTCAAAAGTGTTCACTCGTCAATATGATACATCTTCCCCAAAAAAATTACATTTAGTTGACACTGAGATTTAGATACACTAAGCTAAACTTTACTGTAAAGCACGGAGATAATGCAGTGTTTTACAGTATCAATTCTGTAATTAATGAATTATGTAACCACTTATATTTTAGGAATGGAATTGCATGACTGCCTTTTAAAAATAATATAAAGTGACCACATGCTGGTCTTTGCCAGATAGGATATCGAATGTTTTTTTTTTTGTAGTTAATTTTATCTGGTGCATAAATATCAACAACAAACAGCACTGTCCAATCAGTGTCCATCATCATGTAATAACATATCAAAATCCCCTCCTCAAATCCCCACCCTCCCCTTACCTCTTCTCCCACCTAACCCCTCCCACCCCCTCAGCCTTGCCTCCTGCACTCTAGTTCTAGCACCTTGCTGATCTTGCATGACTTAGTACTTCAATTAGGGCTGATCAGTCCCTATCTCCTCTGCAACTCCCTCCGTAAACAGTGTTTGCACCAAGACCTCCCAATCCACAATGCTCCCTGTGTCTTCCCCATGGCACCGCCTACCACCCTCCTCCACGCCCCAGTTTCCGCCACCAGACCTCCACCCCACCCCAGGGCCTCTTGGGGATTTCCATGCCATGGCTATTCTGCGTTTGGCTAGTATACATGCCACGTCTTTCATTTTATGAACATGTTTCATGCCCTTGGGGCGTGGAAGGCGACCCAGCAGTCACGCGCCGGGTAGAGCGTGTCCATTTTCAACCCTCCTTTGTGTAGCCTGCTAGCCACCCCCTGCCAGTATAGGCTTACCACTGGGTATGCCCAGAACATATGCCACATCCCACCTTCCATCTCCTTACACCTGGGGCACCACTGTGCCTCAGTGCCTGGGAACCTTGAGATCCTACGGAGTGTCATTTATGCTCTGTGTGTTACCAGCAATTGTATAAGCTACAGTCGTGCATTACATGACACACACTTTTGGTGCCCCAATATCTGCGCCCATTGCGCATCTGTGAACGCAACCCCCAAATCCTCTTCCCATTTTCTCCTCACCGCTAAGGGAGAGGGCGGCCCATTGGACAACAGCCGATCATATAGCGCTGATATTGTCTCACCCCTGCCTCTGTCATATAGGGCCTCCACTACCGAGTGCTTCTCCATTAATTCACTATGTTTGCTCTTTATTACGCCAGGTAGCAAATATTAGCCCATCTGCATGCATGTGTGTTTTGCAAGCTCTAAGAAGGGTATGAAAGTCGTATCTTGCAGCAGGTCCCCTATTGTGGCCACCCCACAGGTTTCCCAATACGTGCGTACTTCTACCATGCTCCATGCTGTAGATGCAACCACGGAAACCAAAGGAATCTACACAGTGACTGGGTCTGTGAGCCCCGTTGCCATCAAGTCCCTATCCCACATTTTCACCCCAGTGACACCAGATGCGACCATCGGCCACCTCGAGGCTTCCTTTGGCACACTAGTTCCTTCAAGTAATAACGCACCCTATGTGTTGCAGCATCAATGTGTCTGGGGTCGGGCCATCCGCCAGCCAATCTACCATGAATTGTAACTGTCCTGTTATGTAATATAATACAGACTGCTGGACCCTTATGCTCCCGCTGCATATGGCCTGTGTAGCGACGATAACGCTATCCTGTTCTGCCCATTCTGCCACAGGAATCCTCTACAAATGCGATCTAAAGTTTTTTTAAAAAGTCCTCGGTATGTAAAACATGAAATTTACAAAGAAATGCAGCAGTCTAGAAGCACCACCATTTTCAGCAGGGCCGCCCTTCGCATCGAGGAAAGAGGCAGTCTGGCCCAGAACTTTATAGAACTCTTAATGCCCTCCAGGGCCATCAGCGTATTATGTATATGCTCCTCCACTGGGTCGTGATGAGCATTGACCCCCAAATATCGAAATGTAGGCATTTTCCATTGCAAGGTGAGAATGGGTAACCTGCTTAGGTCTATCCTACGCAGTCCCACTAAGGGAAACGGGGCTGACTTGTCCATGCTAATTGTAATCCCTGACAATTCCGCAAAGAGCGCCATAGCCTCTAGTAACAACTACAGATTATCTTCAGGGTTTTGAACATAAAGCAGCATGTCATCTGCGTACAAGGTAAATAAATGCGTACCCCCTGTCTATTTCGATGCCTGCTTCAATATACTCCATCCTGAGATACTGGGCAATAGGTTTCATGGCCAGGACGTAAAGCAGTGGCGACATTGGACAACCCTGTCTCGTCCCCTTCTCTAATTCCCAAGCTGCTGATCTATTTCTACCTGTTCTGACCCTTGCAATCGGCCTAGTATACACTAGCTGAACCCACTTGATCTATGCCTATCCAAAACCAAACCTACACAGAGTTGCATGGAGCCAGTCTCGCTTTACTGAATCAATTGCTTTAATCGTGTCCAGTGTGGCTATTACGCACTGTGTCCCATGAAGCTGTGCTGTCTATTACGTGGTGCAGTTGCCTCAAATTCCAGGCCATGCTGCGGCCTGGTACATAACCTGTTTGGTACGACTGCACCAGGTCATGTATCACTTTTTTCAATCTGTTTGCCAGTATGGAAGGAAGTATCTTGCTATCCTGGTTGAGCATCGAGAGGGGCCTATACGAGCTGCACTCCTCCTGGGGCTTATGGGGTTTAACAAGGGGTACAATGACTGACTGATTCTCTCAGGCTAATTGGGAGGACTCCCGCCTCATAGGAATCGTTGAAGGTACTAAGCAAATGAGGGGCCAGTTCTTGGGCATATTCTTTATAGAATTCACTAGGTAGCCCATCTGATCCCGGTGTCTTCCCCGTTGGCAGGGCCGCAATTGTACTCTGTATGTCCTCCAGGGAGATATGCTCTTCTAGGCTGTCTCTCGCTTCCTGGCTCAACACCGGTAGCACTATGTCTTGCAGTTCCTCCTCCAGGTGTGCCCCATATCGGGTGTCCCCCCTGATAAAGGTCTTGGTAAAATTCCAGAAATGCATCGTTGACGCCCTCCTGTATATGACATAGGACCCTGCATTTAGTGTATATAGAGTGTATAGGGTTTCCGTTTCGCCTCATTTTTATATAGCCAGGCCAACAATCGGCCGGGTTTATCCCCTTCCCTGTATTGCATCTCGGTGTATTTAACAAAGCTATGTTTGACCAGCCTCTCCCAGCAATCCATACATTTCTTTTTTAGTTCTATAATCTCTGCTTCCGTGCCCGGTACATTTCCCCCAGACTGCTCTAGTTTCTGCACCTTTTCCTTTGCAGCGGACAACTCCCTATTGATACTTGCCTGGACACTGCTTGAACCTGCAATGGCTGCTCCTCTGACCACCACCTTCAGTGCTTCCCTGAACGTTCCTGCGCTAGGTCCTGCCTGTATTATGCAGAACATATTCAGCGATGCTGGCCTTAATGCACTCTCGAAATGGAGGATCTCTCATTGACACACTTCTAAGCCGCCACGCAGGTATCAGAGCTCTGGGAGGCACACATCGCCATTGTAGGCTGAGTGGGGTGTGATTAGACGAGATTCTTCCTTTTTGTACTGGGCGTGCATAAGGAGGTGTGCTAGTTTGCGCCCTATGAAGAAATAATCTATTCTTGTATGCATTGCATGTGGTGATGAGTAGTGCGAGTAGAGTCTAGTGTCTGAGTGGAGAGCCCTCCAGGCATCCTCCACGATGGAGTCCAGGAGCCTCTGGAATACCTTGGCAGGCGGAGCTGGTTTAGCAAATTTGGTGTCTGATCTGCCCAGTAGGGGGTTGAACGTGCAATTAAAGTCACCTCCCCATATCATATTACTGTCCCTCTAAGCGCCCAACCTGGGGTATAGAGATTGAAAGAGCAAGGCCGCCCCCCTTGTTAGGGGCGTATATGTTGACTAAACATGTATCTGCTTGTTCAAGGAGGCCCTGTACCAACACCATTCTGCCCTCTTCAGTTTTCACGTGGGTAACCTTAAAGGGTACCGAGGGTGCTATCCATATCAGGACTCCCTAGCATACGCAGAGTATGTGGAACCAAACACCAGCCCACTCCATTTATTTGCAAGCATTACCAATTTTTCAGCCATGAGGTTTCCTGCAACATCGCTATGTCCACTTTGTATCTCCTGAGGTATGAAATAGACACTTTCTTTTCACTTAGGAGTTCAGACCCCTCACATTCCAAGTAGACTTACCGTCCCAGCCGTCGTTTTTTGTCTCTTACAAATGGGCCGAACCACCCTGAGACAGCGCCCAGTGCTGCTTTCTCTCCGTGAGGTGATCCTCTCAGCCAAGATGTGCCCCTAAAGCACTTCAATTTACATGCAGCCAAGCCCCTCCCCAACAAAACATTCCCAACTATGTACAACTGCCCAGTAGTTTGGTCCCTGCTCAGGCATGTCTGCTTCTCGCATTCGCCCCACGTAGACTTGCCTGTGCCTAGTGCACAGCGGGTTGTCACAAAAACAAGTGCCCACAAAAAAAAGAACTCGGATGGTGCAGCAGCCGCAGATCTGGTCTCCTTTGTCATGGTGTGAGATACCGGCCAGTAGAGAGCCCTGCCTTGCACAAATGTGCAAACAGTAAGCAAGCATCCATGACCTGGTCCGGGGAGAACTATCTTCCTAATAGATGTTGTTTAACATGGGTTAACCGCCAGAGCCTTGCGTCTTGCTACTCGTACTGTCCAGTGTCTCTTAGATGTTCCTAGTCGTTGATTGTGCAGAGCCTCCTTTATGCTTCCCTTTGTTGTAGTCTCCACCAGGATATATCTTCTCCCTGTCCATGCATGCCTGCATTTCCTCGGGGAGGTCAAAGAACCAAGTCTTGTTTTTGTGCATAATCTTGAGCCGTGCTGGGTAGAGCAACATGTATCACAGTCCAGCGGCCCGGAGCTGAGATTTGGCTGCTGGAAATTGTGTCCGGTTCTTTTGCACTTGGAAAGTGTTATCGGGATAGACCGCAAGATCCGCTGAAGCTCTTTTCAGTTCACCTCCTTGCCTGGAGTAGGCCGGTATTTTCTCTGTCTTTATAATTCAGGACCTTCGCTATGATCGGTCTTGGGGGCACCCCTGGAGGGGGCATCTGGTCAATGCTCTGTGCGCCCTTTCGATTGCAAAGCCCTGTGTGAAGTTACTGGGCCCAATTTCATGAAGTCGCATGTTTTCAATGTATGAAGTAGGGTCTGTGCCCTCTTTAACCTCTGCCAGGCCTATTACATTATTATATTAGGAATATTATTTCTCCTGACCCTTCCCTCCTCCTCTTCCACTCTGTTCTCCAGCAGACTGACCTTCTGCTGCAAAACATGGACATCCACCTGCGTCTCGCAGAGCCCTGCTGTGTTCTCCTTCGTTTGGGTCTCCAGAGTAGCAGTACATTCAGCTAGATTTTGCCAATCCTGGCGCAATAACCCCATATCTATTTGTACTGCTGCAATCTGTGTTCCCAGTGAGGCATTCAGGTCTATCGCCAGCAGTTTTATGCTTTGGATCTATGTCACTCTTGGGACCCTGTTTCTTAGATTTGGAAAAACTATCCAGCGTGGGTTGATTTGACTTTGCCTTGGTTGATTTGGGAGGCATTTGGTCCGCTTAATGCACTGGTAATTGGTTGCAATTGTCCTCTGTTCCCAGCACTGCACATGAAGACCTCGGCGTAACTGAATAAATCTGGATCGTGACTAATCGACAACCTGGGTTTATTAAGTGTGTGCAAAGGAGTTGGAGCTGGCGTAGCCCTCCAAACGCAAGTGCCACCCCACGCACCTCAGCAGTATCCAGCTGCTCGCTGCTATAATGCTGTATGGTCCGCCGCAGCTTTATTCCAGAGTCTTCCCCTTGGTGTCACCGCTGAGATATTGGGTGGCTCAAGTCTATTGCCATCTAAGACTCAACCTCCTGTTGCCCAGGAGTAGAAAGGGCTACTTCTCCAGGTCACTGCTCAGCCCGGGTCCCCTCTGTCGGGCCACCTATTCAGATCTCACCTTTGAGCGCTGTGTAGCACTTGCGTCAATGTTAGGCCCAGGAGCCATCACTGTCGACTCCCCCCCCCCCCCCCCACTGCATCTCCCGGGTCAGCCGTCCTACAGCTTTGCCACTTGTGCCCCCAATACGGGGTGCTGGGCTTGTTAAAGGCTTAGCTCCGCACTTGCCTTATGTTTATCTCTGTGCCTGAAATGCCGGAGGGAGTCCGATGACCCTCCTCCTCCTGTGACTTCTTCACATCTGGCACACTGGCTTCTCAGCGCCCATCCTCTTAGATGCGTTCTCCTCTCTGGTCCGCCTCCTCAATCGAGCCTTCCGCTTCCTTCCAGTCAGTCCGCTGGGGTATTTCGGGCTCCTTGCGTGATCTATTCTGGTCCGCCTTCTCCTTTCTGGTCTGCCTTCTCAATCAAGCCTTCTGCTGCCTTCCAGTACGTGCGCTGGGACATTTTGGGCGCCTCACGCCTTCCGAGCCTCCAACGCTCCTTCTCTACTGCCTCTTTCACTTCGCGGCCACCATCATATTTACCGGAGCAAGCAGCGGTCTCACTTCATGCTCCATATCTCGGCGCTGTCACTGCCTCTTCACTCCTCCTTCCTGCAGGGCAGGTCAGGCGATCAGTGCTTGCTACACTACAGTTTGCCTCTACAATCGAGCCTTCCACTGCCTCGCAGTCGGTCCGCCGGGGTGTATCAGGCACTTCCCACATCTAGGCCTCCAGCGTTCTTCCTCCTCAACATGGCCGTCATCTTAATTACTGGAGCTAACAGCGTTCTCTCCCCTTCGTGCTCTGCATCTCGGCGCCACCACTGGCCCCATTTTCATCCTTCCAGCAGTGCTGCCCAGGCTAGTTCTCCCATTTTCCTGAAAACTATCGGCTGATTCTGACTGCGGAAACCTGCTGTATACATGGATTTTGAAGGATCAGGCAGGAGCCGTCATGAAAGGAGACCTACTCAATGGCCGCTGGCCATGCCCCCCCACCCACCAGGATATATAATGTTTAATGAAGGTATCATCCTGAAGAGTGTAGGAGATGATTACTGCTGCACATTCTCTCTTAGCACTTGAAGTGAACAGAGAGAGGGTGAAGAGAGCACCAAGGGGCAAGAGTGGAATGCAGGCAGAGCTGTGCTTTCGTTAAATATGGCGACATAAATAGCTAGCTTTGCTACACAAGTATCTGTTTGATTAGCAAACCTACAGAATTGCATAGCAAATTGCCATGGAACACTGATTATTTTAAGCCTTGCTGCTGTCAGTGTACCGTTGGCTGCGCTGGCTCTTGTGCGCACCTGGACCTCAAAACTGCGTTTTGGCACCAACAAAAAAAATGGCTGCACCATCCTGCCTAGCACACTTCAGGCAAAATGGAACAAGGGGACACACTGAAAAAATATGCCAGTGTGTTCTGAAACATATATGGAATCAAGTGAACAGGCAGCACTACATTGCTGCAAAAGCCAAAAATCCCCTTCAAAATGAAACTTTTTCCCCCTTTAAAAATGCTGCTTTGACGCTAATTCCATCTGTTCATTTTGAAACCACTGTGAGTAAAAAGGCCCTGTAATGCTCAGGATATTTCACTATGCTTCACCAAAACCAGGCATAACTCCTGAGTGACAGGCCCAGTCAAACCAGCTCTGGGAGAAATCAGTAAGCAACTTCATTTTCACTTGCACAGGAACACGCGTTTATTTCTTTCCAAATGTATCCAGGCTCAGCAGTTCAAAGAGACTTTAACTCTCTGAGCCAGGCCAGTGGCAAATGTATCTATGCATTAGATAAAACTCCTGCTTCAAGGATATGACTACAGCTGCAAAAACAGTGTGTGCAGCTGAGGGAGCTGCAAAACTAAATTTAAAGAAGAAAACATGCTAGTAGTTTTAACACATGTGGAAAAATGGGCTTTGCTGACTGAAGAATGAAAACCTGCTTCTTAGCAATGTAAAGGGATTTTGTTAGCCTATGTGTGTATTATCACCCAAGAGATTGTAATTATAGAAATGTATGTTTTTGGCATAATCAGATTTTCAGTAAAGTAAATGTGGGAGTTCTTGGACATTGTAAACCTCGCCTCATAAACCTGACATTCCCTTGGAAATCCAACCAGTTGAGAGCAAGGCGGAGACTAGCACCCCTGCCCCCAATCCAAGTAGTTTAGGGGCGTGCGTAGTTAACCCTGCCCAGCCTATACTTTGATGATGTCATTTTACACTATAAATAAGGGTCCCTGACAGGACGCTGACAGACACTCTTCCTGATTTTCCTGCGCCGGCGTCCTGTTCCGTTATCATCTACCAGACTTCAGATCCCAACTACAAGGCCAAGCATTGCTGACCTTACTCCAGGGCCCACTGCAGCACCCAAGCAGTGCTGACCCCATTCCCAGCAAGGCCTACAATATTAAAAACCCACATCTCCCATTAACAAGGAGAAAACTGTGGTACCTTTGGCATCCATGATCCAGCTTGGCTTGCCGCCACTGACTGCATGCTGCTGCTATCCTGCTACCCTGATGACCTATATTATCCAGTGACCAGAAGTGCTACCCAGTAACCAGTCCATGCCCAGCTGATTCAGTCCCGCTGATTGCTGTCCTTTGTTAGACCAGATCCGTGTGTTGACCAGAACGCTGACTGTCCAAAATCCTAAAGTGGACTGTGAGTATCAATAGGAACCCATAGAAATTCATAGTATACTTGCCCCCAAAACCTTGCCGCCCAAGGAACAGAGGGCTGGTAGGAGAAATAAAGAACCCAAAAAGACCCATTTTGTGGAGAAGTTCGTGCCCTCCAATTTGAATGAGAGGAATCCTCAGAGGATTCTGGGAAAAATATATTCTCCTACAGGGAGTGGGGAACTCCTCCCAAAGAAAAATGGGTCCCAGGGGATTTAAATGAAGACTGGGTGGGAGTGGGGACTGATCCTGAGTCGCCCATCCCAGAACCCCAGAATGACCATCAAGAAGACATCATTTTAAAAGGGGTTCCCAAACTCCCCAAAGCAATTCTGGTGACTGCCTCCAAAAAGGGGGGTAGGGAGGCAGCCCAGAATCAGAAAAGGAGCCCGAAACTCCTTGAATCTCCGAGTGCAACATTTTTCTTTCAGATTCCCAAACTCCTACACAGATTTATGCCCAAACTACCCCTGTGTCGGAGTCAAAAATAAGGAAATTGACTACCCAGCTTGCCCATTACCTTTGCTCATTGGAGGAGAAAGAAGGTAGATTCTATGCCTCCGTCCAAGTGAAGGGGCAATGTGCAATTCCAGCACTGGTGGACACTGGATCCCAAGCCACTCTTCTGTCAAAAAGGGCCTTTGAGCAGCTAAATTCAGGAAGGGGGGAGAGATACCAGATCCCTCTTGCTGGATAACTCCATAACTTCGATGGGAAAATTCCTGTCGAGGGGACTGCGGATTGGGAAATAAAAATTGGGAGACATAAGGTGAAACACCCTGTCATAGTCGTAACTCCACAGGGCACACCCTGTCTACCAGGGAATGACATCCTGCAAAGGTTGTCTCCCCTAATAGACTGTGTGAACAAGGTACTCTGGACCCAGACTCACAGGCCAATAAAATTAAAACTGTCAACCATGTTAGTCTAAATGGCACGTGCCACATGGTTGAACAACAACCCGATCAAATTAAGTTTCATCTTCAAAATAGTGAAATACCCAATGTCACAATAATTGCTGTTGGACAACAAACTGTTGATGGGAACTCCTCTCCATTCCTGAAAATCAACCTTCCTTCCAGTCTCAAGTGGCATTCCACACTCGAAGGAAATACTTAGAAATTCTATACCAATTCACAATCTGAAAATCCCAATTCTATAGCCCAAATTGATAACAAACCAGCCCCAAGTGTATCTGGCATTCAGAAGAAGGGCGACCAGCTCTTCTTCCCGATTCAGTTAAATGACGGGAGGGAGTCTGTCCTCGTCCGAGTTGACTTGAATAGCGAAGAAAGCTTCATCAGCGAAGTATTATTCAGGAAACTCCCAAAACACCAGACCCTGCCTGCTGTTGAGTCAGTTTATCAATGGGTATGGGGCCTGGAAATTCCCCGTTCCAAACCTCTTCTGCTTAGCAGTTGTATGATAAAAACTTCTAGAGGTGACAAAAGCATAGAACACAATTGTTGGGTTGTGCAAGGTGTTCCTTCTGCCTCTTACATGGGCAGTCACCTCCTCAACCAACTCGAGATTAATTTGGATCCCAGTTATTGCCAAGTCCGGTCCCAACTAGAGAGTAAATCTCAGGGCCCTGGCATTCCTAAAGAAAGCCTTCTGGTCAGCCCCAGTGCTACGGTAGGAAATTGAAGTTCAGAAATGGAGGAGAGGTCACCATCACAGGCCTTGCCTACAGAATCTGCATCCCCTAAGGCGAATTGACAGAAGAGAAATGGGTCCATAATAACCAGCTAAAGAGTTGCCACCCTAGGCACACTTTGCAACAAATTGTGGAGCCCAGAGAGAATCAAACAGAGGAGACAGTTGAAATCTGAGAATAAGGAAAAGAACCAGAAGGGAGCCGATAGGATTTATGAATATGATCAAGTAACAGGGAGTATTTTCTTCATCTTCAATTGTATATCCCACTGCTGTCAACCCAATTGGTGGGCAGTTCGTGTTAAATTATTGCAACTGGTTTGTGTTCCCTTTCATAGATTTGCTCTGGTTGCGCCTATCTTAACAACCAAAGAGGACCGCCCCGGCAACCTGAAAGGGAGAAACCAAATGGACCATAGTGGTTTAGTAGTGATCCTTTGGTGCTGGTAGAAATGTAAAAGATTTTGGACTCCAAAGAAAAACTGAATCTGTATGAGGTATTATCGAGGTCATGGCAGGTGACTTGAATTAGCTAATACAAGACTTTGAAGACATATGGGGGGAAGTGCTGTTTAGGATGTTCTCAGTTTAGAATGTCTACCTCCTAGGTGCACACACCCCTTCGCTAATATGTCACTGTGCAGTGAGGTTTTCGAGCATGAAATGGTCGTTTAAACTGGAGATGTCCCGGGTGAGTTAACATTTACAGTGAATAGTAAATTCAGAACCTGGCTAGCTGGAGACAAGTTGAATCATTTTTTTTCTCACTGAAAAGTGACCGTAACCTACTAATTTGAATACTGGCTCTTCCTAGCAGTGTCACTTGTCCCATATGGAATAGTTTTAATTTGGAGGATTCATTGCCAACAAAAAGGAAAATGGTGTTTTGGTCTAAATTGGATCATGAGGTTCCATTCGTATAACTCTGTGCCCCCTATGATGTTTATACTGGGTTCCTATGCTAGCCTGGTGGAAATGGTGGGTCCTTGTGGCTAAACCTCATTGCACCATTAAGAGGAACCTCCGAGAGGGACGTCAGAGGTTTGATTCTAAAAGTCCTGGAGCTAAGACCACTTTACTAGTATCCTGTTAAATCTAGAGGGGTGCTATCTGCCTGATTAAGAACCTGCACAGAGATTAAAAAGAAGAGCGGGTCGGCAGAAGACTACAGATACAAGTTGCTCAAGACTGCATCTTCCTCTTGTGATCCGTGCCTATTTAAATACTTAATTTACGACTCTGCTGATATAACTACTCCTTCAGTTGTACATAGTACTGCTGGTGTTTGCCATTCCCACTTCTGCAAGCTGTATACATTTGGTGAGGCTGTAACAGAAAAGGGACGTTTGGGGGATACAACCACTAACCCAGACACAAGTGTTACCTTCATACTTGCATAGGTTGAAATCTTCAACGTGCTGTCTATAGGACTAGGAAATATCCTGACCTGAGAGACGGCCTGTGGACTTAATTACTAGAAAGCCCAAAATAGGGAT
Source organism: Ambystoma mexicanum (assembly GCF_040938575.1). Taxonomy (NCBI): domain Eukaryota; kingdom Metazoa; phylum Chordata; class Amphibia; order Caudata; family Ambystomatidae; genus Ambystoma; species Ambystoma mexicanum. The sequence continues at coordinate 72,151,501 of NC_090933.1, forward strand.
ACCCTTTTTAACCTGATTTTCAAGAGTAATTATTTTCCACCTTCACAGTCGTACGGAAAGCGTCCCTGTTTATAAAAAACTACAAAGTCTGAACCATGTAATTAACACCCCATTTTCTTAAACGGGCTTGGAAAACTCTAGCTTGGAGGCGTACATCTCAGAGGGCTCCAAACGACCCCAGTTATAGGACCAAGCATTCAGATTATGCTACAATGCATTGGTGTTTGGGTGGTCAATGTGTTTATTCATGCACTGTTGTCTCCAGTTTAGGCCTTTTCTCCAACTGCCCAGGTATTCAAAATGTAGGTGTTTGTCCATCACTCGCGATTCTCATATGTAGGTGTTTTCCCCCACTGCTCAAGTAGCCCAAATTTAGGTGCATCTGTATGTATGGTTGAATCTGAGCAGACGCCCTAAAAACAAAGTGCCATCAATGGCAGCAAGGTACATATAATACACTAGGCCACAGGCATGGCAAAGCACACACACTAGAATACAGCAAGGACTATGACAAAATTCGGCTGTGCTGTTGACATAATTGTCTGCATACTCGCATCATACTGTGCCTCAACAACTCCGACAGCAGTATGCAGCGCAGACCTACACAAATTTGCCACGCTGAACACTTTGTGATTCTCTAGCACTCATGACATCTCCTGACTCCTCTAAGCACCCATCCACATACCCGACGACATGGGTTGCTCACTACCGGATGCCTGGCCAGCCCTGGTAAGCCTTATAGGCCAAATGCACACGCGCATCTTAATTGTACTCCTTGTTCTCCAACACTCTGGACTTCGGTCCTCTAAGGGCATCCCAACTAACGGTGCATTGAAACTATAATACGGTAAAAGGCGCTATATAAGTGCAAGTACAATACAAGTGACAGTGCCTTCCAGTCAAGGGCTTGCACCAGGTCTGTATCCTGGGATCTCCCTTTATCAATTTGTGTATTTTCGTGAACTGGTTCAAGTTGTTTTATGAGAATTATTTTCTTAAGTCTATTGGTATTACCACGTCAGACACCCGACTATTCCCCCTGTACCTGGAACTGCTGGGTTAGGAGAGCTTAGCTTCTATAGCCTATCTGAGGCCAGTCATGTACTGGGCTCAAATTCGGGTAACTCTATCAATCTATACATAGAGAAGCCTTTCTGATGTACTGTAGTTTCCCAGATATTCAAATCTCCCAGGTTCAGGAAGATTTATTTAACAAGTATCAATTATCAAGATCTGTGGTATCACCCTCGGGTGGGGAGGGTACGGGGGGTGTCCAAAATGTGCACTTGCCACTAGCCTTTGGTGAGTGAGTGACTCTTTGCGAGAGATAACCGGTGTGCTGTGTGCCTCATAATTGTGGAGAGGGGAGTGTTTACCCCTTTCATCCTGAAGAAATTAGTAAAGCCACCCATGAGGAAATCAAACTGGCCTACCAGGACTGGCTGGCTCATGAGAAGTTGTCGGGTTGCCATGGGAAACAATGGGCAATATTGTATGTTGAAGCCAAACCCTTATGCGGGCTTGAAGAATACATTTACCTGTTTCAACTAAAATATTGCACATCAAATTGAGATTGGGTAACCTGCCGCATGCTAGCTTCAAATCTTCTTGGTCAAAAGCTGATTCCGCTAAATACAGTTTCGTCTTGGATGCAAACAAAGCACTAGAAAATGTTCTGTTTATTTGTCCTCTTCATAACAGTGCAGTGACACACTGGATAAAACCTGTTGGGAGATCTCCTGAGATCTGTGAAATCCAGGACGCCTCATTGTGTGCTTCTTAACTATCCAATCCCAAGTATCTTTGCTGTGTCGTTATTTGATGGTGGACTGGCTTAGATCCTATACTTCAATTTAGCCATAATCTGTTTGACTCTCATTACAATGAAATTGGCTTAAATCATGTTTCGTCTTGATCATGCTTTGATACAGTCAATTACATTTTTACAGCTTTGATACGTTTTTCTGATGGGTTATGCTGTAAATATGGATCTCTATGAAGTTCTCGGATAGGCCGTATGATCGTTTTCATATACGTTAGTGATTTTTTTAAAATGTGTTTTAAATTAGTGTATTTATGGGCAAAGCCTGAAATTAATCAAATTTGAATTGAGACATGTTCAGCAAGGGGGTGGGGGAGCTGCATGCCACCAACACTTTCCCTGCAACCTGATAGTTCCTCACATGCTTATTTTGCTTGTACTGTGATCTGTTTTATTCTTCTTTGCATGCTCTGGAGTTTTATGGTTGTGAATTGCATGCGTTATAAAGACCATCTGCCATAGTGATATCTTGGAGCACTTGCCTTTTTCGCAATGGATGGGGAGCTGTATTGCATCACGCAGTGTGTCAGTGTGGGAGTCTGGCTAAGTGAAGCAGTCTAATCTACGTGCTGGAGGAGAAACATTCTGTTTGCCACTAGCTGTGTCTTGGACCTCTGCTCAGCAAGCTCTGTCTGAAGGACCATAAAGAGGGATGTCAGCGCGTGCGTGTGTCAGTCCGGCCGAATCAAGCAGTCTGTACAGTCATTGTAGGAAGAGCGGGTCAGTGCCATTATCTATCGACATTGGATTATATTTTGTTCCCCCCCTCTCTCTCCACTACTTCTCAGACCTTTCCCTTCAGGCTAACGCTGTCTCGCATGAACTATCTAAGGAGTGGAAAGCTTAGTATGCCTCTCCAAGCGAATCTCGTCCAAATCACTGACCTTGAAATATTGGCTGCCATAAATCTGCCTTTACCTGCTTCGCCTATTATTTTTACATCTTCGGCATCCCCGGCGACAGAGGCAGGACCTGAGTCGCTCCCCGCTAAATCCGGAGTGAAGGAAGTTTTGCGTCCGACACTGGCGTGAGTTGTGGGTGTGCCTCCTATTAAAACCTCCCCCAAATTGATAAATCTTTCTTTTTGTTGAAAGGGCAATTTCCAGCACAGCCCGTAAAGGGTTTAGTGAACCCCTCTCCAATGGCTCTAGCAGCAACGGTTTCACAGAACTTATTGGATCGTTCTTTACCATTAAATCATCCTGATCACGATCAGAGTTTTCCTGACACTCCACCTGAGATGGGTGAACACGATTTTCCAGATTTAGATTCCTCCTTTTCCTCGATTGACTCCTCCCCTTCTTTAAGACCATCAAAGAAATCAGAAGTTCCCTTCCTAATGCTTAGGAGGGTGTGTCTTCAGGGGAGCAATCATTGGTGGGGATAAACCAGGTTTTGTGTATTTTGGTCTTGCTATACGAGAGCTTAAAAGCTGAGACGAAAGCAAATTCAGTCTTGTTAGAATCACTTCTCTTTAAATCCGACAACATAAAATTGCACGTCTCTGCCAAAGAATTTCTGTTTAATCAAGGTCTGGGTAAATCCAAGGAAACTGCACCATCGCACATAGGGAACACCTGCATGCAGGACGCCATGGCTAAATTGACTACAGTGACGGGTAGATCCGAGCCCGTCTCTTCAATGGGGTAAACCTTGGGTATAACTACTGACTGTGAAGTGGTTTTATCCATTGTTACGGGGGCGATCAACATCAGTGCAGCGGCATGGGGTGCTTGCATTAGTGCCTTGCCTCCATCCAGGTGTGAATCGGCACTACCCTGCCTTCAAGGTTTGTCACCTGGCAACAAAGTAATTTGTTTGGTGGATTCCCCTCCTGTTAAGGCGAGTAATACCAATGGTTCTATGGGCTCAGTAGTGTCAAATAGTGCAGTCCCCTCCCTATCGGTGAGGGTTGTGATACGGAAGGCTATGCAGAAGAAGAAAACTTAAAAATTGCCCCGCCTTTCATTTTAACACAAAGGCGTCTCAGCAATTCTAAGATCTGTTATCACAGCCGGGACTGAAAACAACTTTATCTAAATCTGCTACCAGAGCCCCTCTGTTCATCACCAATAAATCCACAGTAACGCGTCCTATAATGGAGCCCTCCAGTAAGGCGGTAGCACAAACACCATTCAGATTTATAAAGGAAAATCATTGTGAGGATATCCGTTTTTTGAAACCCCATCAAGATAATTGAGGGTAGAATCTTAATTGTGTTCAAAATGATTAACTGGAGCGTTTGGAATTCTGTGTATTCGTCTTCTCTGGCCCCCACCATAGCTGCAGCACATTGGGGCTTCCCTGTTAGTGGGTTTACATCAACAAACTGGGTTCCGAATGATAGGATGGAGCCCTCTCTTTTTTTACGAAGATATCATTCTTCAGTCCATCCCGTGCACCAGCTCCTAACGGATTAGCCAGTTTTCTGTTTAAAAAAACAACCCTGTGATATGGGCTGAAACTATGGCTGTACTCTTTGCAAGCATGGTGAGGGCCTTTTTCCCTCCTCTTGGACCTTGGCATATATAGTACTGATCTATCAGAAGGGAGATAGAACTTGCCCCTTAAATTATAGACTGATTGGTATACTCGATGCAGACAGCAATGTTTTTGCATCTTATCCTGCTGTCCCATCTGGAATCCTGGGCCCTAGAGGCGAAACCTGGGAACATCATTAAACGCCTTGATTGTTCAACACCTTGAAAAGGGAAAAAGCCCTCCTGTCGCGCTTCTCAAAATAGAATAATGACACTAATGATGAATTACAACAAATAGATTTTTTATTTGCAAATCATTGAATTTAAGCATAGATGGAATGGGCAAATCTAGATGTAGAAACAAAATCAAAAAAGTAATTTTTTGTACTGGTGCTTGGGCAAAATCCAGTTAGTTTTCAAATTGTGATGTCCTTAGTTGAATACACTAAGTATTAAATATTGAGGTAAAGATCCTGGTACCAAAAAGTTACTGGCGTAAAGACTTCGAAAAGAAATGTGCTCGTTGGCTGAAACTTGTAGTGTGCTCAGTTATCGTCACTGAGTTCACTGATGCGATGTTATGGTCCAATTAAATTTCAAATTGTAATATCCTTAGTTGTGTTCACTAGGTATTGAAATAAAAAGTTCTGGTTTCAGCAAGATGATTTGTAAGAGTGATTGAGGCTCGGAAGGTTGTGGTTTTGGCAGAACGAAGCTACATGGTTCCTCAATCCACTTAAATTTCCAAGTTTTAGTGTCCTTAGTTATATCCACTAAGTGATGTAGCATGAGTCCTGGTTGAAGCAGTGTAGTTCCACTTGAAAGGTTGTGGTTTAACAGAATGGAAGCAATATGGCACCTCTTGGAGAGGATGGTGGTTTGAAGAAGCGAAAACAATATGATTCCTCGACACGCGTTTCCCCGTCGCTGATGTGCGGCGGTTCTTCAGGAGGATTGTGGTATAGAACAATTGTGTTCAAATCTGAGAGAGAGGAGGAAGAAAAGAGAGGAAAAAGAAAGGAAACAGATAAAGATCGGTGGGAAAGCAGTATGGTGTTTTGTTTAAAATATCACATTGTGTCTCAATACGATGTCACAAGTAAGGCAGGATGAGTACTTATGTATAAGATCAATGGTGTTGGTATAAAGGTTCTCACTCTGTGGTAGAATACGTTCTTTGGTCTGTAGCACAGGGTCTTATCTGTTGATAAATGGATATATAATAATACTTATGTCACAAGATTAATGTAAAAATATGTGAGGTTATATGGTACAAGTACAGGTTAGACCCAAAAAGATACTAGGTTGAGAGAAGATAGGTGCACTTGTATAAAAAGAATAATGTGGGTGTGCATGAATCAAATGGAGAAGAGGAGAGGTAAGGAGAATTGTATGGAGGAAGTGAAATAGTGTGACAAGGGTGGAGGTAAATCCAGTCTAGCTTGATTCTTAGGAGAGGTGAGAGAATAGATAAGCTGCTTACCACTGAGTGAACAATGTCCTGCCCGTTCGGATTCTGCTGCCGTACTGACAGCATACAGTCTTGGCGAATATATGTGTATTCGCGGGCCGACGCGAGCGCGGTGACGTCACGCGCACGCACCTTATTGCGTGATGACGTCATCGTGCCCGCGCTATTATGGTGTGATTGATAACGAAGAGGCTTGCTCTCCAGGCACCCGTGTATTTGTATAACATTGTGTTGACGTAAAGGTATGTTTCTCTTAAAAAAGTTTAATGTATATAGAAATGCAAGAATAAAGATTAGAGGATATACTAGATAAAAAAATGTCAATGGTAATTACTAAAACATATACGTGCCGTTAGGCAGAGACATGTTCTGAGTGTCATCCATTAAACTAGCTATGTCGGGCCTGGTGTCGGCTGGACTGGCTACGTGGTATATGATGACTCTGATAGTATTCTATGTAATATATGGTCAAAGGTAGACAATAGTGGAAGTAAAGAAAAGAGTTTCAGTGGACAGGGTCATGATACAGTCACAATGATGGGAAAGATACACATGTAGGTAGGGCCTAATGGTGCCTGAGCTAGCTAATTGGTGATGTATGTGTTCACGGTAGATGGGTCAATCTAAGTGATAGAAGCATGGGAAGGCCATTAGTAAAAGAGTGTTGCATGTAGTTTGTAGTTATCCAAATGGTAAGAGAGAGGGTGATAAGCAAAACAATCTCTCCAAGGCCAGGTTATTGTAAGAAAGATTGTAAGAATATCAAAACATGGGAGAGGTGAGATAACATGCAGAGTATGCTGAACCTTAGATTTACAGAAAATGGCATAGTTCCTGGTCACTATTTAGACCTGTGTTGCAAGTGTCCATTAGGCAGATCCAGCGAGCTTCTTGTTGTCTAAGTTTCAGTTCCATATTGCCTCCACGGGGGGCAGGTTTTAGTTTGACAATTCCAAAAAATTTCAACTGATTGATCTGAGTCGGTAGATGCGTTTGTTGAAAATGGGTGGCTAGCGGAGATCTTGAGTCCTGGTTGACAATTGCCCGAATATGTTCACTTACTCTGATTTTCAATTTTCTGATGGTGCTCCCAATGTAGAGCTTGTTGCATGGGCACTGGATGATGTATATTGTAAATTTGCTATTGCAATTGATGAATTGTTGAATGGTGTAGATGGTGCCATTTGGTTTGATGACGGTGGTTCTAGCATTATCCGAGTACTTACACATTGTGCATTGTCCACATTTGTAGTTACCTTTGGTAGGTTTGTGTAGCCACATAGTTGGTGGATTTAGGTTGTTGGTGGCGATGTTGGCTTCAAAATGAGATGGACTTAGCTCATCCTTGAGAGTTTTCGCTTTCTTGAATGTGATTGTTGGTTTGGTATCCAAAAATGTCGTAAGATCAGGATCTGATCTGAGAATGTTCCAATATTTGGTAATTGCTTTTCGAATACAGATATTGTTGACTCTGTAGTTTGTGATGAAGCTGATTTTCCTATCGATGTTGGTGATGGTTGTGTTAGTTTTGTTTTTGACTTGTAACAGTGATTGCCTGGTCCTAGATAGAGATTTCTGATAGCTGTTCTTGACAAGTTTGGTAGGGTAGCCTCTCGTGATAAATTTATCTACTGTGATTTTGGCCTTTTCAGTGAAATCGTCATCTTTTGTACAGTTCCTTTTTACCCTTAGGATTTCGCCAAAGGGAATGTTTCGAATGATGTGCCGAGGGTGGCTGCTGGTTGCGTGAAGAATGCTGTTCACGGCTGTTGGTTTGGTATAGAGCGTTGTACATATAGTATCATTTTCGATGTAGAAGGTGATGTCCAGAAAATTAATGGCTGTTTGACTGTATTCGGTGGTTAGTTTTAGGTTGTAGGTATTGTTATTGAGGTAGTTGAAATAGTCCTGAAAGGCTGGTATTGTTCCGTTCCAAATTATGAAGATATCGTCTATGTATCTGGCCCAAAAAATGATATTGTTGAGGTGAGTGAATGATGGATGTTGCCATGCGAATTCTAGTTCAAAGTGTCCCATGTACAGATTTGCGTATGAAGGGGCATATTTCGCACCCATGGCAGTTCCTTGTATCTGGCGGTAAAGGGTTTGATTAAAGATAAAAATGTTGTTTTGTAATGTGTATTGTAGCATTTCTAGAATCATGTTGTTGTGATCATTGAAGGAAATGGAGCGGGTTTTCAGGAAGTATTCGGTGGTTGTGAGTCCTTTATCATGCAGAATACTGGTATAGAGTGATGTGACATCCATGGTTATAAGCCAATAGTCTTGGTTCCAGGGTATGTTGTCTGTGAGTTGGATGATAAAGGTTGTGTCTCTGATATAAGATGCCAGTGAGTTGGCCAATGGTTGGAGTTGGTGATCTATATACTCTGAGATATGTTCAGTGATGGATCCGATACCATTGATAATTGCCCTGCTGGAAGGTAGTCTTGAGAATTTTTTATGGATTTTAGGTAGAAAGTAGATTGTTGGTGTTATTGGATGTGTTGTCATCATATACTTATATTCCTCTTCTGAGCAAGTTCAAGATCTTTCCAATGGCTGTTCAACATCTTGCCTAGGAAATTATGATTTGGTTTGTATCGCCTCCATTGCCTAAACATCTGTGTTTGACTCCTTAGACTGTGACCATCTATGGTCTAAGCTTTTTCATTGGGGCGACCCTCCTGGTCTCTTAAGGCTAATAATGGGCTTGTACTCGCACTCAAATATTCAAATACGGTTGAATCACCTTGGTATTCTTGCGCGTCAGATTCCTATGTTTTGTGGTGTAAGGGAGGGTTGCAGCCTATTTAATCTCTATCTCTATCTGATAAAGGTGATTATTTAAATCTGCCACTTTCATTACTCCCAAGCTACATCATTAAAGACCCTTTTAGTTGTCCTATGTGGACAATTTTCTTCTTTCTGAGTGTACTCCGGTAGGACTTTAAAGGTTGATCGATGCATTTACCATTTACATGAACAACCATGCACTCCAGATTAACCCAGTGAAGACTAAAATATTGCAATGTTCAAGGGTCAGGAAAGGGATACATTTTCGATGGTGTTGGTTCAGAACCAATATCAAAGGTGGAGTCACTGATTTATTTGCTATATTATATACAATCAAAGCCTGGCCAGGCAAGGCTTTTACAATGGCTTAAGAATTGTACATCCGCATTAGCCAATCAATTGGTGAGGGTGGATTCCCAATATGGTAAATGCACTCTAAAACTGTGCCTAAAGTATCACAAAGAGAAAATTGTCCCCAAGATGCTTTATGGATTGGATGTATATTTCAATCTTGGAAGAGTTGCCAACTCTGGAGGCCATTGTTACGCTCACCTGGTTCCCACGGGGGCGTCGACCGGAACTGGGCCGCTGTTGTTTCCACCAGCGTGACGTGTAGCGCCGAGATGACTGACTGGACTGGCCCGCTCAGCCTAGTTTGTCTGGCTCGCAAGAATATTCTTCTGCAAAGGAGAAGCGGAATTAACCACCCGTGGAATTGAGTGTCAACCCACCTTCCCCACTCCCGTTGTCTTCCCACAGATCACTCTTGATGTCCCCTCCTTAGTCTCACCTGATGGTTTGGAAGGATGAGCTCTCCATCCTGCGTCGACCGCAGGGGTGCGTTGATGACCAGTTACTTCACTGGCGTAGAGGAATTGGTGAGTTCCAGTATTGACTCTAAAGTCCAATTGTTCATAAAGAGTTCAAATGTCTGATCTTCACTCTGTCCGATTCCTTGCAGGTTGCTGATTAATCCACTCGAAGATTTCCAAATGGCACTTGGTAAGATTCAGGTAAGTCTATTGTGGTTTTACCCTTAGGGGCCGGGGTACGGCGATGAAGCAGAGTTGACTGTGCCGACCCGAGATGAGGTGAGACCCCCTTGATAAATCAGGTAAGTTTTGTGGGGGGTAACTGGTATTGTCTTTGCTTTCTCCCCTTAGGGGCCGGGGCACGGCGATGAAGCAGAGTTGACTGCGCCGACCCGAGATGAGGTGAGTACCTCCCGTGGTAAATCAGGTAAGTCCTTGGGGGTAGCTTGTATAGCCTTAGAGAGTCCCCTTGCTCACCTTGCTGTCTTTGTCTCCTTAGGTGTCGGAGGGCGGCCGCGAGATGGAGAGAGCGTGATGGAATGCTGAAGTACCGCCAAGCAGGTGAGTTCAGCGCGGCGCCGTAGGAATGCGAAGCGATGCTTCAAAGACTTCTGTCTTTCAGTTCCGTGGCGAAATGGATCAGGATTCAGGTAAGGATTAAAGTTAAAACTCCTGTTCTAACCTTTATCCTTATTTTCTTCTTGTTTCAGGAGTCCCAGGACTGAAGCGGGGGTGGCTGAAGACTGGAGCTGCTGAAAACACGGTGAGCGTTACGCTGCAGCAAGCAGAATAATGCGAAGCACGTGTGGCTGTCCGGGCATGGTTTAAATAGCCTTGGAAGAAGATCCAGGTAAGTATTCTTCCATAGCCCCACCTAAGTAACAAAATAGTCCCTTCAGTAAAATAGTCCCTCCTAAGCCTCATTTGGCTTGAGTCTTCATGCAGCATGGTCTGCCTCAGGTGAGTATGCAGCATGGTCTGCTTCAGGTAGGTTATCAATAATGAGCCTGGCGCCCATGGCGCCAGGACTGACTTTATCTTTATGAGCCTGGCGCCGTAGGCGCCAGGACTGAACCCAAACAGCCCCTAACTGGGGCTTTTGGGCATGCTCCAAGTGGCATGATGCCTGCTTCCGGGGCTGCTGGGCCTGGTCTGGTCTTCCGGGGGCAGGCATCATGACAGCCATGGTCTGGCATACCTTATTCGGTACCCATACACACAATTCGATATGAATTTGTTATGTGAGACCCCGGGAATCTGTCATCCAGGTGGCCAGGTCACAGCCATCGCTTTTGGTTCCAGTTCCTGTTGGTGGACCAGTGCGGGAGGATCACCTGGGTGAGGGGTCTTCGGGGAGTGGGAGTGGGACACCGGATGGCGACACGCGCTATCCCCTTCCCTGTAACACCTTTACGCCATCCAACCAGGTAGGATATTTAGGTGCTCAAACCCCCCACCCCCTTTCACAACACAAACCCTTTCTCACGGACCACTCGTTATGAGGGTAAACGGTTAACACCCGAGCCGTATACCTGACATGTCCCAATGCAATGGTCAGACAGGGATAAAAGGCGGAGCACACTCTGAGCAAGGCAAAGCATACGAGGAAGCAGCAGTTCCCAGATGGTAGTTTAACACGAGGAGAAAGATGGCAAAACAGAAGGTGATCGCAAGGAGGGAAGTGCCCTTGATCTTTTCGACGAGGAACCGTTACGTTCACGATCCCTCTACAAGGCTGAAGAATCCTGCATGGTGTGACGGAGGTACCCGGGGCCCTTCCGTGTCCATCAAGGCGGTTTGCTGCCGTGGTATGATATATATTTTATTTATATCGCGCTAATACACAAGTGTTTCAGAGTGCAACAAGGCAAGGCAAGGGAGGGGGACAGGGGAGAACAAAACAATGATCTTACTAGGCCCAGTGACATTGGGAACGCGCAAGTGCATGTGAGAGGGGGAGGGGAAAAGTGCAAGAAAAGGGGGAGAAAAAGGAGAGTGCGGAGCAAAGAGACGCATATAAATAATAATAAATAATCAGGCAACAAACAATCCTAGTGCAGTCAGCAAGTGGCCAGTGCTGGGTTTAAGGCGGCACACTGAGTAGGTCTGATAAGTGCTGGAAGAAAAAAGGGGGGTCCTGTGTGGGTACAGATACAGATCTCGTGCAATGGGTGGCCTGGAGGCAGTGCAGGAGGGTGGCAGGGTGAGCAGGTGCCTGGGCCCGGAGGACAGAGGGTGGCCAGGTGCACAGTGCCAAAGGAGAACAAAAAATCAGCAGGGGAGAGGGGATGCGAAGGCAGAAGCAAAGAGGAAGGTCTTGAGGTGCTTCCGGAACCGGAGATGGTTTTCCTCGAGTTTTAGTGTGGCAGGGAGGCTGTTACAAAGGGAGGCCCCAGCCGAAGACCGAGATTGAACCCCAGCTTGTTTCTTTGAGAAACGACGGACCCTGAGGGAGTTGGAGGTAGAGGAGCAGAGAGCTTGAGAAGGGAGGTATTAGCAGAGGGATAGCTGAAGGTATGTTGGACCCAGGCCCCAGAAAGTCTTGTGTACAATGCAGAGGGTTTTGAATTTAATTCTTGCATCAACAGGGAGCCAATGGAGAGATTTCAGAGAAAGAGAGATAAGATTCCAGGGCTTGAGGCCAAGGACAAGTCTTGCAGTCCTGTTCTGGATAAGTTGCAAAGGGCGTGAGTAGGGGCAGGTAGATTTAGAAAGAGTCTGTTGCAATAGTCCAACCTAGAGAGAACCAGAGCTTGGGAGACGGTGAGCTTCTGGGGGAAGGAGAGGAAAGGAAGAGTACCTCTGAGGTGGTGCAATGGGAAGTTTCCCTTTTTTGAGACATCGGCGATGTGAGCGCAGAAGGAAAGTATGGAATCAAAGATGACCCCTACGTTCTTAGTCTCACAGGTGGGGATAGGAGGCGGGCCAAGAGAGGCTGGCCAAAGAGTGAGGGGAAAGGATGGTGGTGGTTTGCCTATGAGGAGGATCTCCGTCTTGCTGGCATTCAGACAAAGATAGTTGCCGGCACACCGATCTTGAATGGCAATTAGGCAATCAGAGATGAGAGAGGTAGAGGAGGTGGCCGAGGGCAGCCTGAAAATTAGTTGTTATCCTCATAACACTGGAAGTTTGAGCAGAAAAAGGCAATGCAGTGTGCAAGAGTTGATGGGTATTGGTTGAAAAGCCAGGGTGAAAGATTAGATCCATGGGGAACACCAGAGGTGGAGAAGAAGAAAGATGATAGGAAGGACCCAAGTTGGATCTGGGAGTGTCGATCAGAGAGGAAGGAGGTCAGCAAGGCCAGAGCCTGATAGGTGATACCCAGGTTATCACAGAGACGCTTGAGCAGGATGGTATGGATGACCATGTCAAAGGCAGAGGAGAGATAGAGTAGGATGAGTACAGATGGTGCTGTCCTTGGCTCATAACAACAAAGCGCTGCCAGTGAAATCAACAGAGTAGGTGAGTTGGGGAGACTGATAACCAGACCTGTCTGTGTTGAAGCCAAGTTTGCAAGCGACAGCATTGTATGGTGAGCGCTTAAGCGAACTGTGTATGAAATGCATGTGATGACCAATGCCAGTTAAAATGGAACAGATGAGGATTGAACTTGAAAAAAGATACAATACCCTTAATAGAGTGGTCCGGCAGGGCCTGTTTGTTCGTTTGAAGGTCTCTGCAAGGTATCCAACTTAGAGTTGACAAAGGTGAAAGAGTGGCAAAGAACTGTTTGTCGAAGTGGTCCTGCTACATCGAAGTGGTCCTGCGATGGGTCAAGCTAAATCCTGTAGACCATCGAGTCTTTGTTGTTGATACTGCCAAGCAAGTTGATGATAAAATAGAGAAAATTGGCCAAAGCCCGAACGAGGGAGATCAATTGAAAGCTTTTGGGATAAATCAAGTTTGTGTTAAAGTGAATTAAATTGTTCCGAACCCAGCAGAGGGAGACCGATTAAACATTGTGTTAAAGCGGATCTGAGCCCGGCTCAGTGGAATCCGGGGTGGATAGCCACCGGAGAAATTGAGTATGTGTGAAATTACAAGAGGAAAATATCTTATTGTTTGTTGCATCAGGCCCTCTGCAAGAAGAGACTTTGAAGACAAAGAGACTTGGGCATAAAAGGCCCTGATGCTAATTTTTGAACTGCAGTCTCGTGCCAGGGAAGCCAGAGACTGTGATAGGCGCCAGTGTACAGCCTTATCCCGTGCTAAAAATGTGGGGAAGGGAGGCCAATGGCCTGAATACCCTGACATAATTTCTTGAACACTTCTTTCTTTTGCATGACATTGTTTCCCACACTATTTGTATTTAGAGGTAAAGATTGGCAATAGGTTACTTAGTATATGCCTTTTCATTTTGACAAGACACCACTAGGATTGCGTTATTATTATTTGATGGTTTTAGCCTGCTCCCTTCTGTAGATTTTGGATTAGATATGCGTTTTTCAAACCCTTTTTGAAGTTCAATAAACAACCTTGAACTCTGGTCACTTGTGTCTGTCTTACTGCTGATACCATGCCTTCCTTGCAGGTACTACATCTTTGCATGACAGGCTCCTTGTTTGAGGATATTAATGTAATTAAGGCATCAAGGAGCTGTACATGATTGAATGAGACAAACACATTTTGTAGTACATGTGTACTAGAGATCAGAAGCTGTATGGGAGATCTAAGAGATAACCTTTGTAGGGTCAAGAAGCTCTTATTTGCAAATGACTAGCTACAAACAATAGAGAAAATACACTCGTACTCTCCTTTGTCATTTACAGGGCGACCATAAGAAGTGGGGAACATTGGCACCGTTCTTTGCGCTTTATCCAGTTAAGTCAGTTACATGCTTTTCTGTGTTTCAGATGGAACCTGTACCTGACCAAACGGATCATGGTCAGATTTGGTCATTTGGAAGCATCTCGGACTGGCTGTCTGTTTTGCAAGGACCAGGCTAAATGTGAAACTCTTAGGCATCTAATAGCCTGTCTAGCCATGCAAGGCTTGAGTTCGATTCACTTTTAAAAAAAAACAAAAAAAAAACTTAGAAGCCCTTGAAACGGGACAAGAAGAAAGGTTTGGTCAGCATGTTTGTCTAGACACACTACTTATACTGTTGTTGCAGTTACTAATTTTTAAAAATCCTTGAAACTTGAAGTGTATTTGAACAAAAATGATGTCTCCCTTTAAGTTATTGGGAGTAAGATGTTTTTTTTTTTAAGGATTAGAGATTAATTGATTGAGCTTCCTTTTTGTTTCTTTTATTCTTTCGGCTGGATGTTATTTATGTGCTTTGTTTTGTATGGGATTATTATTGTATATGAACTTTAACGATATTGTGCGCTTTGATTGTTATAGGTTGATTATTTTTAACCATTGAAACAATAAATAAAAAAAGATATCTCAGTGACGCTGTTCATCTGATTTAAAGGAGCCTTTGTAGTTTTGTAAACTCCCCCACCCCCTTTCATTGTGTGCTATACCCACAATTCTAAGGTCAGTTGACAAATGTATTATGTTAATAGATGGCTATTGTGCTACTTTGAAATCATTGTTTTATAGGCATTTTCATTTAGACAACTAGAACATAAATGTGTGTATTCCACGTTTTTAAAGGTATTTAAAGTGATATGTGTAGGGTGAACAGAAGACTCCCTGCCAAGGGGCACAAGTTCTCGTGTCCCATGCTTTGTGTACAATAACATGTTATCAATTGGCTAAGTTTACTTGGTTCAATATGTTTACTGACACTACAAACTTCAAATTGCATTACCATATTAAAGTCTGAAAATGGGGAAACTGCTGTCATTGTGAGATCGAGACATTAAGACACCCTCGATCAAATGTATTAATTTTTGTAAAGGTTATATCCTCACGCAGTCTATATAATATTTGTATGTAGCGACTGGAGCGATTTGGGAAAAATTGAACACTACTTGATTAGGGCATTGTTCACATAAAAATTTGGTTAGGATACCACTTGATTCCAAAATCTGGCCCAAACACAAACTCCATATTAAAAATGCCTTAGTTCAGTGTGTTTTCTAATGCGTTCTCACAGGGGAAATGTTTCTTGAGAAAAGATTGAAAATAAGATTGGGGGGCCACAACATTCATACTTTGCCATGCTCCTCCTACAATTAAAAATTAAAAAATTAATTTTGTTGTAATATACTTTTTGTTTCAAATGATAACCGTGGGCCCTCTTTAAAAACAAACAAAATGTAAATAGCAGAGTTCCACTTCGTGGCATTTTCTGCAGATGCCTCTGGTCTGCGCCCCCAAATGCCCCTAGACCCCCCTGCAACAAGCAGGGGTCACCTGTGTTCTCCTGGAGGCCACCACACCTCAGTTACCACCACCCTAAATCTGCTGCCTCCAATCGCCAAGGTCCTCCTTTCCCCCACCCCGGTCTTCTCACCCCCATCTGATCATTCCCAATTTGACCCCCAACCGCCTTCTTTTCTTTTTGTCTGCCAATGCTTCGCGGTCATTCCTTGATGCGCAATTTCAGGCATGATGCGCTGTTGCTGACAGGCAGCCGGTTGGGAAAGGGGGCCTGTCGGGAGTATGTGTTAACACAAACGGGCCGACTCAATATTACTTACTGTTGAAAGTGTTTGCCCATTTTGGGGAAGTAAAATTTAACAGTACGCCACTTAGCTGGAAGGCGGAGTTCTTTTTTCCCCATCAAATTAGTGGGTGCCTGTTTAGTGTTCTGTTTATAATCAAGACTTGAGTTTGGAGTATTAAATTAAAAAAGGCACACAATATGGCTTGATAATGATCCGATTTTAATTTTGCATAATTTTAAAAATTCAATTGCAATAAGAAAAAGTAATGCTTATTGTCACAGCCTCAACAAAACATCAACTCTTGAAGACAGTTAAAGTATTATTTTTTTTGAGAGGAGCCCACTATCGGCCCTCCATTTTCCCCCTCTTACCTTCACTCGTCTCTCCCCCTTTCTTTGTCTTCCCCTCTCCCATCCGTTGCCCCTCCCCCTTCCCTTCTCTCTCCGTCCCCCTTCCTTTCCCTCTCTCTCCCTTTCCCTCCTTCCCTTCCTTTCTCTTTCTCTTCTCCCGTGGGTGGTACCTCACCTTGCACGTGCTTTCAGCAATCCTCATCCAGGCTGTTCTGCACCATCCTACCTTCTGTTTCTGCAGGATTCTGGAAATGGGGAGTGATTAATCTCTTGCGTTTGCATTTTTCTGGCAGTGTAATGCCTATTTTTGTCAAATGAAATGAGTGGTGAGATAGGAATACAGAATTTTGATCTATCTTTGGGTGTTAGCCATGTTGATGGTCTGATTCTGTAAATTCCTCTTTTCATACCATTTGTGTGCTGATTGTGTAATAAGTTAAGTCATCTTTGAAAAAAGCATTTCAAATGTCACCAATAGTTTTGCTTGACTTCCTTAACCACAAGCCCTATACATATAACAGTTTGGATCATATATCCTGTACTCTGTGCAACACACCAATCAAAAACGAATTGCTGTGGCAAACCCATATACTTGGGAAACAACACAAAGAGGTAAGCTTCTTTCCCTCCATCACTAAGAGTCCAAATGTAAGATGTGTATTTGAGTTGAACTCTGTGTTCCTGATGTTCCTTTGAATGTGAGTACATGTGTTCTACTGCATACTTTTTTGTTGTTCCGTTGGGTTCTTTCTTAGTAGATTCTAATGTGGGTAACATAGAATCTGTATATTTTTGCCATACCAACCTTCTTAAGGTCTGGCAGTAATAATAGTAGAGCTCACTGTTTAATGTTGATTCTAAATACTAGACTGAAAAGAAAACGAATTCTCCTAAAAATATAGAGGCAAGTATTATGCTTAATTTCCTTGACTAAACGCTTTAAGCAGCATTTTCTTTTCTTTTTACAAATGACCTATAGCTCCCAGCAACCATAGGGTTTTATTTAGTTCTTCTAAAATGTGTACATTTATTGATATGATATGGCATTTATAACGCGCTTGTACGCAAGTGCTTCTAGGCGCGACTAGACAAGGAGGGGAGGACAAAATAATGTTCTTACTAGGCCTTGTGTCATTCTTATCGCACAAGTGCAGTGAAGAGGGAGATGGAGAAGTGCCAGGGGGGGGAGGGGAAGAGGGGTAATGGGGGAAGTGCAGTTAACTCACCAGTGCAGCCAGCGGGTGTCTCATAAGTGCAGAGACAAGGGACCATAGGGTTGCAGATACAGACCCTGAAGTGCTGGGGAGCCTGGAGCCAGTGCAAGAGCAACTGGACATGCAGGAGCCTGGGCCCGAGTTCAGAAGGTGACCAGTGCGCAGAGCATTCGGGTGCATCAGCAGGGGAGAGGAAGAGAGAAAGCAGAAGCGAAAAAGAAGGTCTTGAGTTGCTTCCGGAACCAGAGGTGGTTCTGCTCATTTGAGAGAGGCAGGGATATATCTGCCCCCAACTCTCTGCTTGAAGAAGCATCTGACCCTCCGAGTTGGAGGTGGATTAGCGTAGAGCTCGAGAAGGAAGATGTTTTGGAAGAGATAGTTGGAGGTAGAGCGGTCCCAAGCCCCAGAAAGCCTTGTGGACCATGCAGAGGGTCTTCAACTTGATCCTTGCAGCCACGGGAGCCAGTGAAGAGGTTTCAGATCTGGAGAGATACGATCCCTGGGGTTGAGGCGAAGGACAAGTCTTGCAGTCCTGTTACCGTTAAGTTGTAACGGTCGAAGAGTAGAGGCAGGAAGAGTTAGAAAGAGGCTGTTGCAATAGTCCGGTCTAGAGAGGACCAGAGCTCTGGAGACAGTGAACTTAGGGGGAAATAAGAAAAGGAAGAGCACCTCTGAGGAGGTGCGGCTGATAGCTTGACTTCTTAGAGACGTCAGAGATGTAAGGAGAGTGGAGGGGAGATCTCTCTTCCTCCCCCCAAATCCCCACCCCTCTCCCCAATGAGGAGGATCTCGGTCTTACTGGCATTAAGGCAGAGATCATTGGCGGCAAACCATTCCTGTATTGCGGCCAGACAGTCTGGTATGAGAGAAGAAGCAGAGGTGGCTGAGGGGAGCACGAAAGAGAGTGGAGTATCATCTGCATAACACTGAAAATTGGAGCGGAAATTAGCGATGCAGTGGGCAAGAGGTGCCAGGTAGTGGTTGAAGAGCCAGGGAGAACACCACAAGTAGAGAGAGAGATAGACGAGAGGAAAGGCTCCAGTTGGACCTGAGAAAGGAGGTCAACCAGGCCAGGGCCTGATCACTAATACCAAGGTTGTCCCGGAGACGATTGAACAGGATGGCATGGTTGACTGTGTCAAAAGTAGAGGATAGATCAAGGAGAATATTCAATCATGACCTACACTATGTAAGGATTGGAGAGTTTTTTTCCTATAATTTCACCTCCTGTCACCAGTACATCATCTGTCTTTGTTGCAACAATCCTCCACAATACCCCAACGTGAACAAAAATAACATCTCCTTGAAAATGTCTGAACAACAAGGCCACATGAGAATCACTCCGATAAAACTGGTCCCTTCTGCCTTTCCGAAAACCTTGGCAATCTCACACTGCTTATTGTATTCCACTCTTCAACACTGACCTCTCCTTCTTCCTCATTTCAAAATTATATAAATCCACGTTTTGATGCCTTTTTTATTGGACTAACTGAACATGTTATGCTGAAATGGTAGATTCAGAAGCTTTTGAAGTCCCATAAACCTGTTCATCAGATGGTGGTCACACAATAAAATGAGCAATGAAGATAAATACACGTTTATTGCAAACCCTTCCTATTTATGAGATTGAGCCGTGATTCTTGCTAGGTGCTACATCCTGGAGGCTCTGCAATAGGCGGATAATCAAAGGGAGACCAGATCCCTCTAGGGTTTAGCCCATCTTGACCGCATTTGCTTCAATGATTTTCCGAATCGTCCTGTTTTGTAATGGAGGACAATATTTAGCTTTGGCATGATGGGAGTAGAGTCCCTTCATGCCAAAGCTAAATATTGTTGAAACATATTTCTGAGTCCTGTGTGTTTTAGATTACCACACTAGGGTGGAATAATGCTCTCCTCCTTGTCTTTGATGGAATTGGCACGCCACTGCGCTGTCTAGAATGGGGAATCTGCTTTCTATTGTGAAAAACAGAAGGAAGTATTCTGTTATTTCAAAGCTTACCTGCCACTAACAAATACACTTACTCAATGTAATTCTTTTTAAAATGAACATCTCCCAATGTGTCTACTTGATATCATTCAGACTAGCTCCCACACCAAACACTTTGGGCGCAAAAGAAGTGATCTGTTGATCCTGCCTTGTACAATGACCCCTACCAATCTCATCCTCCTCGTTAATGTAGACGCCAATTTAAAAGGGTACCTCAGATTACAAATCTCACAAAGGTTCTGGCTATCAATAATCCATATGCCTCAGACCAAGTACAAATCTTGCATGGGGTGATATCTTAAATAAGCTATGGAGCTGGGGGAATGGTGGGCTGTCTAGTGCTCGAACTCTTCTGAGATATTGAGCAAAGCCATACAGTCAGTTTTCTTGACAGAGCTTTGAGACTGACTGAGAGTAGTGTTCTCTCTTCCACTGTAAAAAGCAAATTGAGGGCCACCATTGCATTGCTCAAAGAATAACATCCTTTTGTTGGGTGTAAAAATCGCATCCCCTTTAGTAGATGTACTAATGGGTGTTCGTCCACTGGAACATGGCCCAGACACACTCACCCTGCAAAACGGTAAACTCTTATTCTCTGAAATGATGTTCTTTCTCCTGACAGGGAAGCTAGACATGCAAAAATAAATGTACTACATGTGCTGAAACAGCATGGAGTTCCCTTTTTTATCTGACCGCAGGTAGATTGATATGCCGAAACCACACCTGTAACTAGTTTAAAATAACCTTTAGAGGATAAATTGAGGGCCTTGTATTGCGCAACAAACAACAAATCAAATCGTATCTAGGCGCAGATGTTGTATATTAAGTGATCCACCTCCCCTGAAGGCTCTGTCGGAGGAGCTGGAATCCAGAGAAGTAGGAGTATAACATCTTAAAGTTCATGTGGCGCTGGAAACTAATCTTGCACCACCCATAAATATGTCCTTAATATTGATGAGGCTTTCTCCTCTTTATGTCCCTCTTACCCCCGGTGCACATCGAGAAAAAGAATATTTCTTATCTGGTCTCAACACTTGCAGCAACACATTTTTGCTACTATGAATGTGGCCGGTTTACAACTGATGAGTCTCTCCAGCTGGGAATCGAGTTGAGACACAAATGGATCTATCTGGAGGGATCCCAAGTCTCCATCAATTTCTGGGTGTTCAGGCGCAAATTGCTGAAATCCCTCAGGTATGTTCAATTTCATCTACCACAGCATTGAGGAGACCAAAAAGGTATTCCGCCATGACTGACAACGTCCTCTCAATGCAGTAGCAGTAATGCAAGAAGTATTTTACCATTTATGCTAAGAGCTCAGACTTGGTGCCACACAAATAGTTGATACACTCCAACTCTTACGTTCACTCGGTGTTCGTTCAGTCTGCACTCTAAATGCTGAAGAAACTGGTAGAAGTTGTAGGTAATTGATGTGGTGACCTAGTAGAGTTGACACTTCCACCTCCTATCCTGTTTTGGTATCATCTGACGAGATTATCCTATTTTGGATAAAGCTTAAAATGTCTTGCCCATTTTAAGGTTCCATTTGATCCAGCCACCATTGATGCGTGGTTAAGGTCTCCAAATTGATAGGAGCCACTTGAAAAGAAGTCTGCCTCTTGCGAAGGTGAGAAATAATTAAACTCTGAAGCTCCCTTAATGCAAAGGTCCTGCGAATAAAGCCTGGATGGAATCTACAGTCGCCCCCCCAACCTGACCATTTTTTTTTAAACACAAACTGCCTCTAGATATAACCACAAATCTGCTTTATGCCCCTCCCCTTCTCACAGGGTGGTGGTTAGTCACTGAGATCATATCCACCTGAAATCAAGCAATTTCATCTGAGCCAACCCATTCGACTTTAGTGTTTTGATCAGGTAACCGAGGTTCTGAAACAGTAATTGCTAACTCAACATGAGTTACCAAAACCTGTGACTTTAGTGGCAAGTAAATTCTTGCTCCTGGTTGCCTGAGAGCTGCTGCTGGAAGCCTCCTATGTTTGGTGAAACGCTAGGGTGTGAAGGAGAGACTCGCACATTCCCACACTTGCATCCTCCAGAGAAATTGGAGATCTTTCCTGTGGGGATGAACACCTGGGATAGCCAGAAACTCATTTATCAAATGGAGACCATCCAGCTAATCTCTTTCGAGTAAGCGTATGCCTCCACGTTGAAGTTGCAATACACCAACACACTGGTTAAAATCCTGAAAATGTATTATTGAGCAACCCTTTTCTTGATTGGGCACTAATAAAAGATTGCTCTTGAAATACATGGGTTTCAGTACCAAAGATACTACTCCCCCTGTCACCTTTTCCTTGCAAGGTTTGCTGCCTTTTTGCCCATCAACGCCATGTCTTTATGGGGAACTGACTGGAGCAGGTGGTCCCACCTATACTACTGAACACCTGTACATTTCTAGTCTGAATAATGTGGTGAGTTAGAGGCATTGCCCATCCTATGTTGTGAGGGGGCCGAGCCACAGGGGACTTGGATGGTTCAGCCACTGTCTGATGTGCCACCCAGAGGTGTAAAGCGCGTGATTCCCTGGGCTCCTCACCCTCTTTGAGAGTCGGTACTTATTGTCTAGGCCCTGTCCAGATCATTTGACAGAGCCAAAGTAATTTCTAAACCAAAACGGTTGGTAAAATTCACGAACCCACATGCAGAGGGAGAAGATAGGTGCTGGGCTGTCCGTGGACTGTGTGGTCAGATAGGGATGCCACACCCAGATACACAGCACTCGCAGGTAGCCGAGGAGTACTGAAGGACATTGATCACTCGCACAAGACATCCCAACATAGAGCTGATGGGACGGGATGTACGTTCTACTATCCTATCCCAAAAGACTAAATTACAAAATCATGGAGCCCGCATTTTGTAATTCGGTCTTTTGGGATTTTGCCCATTTGTTCCCCGCACTGCCTATGTTTGTGGGGGACACCCCCTCCCTCAGCCCATAATACCGAACTGGAGGTGCAGGAGACACCTCTGCACCCCTGTTCGGTATGCCGAATGCACTCTACACATGCATTTGGCATTTATAAATACAATCTTTTCGTGCAATCCGGATGGAACGCCACGCATTTGAAGCTGACAGAACTGGCAGGTGACAATAATATAGGCTTTAATACTGTTAGTCTTGGTCCTTGGACAATAAAGAGAAGACACAAAGGTTAATGCAGATCTTTATTGTAGAAGTTGGGAGACAAAGAGAAAGGCATCCAAAAATGTATCTTTTACTGCCGGTGAGAGAAGTGCCAGGATTGAAGAAATTGTAGAATTTAATCATGAGCTGCCTTTGGCACCTAAACAGGAAATGGGTACTAATTTCAGTGAACTAACCTAACCGGAACAGTGGCGAAGCACTGAACTCTGAGTACCGATTCCTTTTATGATCCCTTGCATGAGTGTAATGTATCCATGTATGTGTGTTTTAAGAATATTGGTGTTCTTCTCCTTGAGCCAGCGAGGTGCAAAACACAGCTCTTACACCCATGCCTGATAGCAGATCTAGTCCCCCATGCATGCTCTGAAATGGACGCTGTTCTCATGACACCACTCATCCCATAGTCTCCACAACCGTTTCAATGTAGTGCTCCTTGTTCATTTGGCTCCTCAATGGCATTCTACTAGTTTGCATGTGAGTGGGCTCTCCCCTTTCAGAGCCCAGGCACTGAGGACAGAGTTTGGACCTAGGTGGACAGACGCAGTTGGATGGAGGCCAAACGTTGAAGGACTGGCCTGAGGGAACGTGACCACTATGCATCCAATACAGTGGGGGCAATTATAATTATCCAAGGGCACAATCCATGGGAAAGAGACCAACCAGTAGTCCTTTGACAAGTTGCTCAAATGATAAAACAATCCTGGGCCCACGTTTACAAGGAAAATCAGGAAGACGCACACACAAGCAAGGATGAATAGATGTGCCATTCTCTGCTCCCCAGAGAGGAAGGAAGATCATTACCTGGACCGAGAGAGCCTCCTTTCTGGCAGCTGTCCAGCATGGTTTGCCAGATTCAAGATGGAGGCTATGCCATGTAAAACAGTGGTGCACTGCAGGGGGAGCCCATGGCTGGGTTCTAAAACTGGAACAAGGAGGAAGATCGACTGGGTTCCTCTGAAGGCTTTGAACTGACAAGAAGTACAGAGAAGAAACAACCTGTGGCAGGAGGGTTACAATATTGCCTGCCTGACAAGGAACCCCATTCTAGCTAGGCAAAGGCTAATGTGCGCTAGTGGAAGATGATCTGCCCACCTAAATCTGAATTTGAACAGGGACGAATCTGTTCTGTCCAAAAGACAGAAGAAACTGCTGAATAGAGGGTGACTTGCCAGAACAACCTGTTGGAGGAAGGGGGGGGGGCAGCAACCTGAAGCTAAGGCAGGGGAAGTAGTGAGTACCATAGCCTCTGATAAGCGTGTGCTGAATGAGAAGCCAAAAGACCAGGAGTAGGTCTAGAGTAAATGGTGTGACAGCAGAAAATCCCTAAGAGGAGCCACTAAGATGGGAGGAGAACAGAGTTGGTGTGTGTGTGTGTGTGTGTGTGTGTGTGTGTGTGTGTGTGTGTGTGTGTGAGAGAGAGAGAGGAGACACTTGTATGTTCATCAGAACCATCACCAAGGTGCCAGGAGCAATTGAGAAACCAGTTTTTGTTGGACCATCCTTGAAACTAATTTACATAGTTTTTCCTTGTGTGTGGGTTATTCTATTACCTCCCAAAGACGTTACCCCCACCACCATCTTAAAAGCACCCTTTAATTCAAATATGTGCTCTCCCTTGTTCTAATTTCTGAACCACCACCAATCTCCTGACTGCCTGCAATTCCCAAAGATTGTCCGATATCCAAGCCCAATCATGGACAAATATGGCTGCGTGCACATCCACAGTTGTGACCTTTCCTTTTATAATGCGTCTGCTGCAATGCCAAGTTGTCAGTGATTCCTCCAACGGCCACTGCAACCTCTGGTGGCGTGATATTTTTTTGAGGAAATGCCTTTGCTTTCTTAGAGACCTTGTGATGTATCCAGTTCTGTGAATGGTCCTACAAACCACCTTGGTTCTTTGACAAACGGACCCCTGTAGGGAAATTTTGCCACTATGACCATCGAGAAGCCTATGACATTCACTTGGTCTAGCACATTTTGCATTTCCCCAAACAAAAGACTGCCTTCTAGGGCCAGCTTTCCAGGATCACTGGATTAGATCTGATCTACTCGGTACCATTTTGGAAAGCTCCCTAATCTTGTTCAAAGGCCTGACCGATCCAGAAGCTTTTCTTGTCCTGATTAATAGATGTTGACAATACCCTTCTTGGGGGCCCTTTTTGATGTTTTGAAATGAGTCTGCCCTGTAGCTCCAATTTGGATGTCATTGACACTTTACCCTCAAAGAAGCCACCCCCTGAGGTTCCCTCGCTACCACCGTACCTCCCCAAGCTTTTCCCTTTGCCCCACCTTAGCTTTTCTCTCCCTCCCCCGTGTCCCCTTGAGGTGTTCACATCCACGCCCACCCACGAATGATGTTTTCACTCCGCGGCCCCCCTTGAACTTTTCTCTCTGGCCTCCCATGACCCCCACCCGTTTTTTTCCTCCGTACGCCTGAGCTTTTCCCTCCGAATTCCCCACCACTGAGCTTTGCTCCCCTTTCCTCCCACACATTCCCAGTCTCCCCTTCCTCTCTTGTGAGAACCTTGTAGCTCTCAAGTGCTAATGCATGCGTCTCGTCCTTACCATTGCAGCCCTAGAGATAAAGATCCTCTTACAGCACCATTTACGCACTGATAAAATCTCTACTGAATCAAAGTAGCTTCTCGTGCAGGAATGACTGAGAAATCACCAAAAAGGCACCAGTGCAAGCTAGACCTGCAAATCTACACTGTGAAGACCTCGGGAATGAGACGCAAGCAACAAAGGTTAAGGTTTTGGCTATAGACCTTTTATTAATAGGTTGGATGAATGCCTAATTTGTCCTATGCTTAGGCGGGATTGCCTACCTAAAGAAAACTAAGGATAGTCTGTGTCAGGAAGTCCAAAATAAATCTTTCTGTGCCAAAAACACATGCTTTCCCTCACAACTAATTATATATAATGTGCCAGGAGCTCAGCATCAAAAGAAAATTAGTGTTCAAATTCAAAGTTACACAATTCTGGTTCTTCTCTTTAGGGATTCAACTTCCTTCACCTAGTTTCAAATAGTTCCGAAAATGTAGTTGACAAAACAAGGCACTGGGGTTCCCTTCCCCAAATTGAACACTTTTCCTCATAAGTATCTCTGGATTCCCTTCTCCAAGTTTAAAACAAACAGTGTACTAATCAAAGACTTTTCTTCTCTTCATTTCTGGGCACAGTTGTCAGACCAAAGTCCACCCACTACAGGTCGTGCAACTGACACGCCCCTTGGCTTTTTCTATTGGTTCACTGTTAAGCTTCACGGTGACCCAGGTATTCATTCTATATTATATTCACTTCATTGTCCAAAAAAACATTGTATTGCTTTCGTGTAAGTCCTCATTTCTTATGGCTTCAAAGTTCAACTTAGAGTGGCATAAAACATGCCACTCGTACCATATTGGGCCTTTTGAATTTGCTTTCTTGGTCATAGGATACAATCTTGCCACTTTATCCTTGGGCGCGAGGAATTTTACCAATGTAATTGTATCCACAACGTTCCTTCTCGCAATCGCTTTGATATCGATTCTGGTTTTCAACAATGGGCAGTTCATTCATTTCGAGGCTTTTGAAAACGCGCTTCGTTTCACACACGCGACTACTCTGCTGCACTGTATTACCATTTGAAGATTAAACAATAAAAGTTTCACTCGTTTGTTCTCGTGGTTAAAGTCCTATGGGCTCTTAGCCTTCTCCACTCACTGGCTCGCCCTAAGACTTTCTGTATTCCGCGCCTGTTCCGAA
This sequence comes from Ambystoma mexicanum, assembly GCF_040938575.1. Taxonomy (NCBI): domain Eukaryota; kingdom Metazoa; phylum Chordata; class Amphibia; order Caudata; family Ambystomatidae; genus Ambystoma; species Ambystoma mexicanum. The sequence continues at coordinate 72,177,917 of NC_090933.1, forward strand.
CTTCACAAAAATGTCTCTGTGGTCCTTCCTCTGCCCCTTAGGCACCACAGTGCTTTCTTGCAGCACCTCGGGGAACAAGCACTTGTGTAGATGAAGGAAGGACAGCCCCTCACTCTGGTTCCTTCCTCTGCATTGTCAGGAGTCCACGATAGTTAGGGCGACCAGACGTCCTGGTTTTCCCGTGACAGTCCGGGGAAATCACCCTCTATCCCGGGGTCCTGTGAGTTTTTTTCATTTTAGAAACCCTGTCCGGGGTTTGCATGGTTGGGCGGCTATGGATTAAAATTGTAATTATTTTTCACAACACATTCAGAATTTTGGAGCTGGAGGATTGGTTCGAACCCCCAACCTTTTAGGCACAAGTCACAACACTTACTGACTGTGCTGCAGAGACTGGCTTGGAAATGATTGTACAGCAAGCCATGTAATATCAATGAAAGCAAACGATTGTTTTGAATAAACATGCCAAGATTCACAGACAAAACTGCACAAATAAGATCATATACCGTTTATAAAAAGAAGTGCTGGAAATATGATTGGGTGATGGTTGTGGGGGGGTGTTGGGGGAGGGGCGGTAATTGATGGGCTGCAATGGAGTAGTCCCTCTTTTATGTTGTTGGTCGTCCCGGTTTTTCATTTTGGAAATCTGGTCATCCTAACGATACTGCGGCTCTCATGCCACACCAGACACGATTGTCTGCTCCTACAGTTCAGCGTGTCTCGGCGTCCTCCGCACAGTAGAATACTTTGCAGCAACCTCCACCCAGTCTCTCTTACTCTCTCTGGCTCCACACACTTTACACCTGTAGCCTGCTAAGAGGTGGCAGGTGTGAGCTCTTTACCTCAAATGCCTGATCGTAGTTATAGCAATTACTGAGATATGCCTGACCTTCACCATAGTAATGCTCTGGGGTCCTCTTCCTCGTCCCAGTACTAAAGTGGAGTTTTGGCCTTTTCCATTTCAGTATTGAAATAGTTTTTTCTGTCTAGATTTTTATTTTGTGAATAAGGGAAGGATTGAAAACAACCCATAAATGCCTGGGAGATGTTGGGCTCATGGGAACAGGGGATATCATGTCTCTCTAAGGGGGTCTCGCCTCCCCTCCCTTCCACAAGTCTCCTCCTTACAGGAAATCTACCCTTGCAGATCCACCCCCAGGGTAAGGATCTGATAGCAATGGGCTTTACCCGGCCACCTGAGGGGAGGATTCTAGGGAAGAAGTGAGGACGCCCTCGGATTCCTTACAACACTAAGTGAAAATCATGTAGAGCTACACAACTATCTGTTGAAAGGTTAGCATAGAAAGACGAAGTTCTGGAGACAGAGTGTGGGGTCATGATAATAATTTGTTATTTAAGTGATGCTTTCGCCACAGCACTATACATAGAACATTTGCGTACAATTATCACCCAACCAAAGTTGGTGCAACTCTATCGACCTCAGAAAGATGAAAGGCTGAGTTGACCTTTCCAGAATTTGAACCCTGTGCTGGGGAGCCAGCCAATCGGGAGGCACGGAATGCAGCCCGATGCTGCCAGTGAAAGCCCATGTTCTATATCTCCTGATGGCCGGCTCCCTCACCTGCCATCTCCCCTCCCCCTGGCTGCCCCACCGACTTTCTTTTTTTTTTTAATCCCCCACATCCCACTTACCTGATCGCTGCGGCAGCGGGACTCGCCACCGCCGCTCCTGCTGGTGTCCCCGCTCTGGCCAGCCATGGAAATGGAAGAGAGGCTCCATAGAGAGCCCCGCCTTCCAATTCCATGTTGGCCATGTTGGTACAATATTTTCTCTCCATGAATTGGATGCCGTGAGAATACTTTACATTAAAAAATAATAATAATTAAAAAACATTAGCAACTGCATAGCATTCTACACGTGTGCTAATGGCGATATGTCCCTCGGTGGCTTCGCTCAGGCCCCTAACTTGGCAGCGGGCCGTTACCCACAGGGTGGGCCTGGCACCTCGGGGCATATAGCCAAATTTGAAGCTGCAAGATCAGACACAGATAACAGCAGCAATCGCTCAATCCACTGAGCTCTCTTGCTAGATGGAAGTAAGGACTAGACATTGTGTTAAAGGATCAACAGAACGCACACGAGTCGTGTATGAAGTTCAAACAACATTGTTAGCGTTCTCATGATGGGTGGGGATAACTTCTGAAGGTTCTAGGGAAATCACTAGAAAAGTTAAAGGATGCTTTGGTAAAGATGGATAGACAGGTCAACTCAAGTTATCTCAAGGGCATAACTATAAGAAGCTAATCGTCCCATCATTCTCTAATCTAGTCTACAGGATAAATCACCCATCTTAATTCTTTGCAGTCCCAGTACTATACGGCCATGTTCATTTCTTGGTTATCTAGTATACAATCATTGGTACATAGCGCCCAGCCAGTTTCTTGGCAATCTCAGTCCTAGGGGTATAATGCCCTGCTCTCTTCTTAACAATTTTCGTTTTAGTGATATAGCAATTTACTCGCCACTTATCTATCATAAAGCTAGGGATATAGTGTCCTCTTTGCTAATTCGCTGTCTACTACTAGGAAGCATATTGTTCCCCTTGAGTTAATGTCCGAAGTACATAATCTTCCCCACTATCCTGGTGTCACACTCCTGGTTCTCGATGGCTTTCTAACACATTCCTACCAGCAGGCGCTACCTACTCCTTGCTTGAGTTTTTGTATGGCAGTGATATTCTCACCCTCCAGCCCATGGTCAACCTCCTGGGCCTGTTTTTCTTTTTTGAAACTGATAACCATATAGCCTCACCTTCTGGTGAAGTTCACTCTTGTAGGACGGTAATAACTTCTTAGTATGTTTCCAGAGCTTTGTTAAACTCTCACTGATCTGTGTCATTAAATTAATCTGAGTCTCTAAACCCCTAATTTTGGTCCTCTTAATGTTTGGATAGAATCAAGCTGGGTGGATAAAGGTCCGGTTTTAAACCTAATGGTTGCCTTTTCTCGAGTTACGCCTAATAAAGGGACGGCTGTGGGCCCTTGGCCCGTGCTTTGGGAATTCCAAGTACTCATGTGGGCAGGATGGATTTTAGAGTACCATTTTAACTTCTTTCAGCCCCAGCGGTACCAGTAATTCCTTCAGCAAAGGCTATGATGCTCAAGCTTTTCGCTGTTAGGGCAGGAACTCTTGAAATGGCAACTTTAACTTTGTATACCTAACTGGCATTTTAAAAGCTTACATTTTGGAATTGTCACTTTCTTTTGTGATTTAACATGCAGAGTATTCCCTATGGGGGTATTAAGTGAATTATAGTTGTTGGAGAGGTAAATTCCTCCCCTTCCTCCAAGTCTGTTCTAATTAGCTTCAAGACTGTCAATCAGCAGGACGGGAAGTGCCTTAGAGAAATATAGAGGTCCCCGTTTTGCTTTTTTAAGATATACGGACTATTTGAAACATTCTGTTTAATTTGCCCCTAACCCCCCCCCATCCTGCCCCCCACCCCCCACAACCACCATTTTCTCTGCAACTCAGGTTAAAGCCTTGTAATTGGCTGTCAGGATGCCGGCATACTGTGGACGCACATAGCCTTCCAGTACTTGCCGGACGTCAAGGCGCCTGACGGACCGCACCCAGCGTGCACTACATTTTCAGGCATACTCCACGGCAGTCCGCGCACAACGGTGTGACATAATCCTAAACTCTGAAGCGAGCATCCGTGTCCCCCATTCATAGGCTCCAGCGGCAGATTGACCCTCGCTCTTCAGCATTTCTATGTAGTAGTATGATTCTTGTTGCTGTTTACCATCCCAAACCGTTGCTTGGATTCCTGTTATATCTAGGCTTGTTTGGTTTGCTCTTCTGGATTTCTTTTTTGGAGCTCCTGGTTGGTTGACTCCTGGACTGCTCCTTGGAACGCTTATTGGCTTCGTCCCTTGGATTTTTTTATTGGCACTGACTTTTCTTCGTGGGATCTGTGAGGGACCCATTTTTCCTCCTCCAGGCTCCCCCCTGTTCTGGTTTTCCTAGTTGCATCCTTGTGCCAATCTCCTTATCTGCATTGCTGCTCCTTCGCCACGTCTTCCTTCAGCTACGAAGTCCTGTAAATATCCCGGATCATGTACCTTTCCTGCCCACTCTATCTACCGGTTAAGGTAGGAGTCTTGGGGGTGTGGTATGCTTTGTTTTGTGGTTTCAGTTGTGCTTTCTAACTTGTTGCTAGTTTCCTTGTAGCCTGGGAGTAAGCTTGGTAGCATTCCTCCCGACCTTGCGGCTGAGTCCCCTGCTACCTGTGTATATGTATCGTGCCGGTAAGATAGCCCAGTCGGTTGAGTGCTCGCTGCTGCTATCTGTATGGGATTCGCAGGTCGAATCCCAACAAGGGCAAATCAGGTTTTTATTCTTCCGAGGTCGATAAATGAGTACCAACTTCGGTTGGGTGATATTGTGTGCCCCTTTTGTGCCAATCTGACGAGCCTTACTCTCAAACTGATGGGAGGCATCAACCCATCACCCCTTGTAACACTCCACGGACCTTCCGCCAGTTCATTGAACACCTGCATGTACACTCTCCCTTCTTCTCTGGCATTCAGTGTACCACCTACTGCGCAAACTGTCCTTAATCCATGCCAACTCTGAATCTTTAGCTGATTCCCTTTCCCACTCATTTCTGTCCACGGTGTGAAGCACACAACAATCTGGGTGCTAATATCGCACTCTACATGGTCCTCCGGCATCGCCACCGGCAATCGCGACGAACAATCCACCACCACATTCCTGACACCTGGAATGTACTCTACCGTGAAGTTGCATTCCACCAAGTCCACCATCCACCTTGCTATCCTTGGGGACATGGAGCCCACACCCATTGCGTTAAGCACATAAGTGAGGGGCTTGTGGTCCGTCATGACATACCGGATGCCCTACAGGAACGTCCTGAAGTGCTTTGAAACCCAAGAGGCTGCAAGCGCCTCACTCTCGATCACAGCATTTTTTGTCTCTGCATCCCTAAGGGCCCTGGACACGAACGCGATCGGCCTGAACCTTCCGTCTTGGCATTACTAGGAAACTGCCCAAGACCAACTTCTTTTGCATCGACCATCAGAACAATTCTATTCTTTGGGTCAAAGGAACTTGAGGACGGTGCACATTCGACATCCTCTTTCATATGCACAAATTCTGCCTGGCATTCTTGTGACCACTCGATTTTTGGCACTCTTTCTCAATAAGGCATGCATGCATACAGTTTTCCCACCATACAAGAGTATAAATTTGATGTAGTCCTCCGTCATTCCCAAAAAAGATCTAAGCTGGTCCTTATTTACTGGGCAGGGCGCCTCCCTCATTATTCTAACCATACCTTCTCTAGTTTTTACGACACTGCCATCGAGAGTGTGCCCTAAATATGTGACCCTCGGTACACAGACCTGACACTTTGATAACTTTACTGTCAAATCACATTGCCGTAAAGTCTGCATGACAGGATGTACCCTCTCATAGTGCTCCTGGTTGTTCTTAACCAAGAACAACATATCATCCTGGAAGTAGCTCACACCAGGCACACGCCCAAACAATTCCTACGTCAACTGCTGGAAAACTGTGGACGCAGACACTAGCCCAAATGGCAGGCAGCAAAACCTTTATGCCCCCAAAAGGCTTAACAAACGAAGTTAGGAGTTGTGACTCATGAAGATTAATCTGCTGCTACACCGATGAGAGGTTGAAAGTGGAAAACCAATCCGCCTGTCCCATGATCATCAACAATTCATTAATATTCGGAAGGGGATGGCGGTCCACCCAGATACTGGCATTGAGCTCCCTAATGTCCACACACACATCCTTAAACCCCCGTCCTGTTTGTGCACCAAAAACTACTGGCAACAACCACTCCAAACTCTCAATTACCTCACTCATCCCGCTTCCTTTAGTTTCTGCAATTCCTTCATCAACTCTTCTCTGGCCAGCACCGGAACATTCCTGACCATGTGCGCCTTGGGCACCACCCCACCCTTGAGCACTATTTTGTGCGAGAACCCCCACAACATTCCTAGCTTATCTGTAAACACTGTGAGGAACTTGCTATAGAAATTTTCTGCTGACATGTTCCCACATGGCTGATCCGCCACACTCAAGACCGGCACACTCTCTTGCATGGGTGTATTTCTATATGTAGCGCTGCTTGTTCATCCCATCCCAAAACACTTGCTCCCTTGTGTGCCACATACAATTTGCCTACCGTGCGCCGCCACTTGAATTCAATCCGAGCCCATTCATAGCCCAACACCTTTATGGGTACTTGGCCACCCTCCTCTCCGTTCATCCTGCACAGTCTTGCATAATTCCCCTTAGTCTTGCAACGCCTACACTCCACAGCCCATGCCGAGCATTCCTTTGCCCCGGTAGGATGGCTCGGCCAACTGCACTTCTTATATACGTGTCTCACCCCATCGCCTCCCTTGATTCATTCTGCTATAACGGTTAGCTTGGCCATCAACCTTTTGAATTCCGCGTTTAACGTTGCCGCTACCATTCCTGGGTACAAATATAGCCTGGACTGACTCTCCTTGAATGGTCTTGTCCATCCTCTCTGTGACCACTTGCACAATGGCGCGTGGCTCCTCTATGGCTCTCACAATTTCAATCACCTTGTCTAGAGGAGGGTCTCGGTCTATCCACAATCCCTCTCTAACCTTGGAATTACTTGTCCTCATCCTAATCTGGTCCCTGTTGTATTCTTCCTGTACTCCTCTGAACTTGCAAGTGGCAATGTCAGTACGTAAAGCTGTAACATAAGGGTCAATGCTGTCCCCCAGTCCTTGTGCTCTGGAGAAAAAATGATACTGTTCAAGTACCACATTGGGTCTCTTCCCAAATCACGCCTCAAATTTCTTGAACTGTCCTACATGCACTCACTACTCTCTCTCCTTTGCCGGCACCTGGGATGAATACTTCTTCACCGGGCAAATGTCTAAACAATGAGTCCCGCAGTGCCGCCTCCTTCTCATCGTCACTGCACCTAGCACCGCCAGCTGCTCTCAAGTATACTTGGAATGCATCCACCCAAAGGTCTCACAAGACGGGAGGGTGCCCTGGGGACATCTAAAACGCCAACAGAGTCTTGCCGTTGCTTTTCTGCATGGCTGCAAAATATGATGCTGGTGAGCAGTGTCTCGCGTGTAATGTAATTTAAGTTTACAATTTCTTATCTCCTTTCCTTTCACTTCTGTTGCTGTGCACCACTTGCTGTACCACCAGCAAAAACACTTCCACTTGCCTCGAATCGCTGTTTTGTGAGGTATGAACAGGCCGGCTGGGAAGCGCAGATTGTCATAGGTTGCTTGGCAACCAAAATGGCCACCACGTCCATCGACATCACTAGGTCCTTTCCTCTAGTGTACTTGACTGGCGCAGCAATGGTCACCTGCCTGGCCAACGGGTAGGACCTGCACACAGGGACTCATTCCCGCACCGGGAACCACTTGGTCCGGTGCGTCATCAACTGCAGACGGCTGCTGAGACAGGTGGGAGGCTGCGGGCTGTCTCTCGCACTCTCCGCAATGGTGATGGCCCACACAGTCTTCCATGGGAGCTTGGCAGCCTCTTCCTCATGCGTGGGTCGGGGTCCGCTACCTGCCGCCGATCCTCGTTGCCAGTAAAGTAATGGTGGTGACACAGGTAAGGGTTAAACAACAAGCTTTATTCAAGCTGCGGACCCCGTGGCCGTTCCACCACAGAGCTCCACCAACTAACACAAGAACCTGGAACCCTGGCAACAGAGCACAGGCCAGAGTTCCATTACAACAGCCGGCTCATAGCTCTGTGTGCCTGGTCTATTTTGAAACTAAAGATGTTTGTGTCGATAATGAAGACACAACTCATGAAAAAGGAAACGCCACTCCTTCTGCTTTGGCCAGCTACTACTTTGAATCCTCAAGTGGCATTGAGAGCAAAAGAGTCTGCTAGTCTATGTAGCTGCGGTACTGGGAGGACTGCCACAACTGCACATTTTGTGCTGTTTTGTTTCTTCATACTCCTCCTTGGGTGCATTCTGACTGAAGCATCTTCTCAAAGCAACACAAGTGACCTATGTAATGGAGATCATGACTTAAGTGCACTAGCAATCCCCAAGTTTTGTACATCATCTCCCAGTACCTCCATATGGCTGGAACATGTGCTTTAATCACAATCTGCGCAATTAATTTTGATCGTAATTTTTAAGGTTTTATTGCTTGTTCCTCTTTTAAAGATGAGAAACTATGTATGAAGTGTTGGTGTTTTTATGAAAGCTCAAAATGTGCACTCTTGACAAGTAAGACATGGTGTGCTGAGTGCATGTAAAGAAGATGGGGAGAACAGGGACCTTTTTTTCTAGCTAGTAGCTTACAACTTGACCTTTTTAAACCCATTGTTTTATGATTACATCTTGATCCTTTTTGTATATTTTAATTCTGTACTGTAATTTCGAACTGTGCCACTAATGGTGTTCTTGTTGTAAGGTTTTGGTGCCCCATAATTGCCCATCATGAAATGGTACTGATCTAACCTCTGCCCTTTACATCTACAATAATGGTTTGATGGCATTTCCAAATAGTTGTTCATTATTTACGTGCCAGATTAAATCGGAATCCCACATAGGCCACGCATCAAGCTGGTAAAGTTGGCTATTGAAATGATCTACTATTCACCTTGCATCGGCCAAAGATCAACATCTTTAATTTTGGGAAATTCCCTCATCGATCATTTTAGGGAGTACGTTTCTAGATGTTTTAGCTAATAATGGAGACTTGGAGGAGGTTTGTGAGTGTAACAACCGGTAATCTTTGTACGGTAGCGCCAGGCAAAGCCTGGTTTCAATGTGAGTGGGGAAAACATGTTCTAAAGTAAGTTGAAGAAAATGGAGACAAACATTTCCCTTCTGAAACCAGTACGACTTGGTCTTCTATTGAAATTCGGGGGTGCCCAGCAGGGTGATCCTAAAACCCATGTAATCACCTATGCAGCACACTCTCTCTCCTCATAACATGAGACAGTACATGGCTTGCATGATAACCGCATCACATAAGATACCCACCGTCAATTAGGCAGGACGTTATTGGGGCCTTTTAGAAAAGGACACATGTCCTAGAACCTTCTGCTTTGCTGAAGGAGAACCCGGACCAGGAAACTACCTTCATTGTTACAGAGACCAGAGAACTGGCAATGAGTGTGCCAAACCACAGAGTTGCTTAACAAACCCCATGGATCAAAGCACAGAGGAGTTTAACAAACCCCATGGATCAAAGCACAGAGGAACACACACTCTTTGCCCACTGGGAGAAAAATACAAACCCTCCCTTCTGTATACCAAATGGGGGAACCAATACTACAATCTAAATCTCTCTCCAACGCTGCGACTCGCGTCCACTCTTTTGTTACCTACTCTCCATTGTTGTTGCTCTCTCCTGTGCCACTATTACTCCTCCTCCAACCAAACCACTCCCTCCACTCTACAAATACTCCCTCCTTCCGCTCAGTTCCATACACGTGAAAGCCACCCCTTACACAAACTCTACTAAGTACACTTGCCATGGTAACACGCACACTCGCACTGCTGTACCACTTTCACTCAATAGCTAATACCTCACCTTCTCCATAAATTACATCCTCTCTGTCGCTCCTCCCTCCTTGTCTCTTGGTCTTCCATCTCCCCCTGTTCTAGCCTCATCCATGTAACCTGCACTACCTGTTGTCTCTTTATACTCTCCACCCCCTCAGGGTTGGCTCTCAGTCTCTGGCCAATGTGGCCCGGTCTTTATGCAGCCAAGATTACAAAATGAGGAGTGGGGGGGGGGGGGGTAAGCATCGCCCAGTTCTTTTGTACGGGCCTGCTGCGTAGAAGCAATGGCAGCCCTGGAGGCTAAATGCTAGAGTTCATGTCTGGGGCCTTTGTTATTTGGTGCCCAAAGGTTAAGTACCATGTTGGAGGGCGCTATATCCCCCTGTTTTAGTCTCTGGTAGCTTAGGTTTACTGGCAGCGGCTGTGCATGCTCACTGTGGCTGTATGGCAACGCTGCATGGCTTATTGATCGGCCACATACTGGTGGTGCTGCAGCTCTCCTCTTTGTCGGTCTCTTTCCTGCACCAGTCGATTGCTGGAGCTGATTACTGGTGCTGGAACTGATTACTGGTGGTCGTGTCCTGGTCTCCTGGTGGCTGATGTGCATCGCAGAATTCCCTTTATACCACGGATATTTCTTGTTGGGGTGCAAGGTGACTAGGAGAAACAAGTACTGGCAAGCATTTTGTTGGCATAAGGAAAATGTGCACTGCTCAGAAAGACTGGCAAAAGCGGGGGATAGGAAGTAGAGCCTTCTCACAGCTCACTGTCCCCCCGTGGGTCTGGATTGGCTCTGGCCTTCTTCCCTATCCAGTCCTTCGGGAGAAAGCCCTATTCCCACTTGACAAGGCTATTGTCACACAATGTAACTTGCTGTTGTGCTGATTTGGATATTTTTGGTCGAAAAATGCAAAAACATACATTTGATCCAACTTTGAGGGCCTCCTTCTAAAGCCCACCTGTTCAGCGGACATCACTCTTCAATAAGTAGCCCACTTTTCCATTCCACACAAGCTTAATTAGCAGAAATTGTCCATTATAGTTTGAATTACAGAGATTGGCCAGTGCGGCTTGCATTCAGATATTCATCCCTTTTTTAATATGGGTCTAATGATGCTTCTTTTCCAGAGGCAAGGTATGTGTCTAATCTGTAAACAATCTCGAAACAGGGGAATTGGCTTTGTAGCCCCTTATGGTCAACCTTTTGGTATAATTCTGTTTTGAGATTCTGTTGTGTGTGCCGGATTTGTTTGTTTTTTTGAACCCCTGGTGATAATTTTTTCAGTTATGGTTGCCATCACTATTACGTCTGCAGTTTTCCACAAAAGGTGAGTAATCAGGTAGCACTAAACCATGCATGCAGGGTTGAGCTTGGGTGGTAATGACCCGCCTGCCCAAGCCTTGCTGAGGCTCAGGATCTTTACCATCCAAGTGCTCCCTTGCCTGCTGGGTTTAAAGGCTATTAGCATCCTGGGATTCAAACCGGCATGTTAAAAGCGTTAATTGGTATAAAACTAAATGTTCACTTTGAACAGGCATGCGCTGTGCACTCTTCAATGAAGGAAAGGAATGTCAGGCATAACATTGTGCAAGAGTGGTTTGGGAGTGAATCCCTTCTTGCTGACCATTGGGGCCTGGGAGACGAAGGGGGAGGTAGTCTGCTGCTATTGTCATTGAAGTGGTAGAATGAGTGACTGTAGCAGACAGAGGCTGGAGCCTGGCGCATGAAGAGCAGCCTGCAATTTCCTCCAAACCCAGGCTTATTCTGGTGGTTCCAGCCTGATGTTGGAGGGAGCTGATGGGCTAGCTCTGTCGTGCCAGGTGCCAATCTGTTAGTGTTGAAGTGGTTCACTGGGTAAGCCTCACAGGACTGCCTCATGATCAAAGCTGCCTTTGTAACTTCGTTATTGAGGTCATTGCTTTTTTCACAGGGTTTGAAATAGATTTCATGAGCAGGAGCTTAAAGCAGCCCCCATACATAAGACATCTGCTAAGCACAAGCTACCTTGAATGTACAGGATTCAAAATTAAGATTCAATTAGCAGGAGCTAAAACCAGCTACAGGGTGTTAGGCATCACCCAGTGGTCATGAGCTATCGCTGAGGAACCCATGACCAAGTGCCCGGCAAATCTAACTTCCACATGAGATGCACACTTTAACTTTTTGTTCATTTATGTATGATTAATTATATTTCTATTTGTCCTAATTGTTCTTTATTAGCATTCTCAAATATTCAAGTTAATGCCACGTATGTTTGTAAGGCACCAGTTGCCTAGGGAGCCAAATGTAGCTCCTTGTAGCTGTTGGTTTCAAGCTAACCAGGCTCTCCTAGGCTAGAAGCAGGAGCTAAATAGCTCCCAGCTCCCCTCAATTTCGACCGCTGAGGTAACCAAGAGCTGTTACAGTGTACAGCAGCTCTAAATTACAAATGGTATGCAGAATATGCCATTTTTGTCCATTGTATATTACCTGTCTTGCAGGGGCAAAGAATGCAATGTGCAGGCTTCTATGCAGGCATCAAACAATTACTCGGCCCACCCAAGTTCTCCATGTGCACATACCACACTTTCTTACTCACTGATTAAGCTACATGCTAGTTGCGAAACACGTGATATTTTGTTGCTTCTATTTTTGTAAACCCTGGGTTTGGGGATCCTTTATTAAAGTACTTTGTTTACCAAGTTCGGAAGCGGGAGACAGACTAATGGGTGCCATTTTTAAAAGGTTTATTGGAAAATAAAGAAACAATTCCGGACTTTCCTTATCCCAAGGGTTTCCCTACCTAACACAACTAAATTAAGGTGCTCGTCGTCATTGGTCAAGTCCACAATCAAAAATCTGTACTCTTTCCAAAACGAACCTAGACTGACCCTTCCACTATTACTACACAACCAAAAGACCAGGAGAATGGCTGCCTTCTCCTGGCTTGCTTTACAGCAAAGTTCTCCTCAATATGGGATCGTCTCAGAGCCTTTTGCTATCTGTTGTAACAAGTCCTCAGTTCCTACAAGGGGATTTTCCAGATCCTTTTATATTGGTTCCCTTGACTCTTTAAATTCCTCTCTGACCTTTTGATTCTTGAATGAGTCTCTAAATATGGGTGTTGCCTCACAACCCTATTCTCTTCTTTAGGAAGAACAAGTATATGCTCACAACTCTTTTCTTTGGTTGTTTAGCTACTCACTGAAACGAGTAGGTGGAGTCCATATTTGACTCTTGTTCTTATGATTTTGACACTCACTGGGACGAGTAGGCTCTCTCCAAATGTCATGTTTGTATTTTCTCTGTACTTGTACATATGTGTTTCACATGCCCTGCACCCGGGTCTCCCACTCTCCCCGTTACCTTTGTTGTACTGGGGCTGTGTCACTGAGTCTGCATCAGACTCTTTTCGGTCTTCAGTCAGGACGGCTCTTTGATAAGCGCACTTGACTTTGTTGGCCACCACTCTGTGTCTGTTTGTGGTATCAGCGAGTAGAGGTTATGGGTTTCTCGGTCCTCTCCCACTACCACGCATTTCTCTTTCCTTCGCTTAGGTTTCCTCAGTCTGTAAACAGACCTTCCTATGCCTGTCATCAGTGTGCTTTAGGTTAAGCACCTTTGGATTTGGGCTTCTCCTCACACCTTTGTGAATGTCCCTCCTGGGAATAGCAACCGTGGGACCGACTTCCTCTAGTTGGTTTCCCACTGCAGGCACTTACTTCTCTCACGCCGCCTTTAGGCAGGTGAAGCAGCGTTCTCCCTGAATCACCAGTTTTACCTCTCCAGCTGGTTTGTAATTACTGTCTCGTTCTGACATGCTCTTGTTCCTCACACTTTTATTATACAACACCGGGGCTTCTCCAGCTTCGAGTTATACTCTGCATTGCTACTTTACGTTTCTTCGTCTCAGTACCTGACAGACAGGCATTCTTCATCACTACTTTGTTCTTACTTTTCACAGTTCCAGGCAGATAGTTCTCTTCTAATACAATGAAAAGGGACACCAGGGTATAATACTACAAGGTCATACCTGTACAGAATAAACCAGCTTTAACACTACAGACCTTGAGCATATATGTGTAATTCAATCTTTGTGTTATAGGGAAATGGCAATGTTTACACCAAAAGAAACATACAAATAATGAATTACCAAATTATATTATAAGCTCAATTTATTCACAACTTCAATATTGCCTAAAATTTTACCCAAAGATACTGAGTAAGTATAAAGTGCAGCGCATAACATTCAATATATAAATTGACGTGCTCATTACAATGTAAAAGAATTGAATCGATTGTTAGTCTTACATCAAACAACAAATACATCTATTTCATTAAACTCTAATACATAGGAAGGGCTATAATATACGAAAGACAAAGCTAAAACAAATGTTTTGCTAAATGTAACAAATGTTCTACACAACTTCAGACACACAACTAACTACCATTAGCATACTTATACCAAATAGGTGTATGAATTAAAAAACCCAACATGTTTAATTCCTCAAAACAATGTTATTTAATTTCGGGAAATTCTTCAGGGGTGAATAGCCTTCTTCATTTGTCGCCAGCCTCTCCCAATCTAGCCATGGGTTAACATTCAGAATGTGGATGGCGACTCTTTGCTAATGGCCCATTATTAATGTTCACTGGTTTGAAGAAAACAATATTGATTGTGTAAAGCGATGCTCCCTATATCACAAAAACACACAGTAAACAACTATTAGTGATGCTGTTCATAAATCGCAAATACGATATACACGTAGACCTACAATTCAATATATAACAATCTACCGTAGAGGCTTACCTCAAACTCTATTCAAAATAAGTCTGGTAAACAGTGAAGAGTTTAATCCTTCATAAAGAAACCTGTGAAAACATATGCCCAATATTCCTGATTGGAAATCAATTCACAATAAGTTATATAAGAGAACATTTTGACAACACTACTATATTCGTTTTAGTCTAGATGTACCACACTTACTTATAAGACATAGCGGCTGCCACCCATTTCACCATAACCAGTCTTAAATAAGGTAAAGAGGTTTGTGTTCTGCTGTAATGACATATGTTCAACCACTTGACTCAAAATGATAATTGTACTCACTAGTTAGCCTCCTCATTGCAGCAAGAACCACAAAGCACTACTTGGGGATCTATATTAATCGTGCACTCATGGACTTAACTTGAGGTCACTTATTAATCCATGTGACTATTGTTTGTTACACTCTACTCCACTGGAGGTCAGGCTATTTCTGATTTGCCTTCAACAGACGTTTCATTAGTCTCGGGCTGTAAAATGAGAATGAAAACACGTGTTCTGTCACTACACTGATTCCAACCTCTAAATCTCTCCTGTCTAGAGAGACGGGCACGCCGGCCTTAAAGAGTGACACCTCAATAGTCATCAAGGAGGCAGATAAGGGGGGTAATATTGTCACAATGGACAGAGAATTATATTCTGATGGCAATGCAACACTTTAATACCCCCGGATGCTACAAAGTACTACAAGAAAATCCAAAGAAGGTGGTGGTGAATCACTTCCTGGAATTCAAATGGCATCGTCTGGGTCTTGTAAACGATGCTGAAAAACTCTTTTTGACCATCAAAGATCCAACTCTTCCTACTATGTATTTTTTACCCAAGATCCACAAGGCGTTCGACCAAATACCAGAAGCTAGACCCATCTTAAGCGGAATTGGGTGGGCGACGGAACCACTATCGGAGTACATTGATACAATGTTAAGACCTTATGTTAATCATGTAAAACCCTTTCTGAAGGACACAACCAGCGTACTTGATATCATCAAGGATTATCAATGCGATAGGGAGTATCTGCTGGCTACACTTGACGTTTGAGCGCTATATACTCCATAAGTCATGATCTGGCACTAAAATTCATCCAATATATATTCAGAGACAGCTCAGCCTCACACTACCATCATACCAATATGTTACTTGAGATGCTGGATACCACATTGCTACACAACAAATTAATATTTAATGGTACTATTACCAGCAAATCTAGGGTGTGGCGATGGACACAAAGTATGCGCCAGCATTGGCTAATCTCTTTATGGGGTTATTTGAAGATACAGTAATCTATACGAATCCCAAGTATTCCGAACAGGTAATGCTGTGGGCGAGATACATAGATGACATTTTAATGATTTGGAAGGGGAATACATCAATGACATTAACGTGAACGATTTTGGGATTTCATTTACTGGGGCACAGTCCCAAGGTGATTAGTTTTCTTGATCTTGAGATTTATGGATCGGGCAGTGAATTACGAACCAGGACTTTTAGGAAACCGACTGAGGTTAGAGGTTAATTCAACCTTGTATGCAACATGTTGTCACCATGATGCAGTGTTTCGGAACATACCCGTTGGAGAATTTGTCAGGGCCAGACGGAACTGCAAAGATCCAAGTATGTTTGAGAGAGCATGTGTTCTGCTAACAAGCAGATTTCATGAGAGAGGTTACCCAAATACTCATGTACAAGCTGCACTCAACAAAGCCAAATGCATGAACCGGGAAGATACCCTTAAACAAAGAAACAAGAAGGATCATAACACTCAACCCATGGAGATTAAATTCATTATGACATACTGTCAAAACCATTTCAAGATTAGAAGAATTTTCAATAAACATTGGCACTTACTTTTACTAGACAAAGACCTAGCAGAGCATGTGGGGGACAAGACAAGGATGGTATTCAAAAGAGCCAATACCTTGAGAAACAGTGTCAGCCCATCCTTTTTACCAAGTATAATGATGGAAGGTAACATTGCCTGGCTGAACCCAAAGAGAAAGGGCTTTCATAAATGCAGAACTTGCACAATGTGGAAAAATACGTTTGAACAGAAAACAGATTCACGGACTACAAAGGCATCTCATTGCCAGTGACCAATTTCCTCAATTGTCAAACAACATATTTTGTCTATGCAATTATTTGTGTGTGTGGAAAGATTTACATTGGTAGCACAATTCGAACTCTCAGAACCAGGATTAGAGAACATTTCTCATCTATCAATAGTCAAGATCTTAGACTCGCACTAACAGCGCATTGGCAAAATAATCATCAAATGGAGACCAAAAACATTAGGTTCACTGGTCTGAAAAGGATTATATTGAGCAAAAGAGGGGGCAACAAGGAAAGACTCCTTAGACATACTGAAGCCAGAACAATTTGCCACCTCTGGACAACAGAAATTGGTCTAAATTTTGACCATGAACTAAGCTAATTTTTGTAACCATGTTCATTTAAGACACGAGGACAATGGTTCCACTAACTATACAGTATAAGTGGTGTTTCCAATATTGGAGGGCTTTTCTAAAGTGTCAGTGTTGCGTAATTGGTTGTAGGTACAGACTAATATATGGGAAAGGCTGAACATGCTAGGAATACAAATAATGTATTCCTCAGTTGTTTAAGCAAAAGAACAGATGTTGTATACATATTTTTGTTTAGACTAACACATGTGATTGAATGGGGCAGTTGCCACAATAGTTCACTGCACTCCTAGTATATTATGTGGTATGACATATTAACAGTAGAACAGGACGTTTTGTCATACGAGCGCACTATGTCACATATATTCTTATAATGTATTTTTATTTGGAAACTCAACATATTTTCATAAATACTCATGTACAGAGAAGTAATGTTTATTGCTTTAGCTATGCACATTACAACATAGATACATTGTGCCTCATTCAGTTCTAACGAATGCAATGGCCACGAGTGTTGCATAAATACCGATCCAAAATGGCAGCCGTGATTCTCATAAGGATTGTGGCTGCATGAAGATTTTAGCTCCGTGAATATAGGTGAGTAGAGGGAACCTTGGATACAATTATTTTTTGCATGAATTTCACGGGGGACAAGAGACACTCATTAACCTTGGAGCGTTTTTTATCAGCGCTGCCAATGGGCTGTATGCATTACATATTTGCGAGTGTAGAGAGTCCCCTCTTACTCATAGGGTTCATTTAGATGTGCCTGAGCTGTTGATAAGTCACATATACTGTTTTAGAAACAATTATGATGCAGGAGAAACTTTACTTACACATTTAATGAGATGATTATTGTGAGTGAGAATTGCAGCAGGATAAACGCACTATCAGTACACTGGCACTTTAGAACTAATGTCCATAAGGGATAATTCATGGTCTATTACCATATGGTAATGTAGCTGTATTGAAGAATGTTTCCACAAAAGAACTGGTGAATTTGGTGTACAATGAATAATTCAAAGTATATGTAGTTGGGACATGTCTAGCTTTGTAGAATATGAAAAGGATTAACCCGGAATTGAAACACACTTAAAAATTATCTTTCCCAATTACAAGAAACAAAGTTATACATCAATGGGGTGAGTACAATATTTTGAGCAATGCCTGTTTGGAAACCAGCCATAGGGTTGTTGAAGGAATACATGTGATATATGTATAAATTGAACCGATTGCTCATGACATTTACGTAAATCTTTTTCATTTCTTTCCCCGTAGTTCTGTTTTGTGTCTTTTCACTTTTTCTCCTTTTTTCTTTTCTTCTCATTTTCTCAAACCTTGTAATATCTTTCTAACTAAGCCGTTACTATCTGACCCTACCACTATAACTATCTAAGGTCAAGAGAATTACTCCCTTCTCCTGGTGCTTGTGCTTTGTCAAGTGTTTGTCATTTCTCTTACTCCTTTCAGTAGACCATATGCAAATAGTCTCTTGTCATCCATTGTATCAAGTTTTAAAGTTCTTTTAAGGGATAGGCACTTCCCCTGATCCGTATTCTTCCTTGTCAGCTTGTCTAGTTAGATTCCTTTTTTCCCTATTGTAGGGTTACTGAATCATCTAATACTCTTTTCCTTCTTTTATGGTAGCTCAAGTTCCAATTACAATTCCCCCCATTCCCAGGGTGTAGTTTCATGAGTTTGGGCTTCCTGGTTTGACAGGTTTATTTTTTGTCTCTTTTCTGTGCTCTTATTTTCAAGATATAGGTGGGCCTTCCCTTTTTCCAAAATGTATAAGCTTCCACTTTTATTTCTTTTCCACTCTATCGTTTCAAACAGTCTGTTTCATTGGATTATTTCCAATAGTTTTCCCATTCGTTCTGGTGCGAGTTTCGCTTAACTTACACAATTTCTTATTGTGTATATGGTTTATATCAAACCTTTATACATAACATACAAATCTTACATTACATAACAAAACAGTTCAACCATACATTAAAATCATACTTTATAATAACTATCAATTTCTTATATAACGCTACACACCCAGGGGTCTTGGAGCGCTAAAATAATAGATGAGATTATACACAGCAGATCTTACATTTCATTATAAATAATTTCAATGAACCTAATCGATCCCCATTAATTCATTATTGATTCAATAAAACATATTATAAATACAAATCTTCTAAATTCTTCCTTGTATCAATTAAACCAATACCCATCATTAGATTATCCCTGGTTTGTCACAATCACATCTTATTACTAAGACTCTTACTTTATCACATTTACAGAATATCTATAGTACATAACTCGCATCATATGAAGAGGTAAGTAATTACCTAAGTCTCAAAATATCTTTATCACCTGCACATCAGTGTGTTCACCAACTAGCTCAAGAACTCCCCTAACAAAGTGCACTAGTGCTATGGTAATATGTTTTCTATTACCTACAATCAACATAGCCCTTAAGGTTTCTGCTCAAACTACTGTTCTGTGCGTTACAAGTCCCTAAGCCACCTATCTCTGAGTAAACTCGCCTTGCCACATTGTATATTTAGATGGACTTGGTATTGCATCCCCACAGTCGACACCGCTGCTCTTCAAGAGGAATCTCTCTCATAGGGCTCACAATAGGAGTCCTGCTTGGCTTGCCGGCATTCCCATTCCTCATTTTTTTACCTTCTGAGTTCTGGAGCAACGCACATTGTCGCACATTATAATTGGTTATTTATAATGTGCTTAATACCCAGAGGTTTCTAAGTGTGGACCCGTGCAACGTCGGTGGTACCTGCTGACGCTTGGATTTGCTTTCCTTCTCGTCGCCGCTCTGTGGCTTGCTCTACATGGCGTCTCCTTCCTGGATGTGCCTTTTTAGTCTTTTGGATGACGCAGGGATTGTGATTCGAACCGGGAGCTGCTTACTCCCCTGCATGGTCTTGGCGCTGTTGTATGGGCAGACTGCCCACCACTCTGATTTCATGGTCATGCCACCATTGCTCTTTCTCCTCTGCCTTGCTTGTCTTTCTTCTGATCTTGTACGCCGGTTGCCCTGCGTTTCTGGTTCTGCACCGGAGCAGCTCAGTCTCACGTCGGCTCCGTGTTCTTCCAGAGCCCCACCACCTTCTACACCGCTGCGCACAGGGAGCTTTTCCTGCGTCTCTTGGTCTTTGCTCTCTCTCTGCTGCCATTCTTCTACTCGTTGTTCCAGCATCCCTTTTCAGCCTCCTCGGTGCAGTAGATTGGAGACCTGAATATGAAGTAACTTCACGTTATTTTCATGAGTTTAACAGTTTGGTATATTTTATAAGTCCATATAAGTCATCTCTTGGAGACCATCAGTGAGTTCCTCACTGGAACAGGAGTCCTGGTCCCCAAAGGTGGTGTCTCTCCCAGTGAGGTCCCACTTGCCTCAACCCCCTAAGGAGGGTGTTGCAGAGCGGTCTCATCTCTCTAGCCTCATAGGAGGGGTTGGGGGGGTGGGATGTCCCCCGTTCAAGAGAAGGGACGAATTCCCTCAGGTCATCACACTGAGCCTGGCATTAAACTCTAGCTGCATGGACATTCACTGTTGGGCTGGAGCATTGTTAACAGGAAGAGGCAGGGAAGTGGTAGGTGCTGGAGGACCAGAATAAGCGGGAGTACACACTCCATTCTGTGCTTTTTTCCCCTGCAGAAACAGTCTGTGGAGGCAAAACTTGAAGCACATTGCAAAAGTAAACATGCGAAACATATTTGTTAATATCAATAATCTCTAACTTCATCTGGCAACCACTGTGTGAGAAATGCCCATAAAATAATTGCAGTGGCTTTTCAGGTGCAATGTTGTGTTCTTTAATAACTGCAATGTCTGGATTTACCCTACTCT
The DNA here is from genome assembly GCF_040938575.1 of Ambystoma mexicanum. Classification (NCBI taxonomy): domain Eukaryota; kingdom Metazoa; phylum Chordata; class Amphibia; order Caudata; family Ambystomatidae; genus Ambystoma; species Ambystoma mexicanum. The sequence goes on from NC_090933.1 coordinate 72,198,561, forward strand.
GCATAGAAAAAACAAAATGAAGAATCCAGAACGACACACACTCCCACTTGGGATGCCAATTGGTAATAATCTAAAACTATTCTTGTATGAAAAGTGACTATATAACAAGCTTGTGCATTTTTGACTATATGCTGAGAGGGCACCTGCTGCATTTGCAAAAATCTCCAGCGACGCACATGTGTTCAGCAACGATCGCTCCAGTCCGGCCACCGCTACCTACCTCCTGACGACAACCTTGTTGACTAATTATTTTTGTGCACTGCTATGGCATATGAGGTATTTGATGTCTAGAACTGGTAAACATTTGTGGAGGAGAGCATGGCAGTACGAATAGACATTGGAAAGTATCTTGTATGCTGTGTATCTGCATAGCCAGCACAGTTTAGAAGAGAGGAGAGTAATCAGGCACAGCTTCTGTTGTTGGTAGGTCTGGCACCATTTGGGGAACATTATCTCAGGATAGGAAGGCAAGCTAGGTTCTTTAGGTTGAAATGGATCAACCATGTTCCCCACTTATGTTCATGTGTGTGTGCGCTTTGGCCAAGTGCCTACCACCTGGGGTTTGTGTATACTGTTGGCTATTTGTGCTGGAACTCTGAAGCTATAGAGATTGGCCAAACCTCTAGGGTGCACATCTGTAAAATGGACAGTGCTGTCATGAGTCACTTTAGTGTTGATGATGGAGGAGATTATGGCATTCACCAAGCTGTTACCCCAACATGGTACAGCTGTTGGCCACGCCACTAGCACAGGCCTTGGTCCAGGTGGGCCGAGACGTTTGCACATATGCAGCAGTTCTGGGCATGGGTGTTTGAGTTGAAGCATTGTCATGTTGATCAGGAGTTTTCTGCTCCACCCGGTCCTTGCCAGTGGCAGTATGCAAATGACAAAAGTAATCTCTTTGATGGGTATGGTAAGACTGTACCTTGGCAGAGCACCTGGGTTCTCATATGCCTGTTACGTGCTGTCCCCTTTGTACTCAGGGGACCCAAAGGCAGTCCATCCTTTGCTCAGGGGATCACAACCCTCATTGACTGTCAATTATCAGCCCCGGATACAGGCCAAGGATAGTGTGCTGTCTAGTTCCTGTGGCAGCCAATGATTTAGGTCGCTGGAGATGCAGTGCCGGTGTTCTTGGTCCCTGATCGTGGACACAAGTGATAGCTAGGCTTTGCTGTCTGAAGCTGAGCAGGGTGTACTGGTGCTCTGTGGCTAGAGTCTACATTAAACATTGTCAAATTCTACACAGCCAGAGAACCACTTGTCAACTGTCTTTGCGTGTGATGCGTGTCTTTACACATTTTCAGTGTGTTAGTGGTGGTAAGGACCAGGTGGGGTCCCTTCCATCTGGGCAGTAGGGAGGCTGCATACAGTGGTCGTTCACGTACACTAGATCTTCTTGAATGTCGTGCCTCTTCACCTCCGGTGCTTTGGATAAGCCATCCTGGACCTTTAGAACTGAGATAACCAGACCAGTATTTAGAATGGTTTCTTCATGTAGATGTGTACAGCAGAATTTAATTTGATGATGTGACGTTTCTGCAGGCCTTCCCACAAAAGTATTTTAGCTACTGTGATGGCATCCTCATGGCCTCTACTTTCCCACTGAAAACATTGAAGATAGTCAAAACCTACTTCTAAGATGCTTCGGTTGGCATGTGGACTCATGAAATGACCTCAGCGGCGGTTGATGAGATGCCGGGCCTACCTCTCTTTCTTTCCAATGTGTTCCTTCCGACCGATGACTGAACACAGCAACCCTTTCTTATGTCATTGATGCCCGTTGATTTAGGGAGAGCATTGCGTCCTTACAAATGTTGGCTAGTCTTGCCAGATATAGGTGTGGATGAATTTAGTGGCCGCTGGCCTACCTTTGGGATACCTGCACACTCGGAAGAGGTCTAGAGCACATCCCTCCTTTAGCCAGACTGATGACTTCTCTCAAGGCGAACATATTTACATCTGAATGAGGTCTGTTTCCCTGGTGGGGCAGTTGTAAACTCTTCTCTTTCCTGCCCCTCCCGCTTTTTCGCTGATTCTTTGTCCAATTCACCATTTCATTCCCTTAGGTGATGTATATTTCCTCATTGGTATTGGCCTTCAATTTTATCACTTGCACCTTTGTTGACAGCAATGTGGCTTCGTGGAAGGCCAGACCATGGGGCAAATGATTAATCGGGGAGCAGGTGGACGTAATAACATCAGTCTCCCTCCATAAGACCCCAAAGCCATGACTTGCACCAAATGCATTTCTGCTGTCTATGTAAATAACTTCCTGTTTATCGAACAGGATACAGTTTCTGGTTGGTGCTAACCGTTCTGCCACCTGTGCTAACCATGACTGCGGTCAATTATCTCAAAGAAGGATTGTACATTGTCTGAGCTCAGAGGTGGTCCTCCCACTACTGAATACCCAGCAGACAACCCCCTCCACCCCCATTTTCCTGCAGCCTCATTGATAATCCATTTACAAACATATTAATTACATTGTGAATTGCATTTTCTTTGAGGTCCAGCCCGACGATCATGGTGGTTTGTATCACCAATCTGCGCAGTGGTGTAGTCAAAGGATTGTTCTGGGAGTATTGCTTCAATGTTGACTTCCTCTCAACCTGTGTATTACATTTCTTGAAGAGTTCCTTCATATTTGAGCTCTGGTGCCTTAGAGGTGTTGAGCATGTACACAACCAGGCATTCACAAGATGTATTATGATGTTGGTACATTTTTCAATAAGCATCCCTGAAGCTGCCATCGCATGCAAACATGGAAGTAATGCTGATACTGGGTCAAGCTCTGTGCTAAAGTTTGACAGCGGTCTGGGATGTGTTTCTGTAAGAGTACCCCAGTGGCCACCCCTTCCTTTTCATTACAGTACAAGGTAAAGCCTTTACCATAATCAGGGGGCCTACAGTGGGGCAGTGCATAGCGCTTTCTTTAGGTTTTGGAATGACTAATGTAACAAGGTAGTTTAAACGATCATCCTGGGCACCCCCACCCCCTTCATCGCCTCCTTCGTGGCCGAGCAGCAAGTGCATATTCTGGTATCCACTACCTGCAATAATATGTTACTGATAGGAAACCCATGTGAGCATGGCAATCATTTGCAATATTGCTTGGATTTGGTGTTGGACTACACTGCAGTAGTCCTGGCACATGACCTAGGTATTCATTTGGTGAGACAAATTTTTATTTTTGACCTGGCCGCATTGTGCTCTTGAAGTGTGGGTTGAGTAAGAAGATTGTGTCCTTGCTAGCTAGCAGTATAAGAGCAGTCGCAAGTCATCCACGTACTGGCTGAGGGGGGTGCAGTGGGGGCACACCAGGGAAGTCCAGTATCTATTCATTATTTATGAGAATATGGGAGGTGAATCGACAAAGCCCATCGGTTGTTGGTGTGAGAAACCAGAGGGTGTCTCACCCTAGTCCCCGGGGATCTCTCTAAGGTGGCCAGGGCACGGCTATCGCCTTTGGATCCTGACTCTGGGGGTGGACCTGTGCGGGAGGATCACCTGGGTGAGGGGTCTTTGAGGAGTGGGGGTGAGGCAGCCGATGGTGAGATACAATATTCCAACCCCTCCTATTTTTGAGGATTCAATGTCCAACTGCCCCCAACACACCCCTTCTGCACAAACACTGGGCCGAGTAAGAAGGCGACTGGGAGTTACACGACTAACTCTTATACATTGTACTGGACATGTCCCACTAATCGGGTCAGGCAAAGTCGGGCGCTTGACCTCAAGTGCATACACCCGATTCCAATTAGCTCCCCTCACACGGATAAAAGGCAGAACCTACAGAAGGTGCAACAAGTATGAGCAGAACCTCCGGGGCAAAGGCGAACCTACTGGAGCAGAGCAATGGACCAAGGGACGAGAGCAGTGGGTCCAAAACCCCAAGAGTTCCCTACAGGAGGTTGTTGCCCCCACAAGACCACAATAGACACGTGGAGAAGGCCAGATCCCAATATCGAACACTGCATTGTGTTTTAAAGGACGCCAACAACCCTCCCAGGTCAATGGCAGAGTTGGGTAGGCGAGGCCAAGCCTGTGGTACTAACCTTGACTCGCGAATTGGAAATTGAAAAAAACAAGAATGAACCACACACAGCCGGTGAGTTGGCAAATTACCTGAGAGACTGGGGTGTGCTATGAAAGCTTGAGGTTTGCAACAATATATCACAAGGGAACTCTGCACACATGTGGATTAGACGTGAGGAAAGGCAGACCTGTGAATGAACTTTAAGATAGACATCTGTGGAATCAGCGATACTGAGTAACAGAATGGTCCGGCAAAAAGGAGTAGCCCACTCAAAAGTCTCCATGAAAGGTACATTATTTGAAGCGATAAAAGTGAATGAACTGGAAAATCGAAGGTGAAGGAAGTTGACCCCGAGAGAAGGGGAGAGGAAAAGCTGAAAATTGAATTCTGAGTCGAAGTGGTCCTGCGGCGGTCTGTCAGCCTGCACATTCAAAAGTCTTCGACATCTGAAATGCTTTCTGAGCCCGACTGAGGGAGACCCGAAGTGTAAAAAGCTTGGGGAAGGGAGCCCCGGGAAGTGTTGTTGAACTGTGAAGGGTCTTAGCCCGGCAGAAGGGGACCAATGTTGAACTGTGTAAGGTCTGAGCCCGACAGAGGGGGACCGGTGTGAACTTTGTTACTTGGGGAAGACTGGAACAAGAGCCTTCAACGTGGAAGGCCAGGCAGGCCTCGATCCACGTTCCGAACTGTTTCAGTATCAAAGTACGAGCTAGAGTGTGTCATTCTGCCTATAGAGACTGCCTTATTTCATGCTGTCTAAATGTGGGGAGGAGAGCTGATTCAACCACATTTTTCTTTGTTGAACACTGATTTTCCTTTTATATACATACCTACTTTACACACTTTTTTGTACAAGAGATAGGGCAGGTATTGGGTTTATTAGCATAGGCCATTTTGATTTGACAGGCACGACTAAGGCCATTTTCTTTATTATTTGTTGGTCAAGACGACTACCATCCTAGTTATAGGGCATAGTAAGAGTTTTTCCAAACCCCACAAAGTTAAAGGTTTTACCTATTGTATCCTTGTGTCAGTGTCATACTTGTGATACCATGCCTCCCCAACAGCGGGTCCAAGAGAGGTGCATGGCTCTGACGTCAAAGACAAGATGTGTCACAGATGGCCTCAAGAACAGACCCAACTCTCGAAGATGGTTCAAGGGATTTTATTAGAATGCTTGCGAAGGGGCTCACTAAAGGCCGTCCCCCTCTCGTCTCCTGTGGGCTTTGCCCTCGAATGCCCTTCCATGCTCTAAATCCAAAGAGAGTTACTAGAGCTCTGTAACTCCTCATATCTAAAGGTCTAACCGACTAGTGATAACTACCGAAAGGGAGCCACCTGATTTTGCTTGTTCCCTCGTCAATCTACGTGGATCCTAACCCGAGTCCCACACTAGGAATGGCATCAAGAAGTGGTGCCTTCGAGGCACCGCAGGTATCACTCATCCACACTCTCGTGTTCTTTTCCTTGATATTCTATCCTCTTTCCCTTTCTTCTCTCCTCCTACCCTCTTCCTTTCTGTCCCCTTCTACTTTCTTGCTGCCTTCTATCATCCCCCCTCCACTCTACTTCTCTCCCCTCTCCACTACACTTCTTGCCTACACTTCCCTCCGCTACACTTCCCTTTCCACTCTACTACTCTCCCCTCTCCACTTTACTACTCTCCCCTCTACTACTCTCCACCCACATCTTTTCCCACAGTCACTGACCTTTCACTATCCCAACCTTTCCCAGTCAATCTCACTAACGCCCCTACTTTCTCACTTGGTCTCACTCACCTTACACACACACAATCTTGCACCTAAGTGCTACTTTCACCAACTAATACCTCACCTCACCTTACGTATGCTTTCAATAATCCTTCTCCAAGCTCCTCTGCACTGCCCTTCATCGCCTAATCTCTCAGTACTACACCTCCCTTGACCTCTCCCAAACAACCCACATTGCTATGTCCTTTCTGCCGCCTTTTGTTCTCCCTTTTCCCCTTGGTTTGGTCCTCCATGTCAGCTGGTTCCTAATAAAACTGGCTTTAAGTTCCACCCCCTTTTCATACACTGATCCACCAGCTCTCTGCAATGGCGACACACAGATTTATAGCCCTTTTCAAAGTTTGTGTCTGCATCAATTTGAGTTTTGGATTGGCAGTCTAACTCGCGTGGTGCCCTCATGCTTCCCCGTTTGCCACTGCACCTCTCCCTGGTGACTGGTGTAGTCTGGTCTCTTCCGCAAGGACTTCTGGTAGCTGCAGTCCTATGGGACAACAAGGGAAACGCTGGTCAGCATGTTGCACAGCAGGTTTGGGAAACCTCCCAACTTCCGCAGCCCGCCTCTGTGGCAGGAATGGCTCTGGCAAGTAACCTAGTAGACCTCCTGCCCTAAACTGAGAGGGGGTCCCCATTCCGCCTTGTCAGATCTCTGACCCTGTCAAAGGTGCCGCAGGAATACTGAAAAATGCACTACAAAGTTGTTCAACTATTGTAAAGTGCGTGGAAGATGTGGGGTTGGCAAGAGAACGGTGGCAAGATTTGGGACGTGGCAAGTGACTGGACCATTAACAAGGTGTAGGACCTTAGCAAACTGATAAACCTGAGAAAAGGGCTTCTGATGGGGTTTAGTTAGTGTGCTCCAGCATGGGGCCGCCAGGCTGGGAATTCTCGGGAATAGAAAAACCTGTTTCAGTTTCACTTAAAAACTTACAAACTGAATTTCTCCTCTAAACCAATCACTGAACTCTGGGTACTGCCCCCGGCCAATGATTGCCCTCTCCCTGGGTCCCTCCTCTGGCAGCCATCTTCAGTTTGGACGCACGTTCAAGTGTTGGGAGTCCCCAAGTTTTGCTCTGTGAGCTATTCTACATTTTTTCATGCTTTTTTGTGAACAAGTCCTATTTTTGTCAAACAGAGCCTGTGTGCTCTTTCTCTACATCGGCCAACAAGCTGGGATCCGTTTGTGGGTGAATTTCAGGCAAGGATCGTTGAGTGTCCATCGAAAGTTCCAGAAGGCCACCGGGCCTACTCCGCACTCCGGACCATGTCAGAAGAGAAGAGGAAAGCTCCCTTTTCAAGCTCTTTACAACTGCGGAACATATTTGTAGAGGACCAACACCTTCAGTGCCTCTGTCTCCACCTGGACAACCGAGAAGGAGATTGCAAGATCTGCCTCGGGTTCAGCAAGAGAACCATGAAACATTGTCACAGTAGACTGGGGGTGTGGCTCAGCAGCAAGGCCTCTACCCTGTGCCCCTAGCAGGGGCATGCCTCACCCAGGACTGGCTGGTCCGGGGAGCAGGCTTCCAAGTCCCTTGAGGGCGCCCCATCCGTGGGGGCCCAAGACAAGACCAAGCACTGAAAGTCTGTTTCCGTTGGGGTCACCGCGCAAGCTGGTCCCTTCATGGGCAGGGCGCACTCAACCTCACCATCTGCATCCATCTCCAGCCATCGATAATGAGGAAGTCAGCCCACCCAGCTAAGCTGTGGGAGATGCCTAAGGTGCAAGAAAAGGCGACCGACCTGCCCAAACGGCGCAGGAAAAATCATCCTTATTGACGATTAAGATGGTAGCGGCCGCTCTCTCTAAGGCCATAGAGGCTGACCCGGTCAAGGTATCCCTGGCAGCGCCCAGAGTGTCCCTGCCCCCGAGGCGGGAGGCCTCCACCGGGGCTGTGGAGAGGACACCGGAAGAGGATGCCAGAGCGAAGCCCGAATCTGACCCCTCAGGATGCAGAGAAAAGGGTGGGTGACGACGGTAGAAACGGGGACGACAATGGGGCCTAGTAGACCTGCCGAACCAGCCCCAAGAGATGTATAGCTGGACATACTCTCGTCCTTGCACATGTTGGTGTCCGAAATTCAGAAGAGGAGGACCCAGCAACCCCAGTGGCTCCGGATCAACCTCTGGCGAAAAAGAGGAAGCACCACCCAGCACTGCCTCATCAATCTCCACACCCTGCTTACCCCACCACCCCCCCCCCCGAGGGAGCAGGACACGGGAACGGACACAGCGACGATGATGGACGGTATTGTCATGATGGGCGGCTCGCCCCCAACCTAGGGCATCTCCTCCGGACGAGGTGGGTGTTGTTTCATGCCATGGTCGCCAAAGCGTCCAAGCTCTTCCAGCTGGTGCCCGAAGAGATCAGAAAGGAAGGTTTCCTATACCAGAGGCGCGAAGCAAAGAGGAAGACCATCATGGCGGTACCCCTCCTGGACGCTATTTGGGAGGAGGGACTGGCCCTGATGAAGAACCCGGCCACAGCCCCAGCCAAGCGGGATAGGCAAGAGAACTCTGGTACAAACTGGCCCCTATTCTGGACTTCTGCCCGATGACAAAAGGGTCGAGGCCATCTCCCTCCTCCAGGAAGGGGAGGTGGCGTTGGACCATGCCATTACGGTGGCCCTGGACATCGCAGACACAGGTTTCCGACAGATCGGGAACGGTGTTTGTCCCCGGCGTTGAGTGTGGCTGAAGGACACCAACTTCCACCAGGAGGTCCAGACAAGAGTACTGGACATGCCCTTCGATGGGGACAACCTCTTTGGGAAGACCGTTGACGGGTCTTTGCAGGCCATCAAGACTAACACAGAGACAGCTCGTGCCCTGTGCTCTCTTCAGCAACACCGCCCGTCCTTTCGCGCCTCCGGGTGAGTCCAGCAGATCGACTAAGGGTTTCGGTGTAGGTTCCTCGTCGTACCGTCAACCCTCCCGGTCCACGGCCCAGGAGGCCTACAGAGGCCGTTCCAAGGCTTTTTGGTGGAGGTGGTCAGCGCCATTGTGGCTGCCAAGGCGGGACCCAGGCGCCAAAGCAGGGCTAAACCGGCCAGAACATCGGGCTCCCACCCATGCACCCTGGTGGGCGGCCGGCAGGTGGGTTTCGTTGGAAAGTGGAAGGTCTCCACTGACAGATGGGTGCTGGACGCTCCCGCTCACGGACATACCCTCGAGTTTCAGCAAAAATGTCTACGGATCCCTCCAGTGGCCCAGCAGTAACAGCACATCCATCAGCTCCTGCAGGAGGTACGGGCCACGCTACGAAAGGGGGCTATAGAGCTAGTTTCAAAACGACTCGGGCTCAGGAGTCTACTCCATATACTTCTTAGTAAAGAAAGACCGGGGGCTGGAGGCCCGTTCTAGACTTGCAGCGTCTCAACAAATACTTCGAGTCCCAAAAATTCAGGATGGTCACATTGCAGCACGTGCTCAGCCAACTGGAGGAAGTAGACTTCTTGACGTCACTGGATCTGGATGACGTGTATTTCAACGTCCCCATCCACAGGAAGCATGAGAAGTTCCTACGCTTGGTGGTGCATAGAAGACACCAATCCAAGGCCCTCCCCTTCTGCCTGAAGTCGGCGCCTGGGTATTTACGAAGTGCCTGGCACCAGTGGCGGCCCATCTATGTCTACAGGGGATACACGTGTACCCATACCCCGACGACTGGCTCATCCGTGTCAAGTCAAGGGAAGTGGCCGCCTGACACATGGAACAGGACCGTCCAGCTGCTGACGGATCTGGGATTCTCCCTGAATTATCCAAAGTCCTGCTTGATTCCATCGCAGAACGCACTGTTCCTGGGAGCCAGGATCAACCGTCTCCTGCCTGGCATCGCCCTCTGGGGGAGAGGGTAGCGGCCATCCTGGGGAAGGTACAACGGCTGTCGTCTCTGAAGACAGCCACAGTGCAGACCATCAAGTCGCTGTTCGGCATGATGTCTTCGTGCATCTACCTTATCTGGCTCTGCAGGCTACAGATGCAACCTATTCCGGAGATCCTGGATGCTCGCTGGATACAAGGGTCCTGAAAGCTCTGCAGACAAGATCCCTCTCGACAAGGAGTTCTGTCTAGCGATAAGGTGGTGGGGCATCCACTCCGTCGCCTGGGGCACAGGGTTTCAGACCCCCCCTTCCTCCCACCCCCCATACCAGGAGATGGTCACCGCGGACGCTTCACAGGAGGGCTGGGGAGCCCAAGAGAAGGACCTCTACATCAATATCCTGGTGCTGCGGGCAGTGTTCTGGGCCCTCAAGTCATTCCTTCCGTCCCTGAAGGGCAAAGTGCTGATGATTTTCACGGACAGCACCACCACAGTGTTCTATATCAGGAAGCAGGGGTGCACCCGATCCCCAGCGCTCTCCAGAGAGGCGCAGGACTTGTGGCACTGGGCCGTCGACCAAGAGATGTTCCTCATTCCATTTCACCTGGCGGGAGTCAAGAACACCATTGGGACTCCCTCAGCAGGGAGTTGCGCTCCTGCCACGAGTGGGACCTCTTTCAGAATCGGGTGGACCATATCTTCCTCAAGGGGTGCAGACCCCAAATCGATCTGTTAGCAACAGTGGCAAACTCAAAATGCAAGAAATTCACCAGCAGGTTCCACCAGCTGATGAGCATGGGGGACACGTTCTCCTTCCTGTGGGAAGGCCTGTTCCTATACGCGTTCCCTCCACTGCCGTTCTTGCTGAGAGTCCTCAATCAACTCACAGTGCCGATGCAGGATGATACTCGTCGCTCCGGCAGGGCTGAGGCAGATTTGGTACCCGGACCTTCTCAGCTTGTCAGCGTCGCCTCTGGTCAAGCTGCCAGTGGTCGCGGATCTGCTCACCACAGGAGTCGCCGCAATCCTGCATCAGGACCGAGGATCGCTGAACCTGAGGGCTTGGCTCCTACAGCCCTAGAGTTCGGAGGATACGAGTTTCTGGTGGACTGCAGGGAGGTCCTTGCCAAGGCCAGAGCATCATCAACTCTCAAGTGTTACGGGCACAAGTGGAAGTGTTTTGCTACGTGGTGCCGGTCGCTGAAGATCAACCCTCTGAGGATCACGCCCCCACAGGTTCTTCCATACTTTTTGTCCGCAGCCAAGGCGGGCTGACGCACACCTCTATCAAGGTGTGTCTGGCGGCTATCTCCTGCTACACCAGGTCTCCAGGGCGATCTTCTCTTTGGTCACACTGTCTCGTCAAGGAGTTCCTCAAAGGACTGTTTCAATCTTTTCTGCCGGTGAAGGCTCCTGCCCAGGTGTGAGAATTCAACGTGGTGCTGACGAGGCTCATCGGGGGCAGCTTAGAGCCTGTGCATCAGGCCCCTCAAGTTTCTCATATGGAAGACTGCTTTCCTCGTGGCCACCACCTCCGCCAGGAGGGTGTGTGAGATCCAGGCCCTATCCTGCAAACAGCCTTATCTGACTTTTCCCGACACAAGGGCGGTGCTGCGGACGCACCCCTCCTTCATGCCAAAGGTTCAGTTGGAATTCCACCTCAACAAGCTTTTGGTGTTGCCTGTGTTCTTTCCAAAACCTTTGTCGCCGGCTGAAAGGCCTTTGCGCTAGCTGGATGTGGCTTGTGCTCTGAAGTTCTACGTGGCGCGCACAAAGAGTTTCCAGAGGACGTCTCAACTGTTCGTGAACTTTGGTCCTGTGAACCATGGGAAGGCCTTGTCCAAGGCTTCCATCTCGAGGTGGCCGTCTGGCTGTATCGCACACTGTTAACGGTTGGCCAACCGACCGCTGCCCAGCCGTCCGAGAGCCCATTCCACCAGAGAGATCGCTGCGACTACGGCGTTGCTGTCTGGTGTGCCCTTGCTGAATATCTGCAGGGCTTCTACGTGGAGGTCCACGCACACCTTCATAATATTCTAGTGCGTCGACAGGGATTCCAGCGAGTCCAGGGTCAGCCAAGCAGTGCTACGCAACCTGTTCACTTGAAGGTGAGCCTGTTCCAGATGTAAGAGTAATTGCTTCTGTTGGGTCTTGCCACCTCCCGTGGTTGTGTAATCTTGTACTGCTATGTATTCTTTATTCATGAGCATGTGAATCCATGCCAGACCCCATGCTGGCGAAGGAACAAGTTACTGTAACTATTGTTCTGCAGCATGGGTCTGGCATGGATTCACATGCAAATCCACCCTCCCCTCTGCAGCTCTGCTTGGTCATACTGCCACTTTACGCGCTTACCAAACCTGAAGACGGCTGCCAGAGGGGACTAGGGACAGGGCAGTCATTGGCTGGGGGCAGTATGACCCAGAGTTCAGTGATTAATACAGTTTGTAAGTGAAAGTGAAACTGTTTTTTCTTTTATTGAGGATTCCTGGCCTGAAGACGGGGAATATTCATGAGCATATGAATCAATGCCAGACCCATGCTGGAGAACAGTAGTTGCAGGTAAGTAACTTTCCTTACATGTGCTTGTAGTTAGGGTAAGAATACTTTTTGCCAGTGAAGAATTGATAACCGGGAGGATTCCTTGTTCCACTGATGATGGAGGGCGTGGGTGGAGGTTGTGGGGGGAATATCCGGCTTAAGCGTAATGCGCAATGGCTGATCAACCATGCATGGTTACTATCTGATGCCCCGAGTGAGTTTGGCATCTCTGCCTACTGAGAGCCATCCTATGGACATATGGCAGGCAAACAGAATGATAACTGCTGAAAACGGTGCAAGTTGGGCCCTCAATGTAGTCGTTTGGAATTTTCAAAATGGCCCCCTCTGGTTTGCAATATAACTGCTCACACCGTCCTCAGAATATTATTAACCAGCCGATTCGCTGGAGAGGAAGCCCTGAGAAGAAATGTCTGGGAGAAGAAGATTGGGCCCAATGTGACATAATTGGTTGGGACAGAGGGAGGGAGCTGGGTATCCCTTCTAAATTCCCTGCCGAATAGTTGGTCAGGACGTGGGATGCGAGGGGAATTCAAAGACACTGAGTGCTCAGTCATCCTTTTGTCTGCCAGTTATTTCGTTTTAATTTGTGTTTGGAAATAGGATGCAGACTACTGGAGACAGACAGATAGCACTATGTTGGTGTAACAATTTGCCCCAGCAGTCGTTCTGGGAATCGAAAGTCCTAATGGGTCACTGAGATGATACTAGGGCCTGCCCTGGGGGGTGGAGGAAGGTTGAGAGGAAATCCTCCCCCACCGCTCACCGGACAATCTCTGGCTGACCCCACTCCTGATGGCGGGTAATTTCAGTAGACTGAGGAATTGTATCTGGCGGCGTAGGGTTGGTAGCCTAATTTCTGTGTGCAATTAGTGTGTACATTTACCCAGTGACCATACTTCTTACAGTAGTCTCTTTGGGAATAAGAACGGTTGGTCCAGGGGTGAGCACTTAAAGACCCAGTTTACAGGCCATCACAAGGAGACGGGTTGGCCCCTACAAAAATAAAGAGGCACTTGGTAATGTGCCTTGGGAGCACGTGCTGGTGCAATTTTTAAGGCCACCAAATAAGTGAAAGTGTTTTCTAATGATTCCACCTGTAACACGATCATGCTATCTTTGATGTCTGCACTGTTCTGTGGGTGTAGGTCTGATGAATCTGACCATATTCCGCCGATTTCCTGTGGTTGGGAACTCCTCTTGTGTGGCCAGGGCATGGCAGATGCTCTCTGATCCAGTCCTTGGGGGTGGTGCTGTGAGGGCAGATTACACAAGAGGAGAAACCAACCGAGAGAGCTAGGAGAATAATGTATGTGAAACCCCAAAAAACTAGCATGGCATATTACTAGATAAATCGGGTACAAAATGCTCAGTTTAACAAATTGGACTCCAAATCCATTGGTCTATGTGGACTGGGAAGAGGAGGAAAGAGTTATACAGATGTGAAGGCCAGGCAATTAAGAGTAATTGTCCTCGCCTGAATGCAATTGAGGGCTAAAAGTGTCCTGTCAGGTGGTTAAGTCTCAACTGAGAAGAGCAAGCTATAGACAATGAGGTAAGTACCCCGAAGCCCGAACAGTACCTTTTGGTTGGATGAAGAGGGTCCAGCTGGCTTCTGCCTGGTTGCAGCGATGCAGATGCTGTGTTCCTGGGCCTCAGTCATGGGGACAAGAGGGAGGACGTCTGGAGACTCCTGCAGCAGCAATTCGATGGTCGGCGGCAGCTACGGACTCTTTCGAATCAGCGTCGCTTTACTTTTTCAGCGTGCAGTAAACAGCACAACAGCGGATCTTGGACACCGGTTTGGCTTCTTCACTCCTTGAGTCCTGCACTCTGGTTAGGTGACTCAAACTCGGATCTTCCTGCTTATGGAGGGTCCTGAGTAGACTCCTGGAGCTATTGGCCAGATTACAGACGTTGCACTCGACAACAGATTTCTCTACCCCTGGCACTCGGTTCCTGCAGCAGCAAAGAAGAGCAGCCAGTCGGAGAAGGTCTTCCAGCAAAGTTCGTCTCGGGTTAGTTGGTCCCACTAACCCAATGGAAGAAGTCGTTTCTTGCGGAGATTCTCTTGTCAATTTAGAAAAAGGAGTTTCAGCACAGCAGCAGGGCTTCAACATGCAATTCAACAGTCCAGGAGGATGCAGCAAGCTTCGTTCACGAGTTCTTTGGGTTGTTCTTCCCAGTGGTTGAATCTGTCTTCAGTCCAAGAAGCCTTGCCTTTTAAGCAAGTTTCTCCCATTCATGCACAAGAGTGAGGAGAGGGAGCAGATGATGGAGGACAAGATGTCAAGTGTTTCAGAGGTGAAAGTGGGAGGCCAGTGCAGTAATGCCCGGGAGGGAGTTTAGTTTAGTTTGTTTATTTATAAAGCGCAACCAAACCCTCAGGTAACTGGGCGCATAATCATGTGTACAGCAGAGTTACATATCGTTACACGAACATCATAAATACAACAGACAGAGCGTACATTAGTTCAGGCTCTGAAAGTTTACATACAGGAGTAGAATGTACTGAGAACAGAATGTACAGAGGGCAAGTTACAGTGGCAGATGCGAACCGGGTTACAGGTTGGTCCTAAAATGGTATGGATAGAGTAAACATTGCTATAAGTCGAGCGCGGCAGCTAGCCAGTCATGTCGGTGAAATTCTGGATGTTTAGGCTAGTAGCCATGATTTTACCATGGTTCTGAATGGCCAGAATGCGGTTTCCGATCTAATTGTAGTGGGGAGGGTGTTCCAACATTGTGCTGCGAGCACTGGAAAGCTGGAGCCTCCTGCAGTTTTTAGGTTATACTTGGGGATCTTTAGTTGGTGCAGGTAAGGTGTTCTGGTGGGTCTAATGGGGCAGTTTCTAGAGAATTTGTCAGAAAGATAGCGTGGGGCAGTGCGTGATAGGCACCTGTGGGTGATGACCAGTGTTCTTAGCTTGATTCTATCACGGATCGGGATCCAGTGGACTTCTTTTCTAACCGCGGATATGTGTGCCTTGCGCGGGAGGTTGAGGGCACATCTTAATGCATTATTTTGCAGGATCTGGAGTTTGTTCAGGTTGTTAGAGGTTGTGCCTAGGTAGAGTGTGTTGCAATAGTCTAATTTGGACAATATCAGCGCTCTCGATAGGGTGAGGCAGCTGGGGGTGGAGAGGAAAGGCCTACAAGCATTGATCAATTTATTGGTGTATGAGGTAGCTGAAATGGTCGAGTTTATTTGTTTCTTTAGTGATAAGGTAGAGTCGAGGTATACACCTAATGTTTTAATCTCTTTGGAGACTTTTATGATGTTGCCATCAATGGTAAAGGATTGGTATTTTTGGTCTAGTTTCTTGAGGCGAGCCTGGGAGCCTACGATAAGTAATTCTGTCTTATCGTCGTTGAGGCACAGACTGTGTGTGGCCATCCAGGCTTGGATTTCTGAATAGATATCATTAAGCTTTGCCACATCTTCATAGCTACCCGTGAGCGTGATGAGGACCTGGGTGTCATCTGCATAATTGGTGTAGCTGACGCCGATCGTCAAGACGGTCAAATAGGAGCTTCGTGAAAATGTTGTAAAGAGTGGGAGAAATGCAAGAGCCTTGCGGCACTCCACATGTGATTGGGATAGGGTCCGCAGCTGCAGTCGGGGCGAAGACTCTAGTCGACCTGTCCGACAGAAATGACTTGATCCACTTAGTGGCATTCTGTGAGAATGCAGCAGCTGAGGAGAGGTGTTGAGTGAGGATCTGGTGGTCGACCAGATCGAAGGCCGCAGAGAGATCCAACAGGAGCAAGATGGTTAGTTTGCCCTTGTCTTTAGCGTCATCCATTTGGATTTTTAGATCCAAGAGGGCAGTTTCAGTCCCATGCCTAGGTCTGAAACCGGATTGTCGCAGGCCTAGGAGGTTATTGTCTTCCAGATGCTGTTGTATTTGGAGATAGGCTACCCTGTCCAAGATTTTGAGAAGGAATGGGACTGTGGTGATGGGTCTATAATTTGTGGGGATATTGGGATCTAGGTTGGGTTTTTTGAGCAGGGGTAGGACCCATGCTTCTTTAAGGTTGTTGGGGACCACTGAGTTTTTGAAGGAGGAGTTGATCAGAGAGGTGATGAGAGGGGCTAGCTCATTAGCACCATCTTTGATGACGGCAGCTGGGCAAATGTCGCCTTTGCAATTGGAAGGTTTGAGGCTGGCGATTATCTTGATTACTTCCTCTTCCGTGACTGGAGAGAAGTGGAAAGATGGGCAGATAGGGGTGGTGTGGCTAATTTTGCTGCTGGGATTCTGCTTGGCGGCAAGGCTAGCTTTCTTAGCTTCTATCTTGGTTTGTAGGAGGGAGATTTTTTTGGCAAGGGCGAGCTGGATATTGTTACACCAGGCCTTGTCTTTGATGCAGTCCTCTGTAGGGGGCAGTGGTGATTCAAGTTCTTTTAGTATAGAGAAGAGTTCTTTGGTGCCAGATTTGGCATTTTGTATTCTCAGGTTATAGGTCTCTTTCTTAGCACTTAGGATGGCAGATTTGTAGGTGGAGACAGCTGAAGCAAATTTGTCTTTAGTGGAGAGAGAAGGGGCTTTTCTCCAGCTAGTTTCTGCAGTTCTTTTAATATTACGGAGAGCTTTTAGTTCTGCTGAGAACCATTTGTTGGAGTGGGCAATAGGTTTGGCTTTACGTTGTTTGAGAGGAGCTATCTGGTTGAGGGCTAGTTCTAAAGTATTGTTATATAAGTCTACTATGGCTGCAGGGTTGTTTTTTTGCGTGGGTAGATTAGCTTTACTGATGGGTGCGAGAAGGGGTTTGAGGTTCTCTATAGTGATGTTGCGGTTATTTCTGGAGATTATTTGATGTAGCTTTGTGTGTTGTGTGGTAGATGGTAAGGATCTAGGTAAAGAGAAGGTAATAAGATGATGGTCGGTCCAAGCACAAGGAGAGATATCAGCCAGTGAGAGGTTGCAATTGGCATCTGCAAGCCAATCCAAGGATCTTCCTTTTGTATGTGTAGGTTGATTGATGTGTTGGGTGAAACCTAGATGAGTAATCGTGTCATTAATGGAAGTGGCTTGGTTGTCATTGAGTCCCAAGTTGAAATCTCCCAGAATGATGATTTGGGATTTCGGTTTCAAATTGGTGGTGAGTAAGAGAGAGATATCCTCTTCGAAGGTGGAGGGGGGTTCTGGGGGTCTGTATATAATGTGGAGCAGGATGGTTTGTGTGTCAGATAATGGGAGTTTGACGGATAAGAGTTTGGCTGTAGGCAGGGGTGTACTAGTTACTTCTCTAATGTTTAGGGTGGATTTCGCAATAATTGCTATTCCTCCTCCTATTCCATTTTTCCTATCAGCTCGGATGATGTTATAATTGTCTGGAGTGGCTAGAGCTATTGAGGGACCGGCTGCTGGGTGGAGCCATGTCTCCGTGATGGCGATGAAGTCTAGGTGGTTGGTGGAAATAATGTCGGCGACATCAGTAGCGTGGGCAACCAGTGAGCGAGCGTTGATGAGGGCTCCCTTGATAGAGGTCTGTGGAGGGTTAGTTTTCAAGTGTGGTGGTGAGTAAAGTGTAGTGAGGTTGTGATAAGGCGGAAGTTCAGTAAGTGAGGTATGCTGCTTGTGGTTCTTAGTCTGATTGGTGAGCATTCTGGTGAGTTTTGTATCAGGATTGGTACGATAGCTTAGTCTCTCATTTCTGGTCATGGTTGGTGGGGCTGCGTTCAGGCACGTGGTAGTGGGTGCAATAAGGCGAGAACCTAGTCTAGTATTTCTAAGGTGTGTGGGACAGGGTATGCAAGGTGAAGGTGGGCGGACGAATCTGTTTATCCATTGTATTGGAGATAGTAAGTCTGGGTAAAGTGGTGTGGATGTGTGGGCACGGAGCAACGGGAGGAGGGTAGCCTTAGTTAAAGTGGCGCCTCTAAGTGTGGCCATTGTAGGAGGCTTGGCTCTGATGATGGTGGCAGTGAGGTTAGTAGGTTTATTAGCAAGAGTGTAGCAGTAGCTACAGGTAGGGCGCAACACAAATCAAGTACGGACTATTAGCGACCATAGAGCACAACACAAATCAAATGAGGTCTATGGGCGACCATAGGGCACAACACAAATCAAATGAGGTCTATGGGCGACCATAGGGCACAACACAAATCAAATGAGGTCTATTGGCGACCATAGGGCACAACACAAATCAAGATGTCTATTAGCGACCATAGGGCACAACACAAATCAAATGAGGTCTATGGGCGACCATAGGGCACAACACAAATTCAAATGAGGTCTATGGGTGACCATAGGGCACAACACAAATCAAATGAGGTCTATAGGTGACCATAGGGCACAACACAAATCAAGTGTAGCACATGATGCAGTGTGGTCGCATCTAAGTCAAGAAAAGTGCGTTGGCTGCATTGGGTAACGCCTAGGTTCGGGTGGGGTACTTAAGCCAATTCACTGAAGGGCAGCAACTGAGTAACTAGGGCTACAGAGCTCATTTGTCATGTGTATAGATAGTGGTGGTGTGTCGGAACGCAAATTCTTTTAGGCATAGGCTGACATGTTAGAGAACTGGGCTTAAGTGTTGATGAAGTACAGTATCCTGGTGAGCCACTAGATTTCGGGGTTAGGCTGGAGGGAGTAATTACAGATAAACGGCCTATATTGTAAGTAAAAATGGTATCACACGTTTATACAAGACATGCATCAAAATATAGCAATAGAACATTGACCAAGGTCGCGGTAGGTAATGGATGACTGCCTAATATTGCGGGGTGCAGTTTCAGGGAGCTGATGCATGTGCAGAAAGTAGATTGGAACGGGCAAGGGTGCGTTTAAACTACTTATAGAGGAGCGCACAAACAGTAGTACAAGTTTAAGCACCGACATTTGCCATTATGCAGCCTCTTACTAGTAGTCCGTGGCACTGCCGGGCTCGTAGGCAGGAGGCAGAAGTGGCACTAGCAGGCGAGGGGGGACTCCTATTTTGCTCCATGTCGCGAACAGGGGGCAAACAGGGGCCTTTGTGCGGGCCTTTGTCGGTGGCCGGCGTTTCCGCCTGCCGGCGGAAGTAGAATGATAAAAAGGCTTCAGTTGCCTAGCAACGAAGCCGCGCGCCCAGAGCCTCACTCTGGTGCCGCGATGCGTCCGCCATCATGCAATCATGCGGAAGAAATGGATAACGTCAGGCGGTTCCTGCACTCGGTGCGTTTCTGGGCGAAGATGCGTATAAGCTAAATATGCTTAATACGCATATGTAGAAGCAGCTTGTCCAATCCAGCTGGTGGATGCCTCACCCTTGTGGAGTCGAGGGTGTCGAGGCAGTGTGGGGCACGGCTGGGCTGTGGGTCGTGGAGCCGTTCTAAAGCTCTTGGGAGGCTGGGCTCCTGCCCTCCTCAATGGTGTGCTGTGCCTAAAAGGAGGAGGAGGAGAAGAGGAGACTGCAGTTGGTTTGGCTAGTTCCTTGCAGATTTTAAAGACGTCAGCCGTGTTTGTGGCTCCAGAGATGTGAGCTTGGACATAAGCTCTTTCTTTGGAGCAGATGGAAAGACGGTATTGCCTTTCGAGTTAGGCGGCATGCTGGTTTGTCAGGGGATGAGCTAGATGTCTGCCACTTGCGCTTTGCACTTTCATTTCTAAGCAGCTAAGTCAGTCATACCAAGAATTGCATTTGGAGGCAGGCTTCATGCAGATCCTCGTGACAGGGGCAAGGATGTCCAGGGTGTTGGTGATAGAGAGATAGAGCCTAGTAAGGGCAGAGTCCAGGGGAGAGTTCAAAGCAGGGGATGGGGGTGAAGGGGTTGAAGGAGGAAGCAAAGGCAGCGACTGACAAACGCTTCATGGGCCGAATGACAGAGAAGTAGACTGGCAGTGTGGGGAGAGGAGACTGGGGACAGGGGAGGTCAAGGAAGAAGGACGAGAGAAGAGGGTGGTCGGATAAGGAGGGGTAGTGAGGGATTGGAGAGGGGGGGGATATCTGTCGAGATGAGGGCATTCAGGGTGTACCCTGCAGAATGGGTTGGGCCAGAGGGGAGGATAGTGAGAGAGAGAGAGTTGCAGAGGTAGTGTAAAGAGAACGGAGGACACATCAGGGGAGTCGAGACGGATGTTGAAATCCCAACGGAAGATAAGTTTGGGGGAGAGGCAAGAACAGAGCAGGAGAGGTTGGCCCATTCTGAGAGGGCAAGTGAGGAAGGACCAGGGGGGAGGGGAGGTGCTGTAGATGGTAGCTGGAGTTGCAGAGAAGGAAGAGGAGACGGATCGCCTGCAGACAAGGCTTTCAAAGGAAGAGTAGGCTTGAGTCAGGATGATGGAGGTACGAACCCACTCGGAGAATATCAGAGCCACTCCACCACCAGATCGGGAGGGTCTGGGGTTGGATATAATCTTGTAGCCATCAGTAAGAAGTATGTCAAAAGCAGTGACAGGGCTGGCCTTGAACCATGTCAGTGAGGGCGCGGAAGTCAAGGTCTTCAAGGAGACGACAAATGTCGGAGCAGTGTTTAATAGCAGAGCGAGAGTTGAGGGTAGCTAAGTGAAGCTGGAGATCCCCCCCGCCCCGTTAAAAGATTTGCAAGGGGGTACAGGGTTGCGGTACTGCCCTTTTGGGGGGGATGGGGGAAGGGGGGGTGGAAGGCGGGGGTGGGAGGCCATGCACTACCTCAACTAAAAAAGGGGGGGGGGGCAGGGTCACTTTCTCTGTGCAGGGAGGCGATGCAGCTCTGGTTCTGGGCCATCCAGCAGGTAATTTCGATCTCGGCAGTTCATCTGGCCGGAGACGAAAACGAAACGGCGGATGCTCTGAGCAGGCAGAGCGCGATCTCTCACAAGTGGGAGTTGGCTCAGGAGATTCTCCTGGAGATCTTCGCCCTTTGGGGAACCCCTCAAGTGGTTCTCTTCGCCTCCAGTGTCAACCGGAAGTGCGAAAGGTTCTGCTCGCGGGAATTTCCTCCAAGAGGAGCCTTATGAGACGCGTTCATGGCGGAGTGGTCATTCCCACTGCTGTACGCGTTTCCTCCAGTCCCTGTCATCTCAAGTTCTGCAGAGGTTACGGAGGTTCGATTCCCGGATGATCCTCATTGCTCTGGCATGGGCCCGGAGGACGTGGTACCCGGACCTTCTCGACTTGTCCATCTGCCCTCCACGTCGCCTTCCCAACCGAGACGATCTGCTCTCCCGGGAGGGGGGTCAGGTTCTCCATCCAGAGGCCAGATCCCTCAACCTTCACGCTTGGCTTCTGAAAGGTTGAGGTACAAGGATTGGGACCTCCCTGAAGACGTGATGGAGGTGTTGCTTTCGGCCAGACGGCCGGCAACAAAGTCCCTGTACCGTTGCCGTTGGAGAAAGTTCTGCGACTGGTGCAGGGTTAAGGATGTGGATCCTTTTTCATGTGACATTCCTGTGGTTCTGTCTTTTTTCTTTCGTTAGCCCACAAGGGCTTGCAAGTGTGTACCATTAAAGGTTACCTGGCGGCGTTGTCCATCTTTAAGCGCTCGTCTGAGGAGTGTTCTTATTTCAAAATTCCTTTAATTTCTCAGTTTCTCAAAGGGCTCACTAACGTGTTTCCGCCGTCACCTTTCCAGGTGCCGGGTTGGGATTTGAACCTTGTTATAAATTTCCTAATGGGTGGTCCGTTTGAGCCTTTACATTTTTGTCCTTTGAGACTGTTAACATTTAAAACTGTATTTTTAGTTGCGCCACTTCCGCTCGCAGAGAGTGAGTTGCAGGCACTTTCAGTTAAGCCACCCTTCACTGTGTTTCATAAGGTCAGGGTTGTCCTTAGAGTTCGTCCTTCCTTTCTTCCGAAGGTGGTGTCGGAATTTCATTTAAGCCAGAAGGTTATTCTTCCGGCATTTTATCCTCCTCCGCATCCTGGTAAGGAAGAGGAGAGGCTCCATAGGTTGGATCCTAGGAGAGCTTTAAGCTTCTACATTTCACGCATGTCCCGGTCAGAGTGGACGATCAGCTCTTTATTGGTTACGCTGGAAGGCGTTTGGGACAAGCTGTTACTAAGCAGACTGTCTAGATGGATTATCTTGGCAATTTCTGAATGTTACTGCTTGGTGGGTAAGGACCCTCCGGTAGGCTTACGGGCCCATTCTACTAGGGGTATGGCTGCCTCTACTGCCCTGCAGAGGGGTGTTCCTATTCGTAACATCTGTGAAGCCGCCACTTGGGCTTTGGTCCATACTTTTGTACGACACTACTCCCTAGATTATATCCATGGGCAGGATCTGGTCTTTGGCAAGGTGGTCCTTTACTCTGCAATTTGATTGGGCATTCTAAATGTCTATATTCTAAATTCTTTTTCCTTCCTCCATACGTTGGTACTGCTTTGGGAGTCTGTCATAGATATGGAATACGTCAGAGGACCCAATCCCCTTGAAGAACTAGTTACTCTCTTACCTGGTAACGTTCTTTCGATGGGATGGGGAATAATGGGGAAGATGGATGTTGTGGTTAATTTAATGTTCAAGCGAGAAATGTTATAGTTTCCACTCATTCGGCGCGTGTACTGTTTGTTATGCTGGGATTTACCCCATTGCTTTTTTTCGGCGCCTGAAAAATGCAGTTCCACAAGGCTTGTGATTTTCATTTCTTTCAATCTTTTATTCTCTTGAATTCATCAATTGATGATATAGCAGGTGGTGCCGACACGTGTTTCGACCTAACGGGTCTTTTTCTAGGCTACCATTTATAGGTTTCAATACATAAAGATTGGATAAATATTTGGTGACAATGTGGTCCCCAGATCGGGCATTCACCATTCGTGATTGTGTTGATATTGTGTGACATTTGTGTTTGGACACATTACGTGTGGGTGATTCAATTCCCAGTGAAAGTGATATATACATAGTTTCATAATAGTTTGCAGGTTGGTTCATACATTTAGAAGCAAAAAACAATTTTAATAAACAGTATTTAGTACATAGAAGGGAGAGAAAAGAAGAGATTTCCGTAAGCTTGATTGGAAATGGTCCTAAAAAGTTTAAAGTATTTGGTAATGATTGAGGCAGTTGCAAAGAGTCTCCCCTGGTAGGTAATGTGGAGGGATTGTCTTGGGTCCTGCTTGGTGCAGGCAGGTTCTGTGTACATTTTGTATGGAAAGTTACCCATGTGCGGTCCCGAGAGTGATATTGTGCTCAATTTGGGTTGGGTTGCCAAGTTAGTTTGCATAATAGGGGCACTGGTGCCCAGGGACCCTTCCCTCAGCGGCCTTGAGCGGCTGTTGTGGGAAGGGCCCGTGTGCTTATGGTGCGGAACGTGCTTATAGTGTACAATAGTGCAGATCCATTTGGTGTAAAATAATGCAGATCCATTTGGTAATTGCTGGGATCTAAGTGCATGCTGTGTTGGGTTGTGCCCGTGTTGGTTCTGAATATGGGGGCGCTGATGCGTGCGTTTAATACGCATAAGGCGTTTTTCACAGTGCCTGCGCCTTGTGTTGAAATTGTGCGATCCTGTTAACCGCGGGTTGGCCGTGGTGTGCAGACGGGGGTGGGCTGGGTGTCTGTTCATAAGGGCGCTGGTGCCCGGTGACCCTTCCCTCAGGGTGCCCCATTAGGGGGGCAAATGTGGGAAGGGGCCATGGTGCTTGAACATTTTTTTTTCAAGCATCTTAATTTGGTCTGTGCGTATAGCGGCGTTGGTTGTGCGCTTGCGTTTGATGTGCATAACTGCGCCCATTAGTTGGACATTGTTCCGGGTTCGTGGGGGGAGGTGCCGTGAGTGCCTGAGTCCCTGCCCACCCACTGCCTCTTGGTTGAATAAGAGGCAGCCACTGTAGCGTGACTATCCCCCGAACAGTTGCCTGTGACAAAGGAGATCCAAATAGGAGGGGACTGAGTTAAGCAATTACCCCTGCATATTCATTGAGGGGAAGCAGGGTTTAGCAAACTGCCGTTGCGAAAGCCTGGGGAGCATCTTACCTCTCGTGTTGTATGTGTTTCTGCCTCCGGGTTCAGCTACAAGTGAGAAGTGTAACCCCTTGGCGTTATATGGTTTGTTAGTCCTGTGTCCATTGGCCAAAATCCGGCATGCCTATTGGTTGTTGGGCTATGGTGTTTCATTGGTTGCTGGGAGGGCTGAATGCGGCTGTGGTGCCTTGTTGCGCATTGAGCAGACATGGGCTAGTGGAGCCTGAAGGCTGGCAGGGGTTCCTGCAAGAGATTGTGTGCATGGCTGCGTTTTAGAGGCTGGCGAGATTGTTTTGAAAAACCATCAGAATGAAGTCAAGATGAGAAAATGCAGCAAATTTGCAAGATATGACGAGAACTACTAAACCAAGAAGGAAAGCAAACCTGAACAGCCAGGAAATTCATGCAATGAACAAACTCTGCATGAATTCCGAATTGATCATCAAGGAGGCGGACAAAGGGGGAAACATTGTTATGAATAGGAAGGATTACATCATGATGGCCCAAACCCACCTGGAAACACCGGGGTGCTATCAAACCTTACCCAGCAATCCCATCAACAACATTAGGGAGCAGTCCATCCAACTGATTAAGAAATGGCACACGAGAGGATTACTAACGGATGATGAAGAAACATTTCTAAGAACTGATCACCCTAGGATCACAACAATATATTTCCTCCCCAAAGTGCATAAAACATTTGACAGTATACCAGAAGGCAGACCAATAATGAGTGCGATAGGTTCGATCAACGAACCCTTAGCAAAATACATCATCGGAGTTACTGAGAAAGGTGCCTAAAATCCCATACAGGATACTATGTACACTCTCTGTCCTACAAGGAATCACATGGGAACCAAATTATCTATTGGTTACCCCCGATGTCAAAGCACTCTACACAGCAATCGAACACCAACATGCATTGGATGCAATTGACTATGCATTTGCACAAATCTCTGCATCTCACTACCAACATCTAACCATGGTCAAGGAATTTCTTGAATTTTCTTTAGCGAACAGCTTCTTTTTGTTCAATGGAACATACTATAAACAAAAGAAAGGCATCGCCAGGGGTGCGACATATGCACCTGCTATTGCAAATCTGTTCATGCACAAATACGAACAGATTCACCCTTTCAGGGAAGAAAGATACAAGAAGCACATCCTAAAATGGCATCGATTTATTGATGATATCCTATTCATTTGGATTGGTGGAAAAGAACTCTTGGAAGAATACAAGGCTTATGTGAATTGCAACAACTTCGTAATAGAGCTGATTGGAACAGAAAATGACCACACCATTGACTTTCTCTAGATATCGGGATCACCACCACTACCACTGGACTTGAAACCAGAACTTTCAGAAAAACTACAGAGGTCAACTCAGTCCTCTACTCCACCAGCTGCCACAAAAGAAATGTGATTGAGAACATACCAAAAGGAGAAATAATAAGGGCTAGAAGAAACTGCAGCACAAGCGACTCCTATAAGGAAGAGTGTGAACTACTCCGTGACAGATTCCTTCAAAGAGGATACAAACTATCCAACGTCTCACAGGCTATTGATCAAGTATCAACGATCCCCTGGAATGCTACAACTTTTACAGGCAAAACAAAGAGGGAACGCTACAGAACAGATGAATGACATCCGCTTTATAACAAAATACAACAGGGATAGCTCACAGATTCAGAAGATGCTCACTAGACATTGGCATATTCTAGGAGTAGATCAAGATATAAAGGAATGGATATCAGAGAAGCCCAAGATCACCTACTGCCTGGCGCCAACACTTAAGAGCATGCTCAGTCCCTCATTCATGGAACCACAGACAGGCCCAGGTGAGAACTGGCTGAACTAACGTGTACTGGGTCTGGGTACCATAAATGCGGAACCTGCACAATGTGTCCTCAATCCACCACAACCAATAGAGTGCACTTTGACAATCTTTATGAAAAAAAGATCGACCAATTCATCAACTGTCGCACCATATTTGTTATATATGTTTTAATATGCATATGTGGATTGAAATATATAGGCAGCACCATACGGGAACTAAGGACAAGGATAAGGGAACACCTACATTCCCTGAAAACCACGGAAGCAAGATATCCACTGGCCACCCACTGGCAAGAAAAACACCAAATGGATAACCAGAAAGATATCAGATTTGCTGGTCTGGAGACCATCAAGCTCGACTCCAGAGGAGGAAATCGAGCCCTGAGACTTTGGCAAAATGAAGCAAGACTCATTTGTAGAATGAGAAATACGGGGCTCGGTCTGAATACCGAACATGAGCTTAATGTGTTCTTGTAAAATGTAATTGTTAATTTATACCAACCCCGCTATGCCACCAGAGCGAAACTATCAACACAGACATTGGTCCTCACTACCGGGAACTAGTTCCCATGACCGCCATCACCTGACAATTCCAAACGAACCCCACCATAGACGAAGCAGTACAATGTTGGTGACCCAACTGACACCGGGGCGCCAGTCTAGCACCATGACACAAGCCTCACGCCCCTTTGAGGGGCAGACATGTCACAACCCACAATGACATACATCAACAACCAGTTTTAAGCTGTAACCCCGATCACCCTGAATGAACCAGGACCACATGTCCGGGGGTTGCACCCCATCACCTTGATATAATTGCAGGGAACACTGGCACTATTGCACCAGTACCCATTCCTTAGCCCAGCACACAATCCATTGCAGAATCACCTGCCATCACCGAGAATCCGCTGGCCCATGTCTTGCCAATGCGCACCAGAAAACCACAGCTCCAATCCACGTTCACACTGAATGAAACAGGAACACATGTCTGCATCACATTACCTTGATTATAATGCAGGAATCACTGGCACAATCCCGCCAGACCCTAAAACGGAGCCATGCACACAATCTCTTGCAGGAACCCCTGTCAACCTTCAGGGTCCACTAGCCCATGCCTGCTCAATGCGCACCAATGCGCCACAGCCGCATTCAGCCCTCCCAGCAACCAATGAGACACCACAGCCCAACAACCAATAGGGATGCCGGATTTTGGCCAATGGACACAGGACTAACAAATCATATAACACCAAGGGGTTACACTTCTCACTTGTAGCTGAACCCGGAGGCAGAAACACATACAACAGGAGAGGTAAGATGCTCCCCAGGCTTGCGCACAGCACTTTGCCAAACCCTGCTTCCCCTCAAAGAATACGCAGGGGTAATTGCTTAACTCAGTCCCCTCCTATTTGGATCTCCTTTGTCACAGGCAACTGTTTGGGGGATAGTCACGCTACAGTGGCCTCTTATTCAACCAAGAGGTAGTGGGTGGGCAGGGACTCAGACACTCACGGCACCTCCCCCCACGAACCCGGACCAATGTCCAACTAATGGCCGCACTGTTATGCACATCAAATGCAAGTGCACAACCAACGCTGCTATACGCACAGACCAAATTAAGACGCTCGATGAAAAAAATAAAAAATTCAAGCAACATGGCCCCTTCCCACATTTGCCCCCTCTTGGGGCACCCTGAGGGAAGGGTCACCGGGCACCAGTGCCCTTATGAACAGACACCCACCCCACCCCCGTCTGCACACCACGGCCAACCGTGGTTAACAGGATCGCACAATTTCAACACAAGGCGCAGGCACTGTAAAAAACGCCTTATGCGTATTAACAAACGCACGCACCAGCGCCCCCATATTCAGAACCAACACGGGTACAACCCAACCCAGCACGCACTTACATCCCAGCAATTAACAAATGGATCTGCACTATTTTACACCAAATGGATCTGCACTATTTTACACTATAAGCACGTTCAGCACCATAAGCATACGGGCCCTTCCCACAACAGCCGCTCAAGGCCGCTAAGAGAAGGGTCCCCGGGCACCAGTGCCCCTATTATGCAAACTACCTCGGCAACCCAACCCAAATTGAGCACAATATCACTCTCGGGACCGCACATGGTTAACTTTCCATACAAAATGTACATGGAACCTTAATTGTAAACTGTGTCTATTAGCGCAGCCATTTGGCACAAACCACTTTCAACAGTAAACACCCTTCCATTATTCTTGGGTATTGACCTCTGATAACCATGTAACTGGGCGGACCAAGCCCTCACCAATCCAATTACCCAGTACTTAACTGACCTGCCTGCACCAAGCAGGACCCAAGACAATTCCTCTACATTACCTACCAGGTGAGACCCTTTGCAACTGACTCAATCATTACCAAAAACTTTTTAGGACCATTTCCAATCAAGTTTACAGAAATCTCTTCTTTTCTCTCCCTCCTATACACTAAATACTGTTTATTAAAAATTGTTTTTTGCTTATAAATGTATGAACCAACCTGCAAACTATTATGAAACTATGTATATATCACTTTCACTGGGAATTGAATCACCCACACGTAATGTGTCCAACCACAAATGTCACACAATATCAACACAATCACGAATGGTGAATGCCCGATCTGGGGACCACATTGTCACCAAATATGTATCCAATCTTTATGTATTAAACTATAAATGGTAGCCTGGAAAAAGACCTGTAAGGTTGAAACACGTGTCAGCACCACCTGCTATATCATCAATTGATGAATTCAAGAGAATGAAAGATTGAAAGAAATGAAAATCACAAGCTTTGTGGAACTGCATTTTTCAGGCGCTGAAAAAAGCAATGGGGTAAATCCCAGCATAACAAACCGTACACGCGCCGAATGAGTGGAAACTATAACAATTCTCGCTTGATACACACAATAGGCACCACGAGCACGGGCCTTCTAACAAGTTTCCACCAACTGGAGATGGAGGGCGCGGTAACCCATGGT
Organism: Ambystoma mexicanum; assembly: GCF_040938575.1. Lineage (NCBI taxonomy): Eukaryota > Metazoa > Chordata > Amphibia > Caudata > Ambystomatidae > Ambystoma > Ambystoma mexicanum. The sequence goes on from NC_090933.1 coordinate 72,227,457, forward strand.
CCCTGGTGCTCTTAACGTAATTTCATGTTCATCCAGCTGTTCTATATACAACCACAACAGCTGGATATGTGTGTGTGGACATCTATCTCTGCCCTTCATAGTGGTATTCGAAAAGGGTGCTGCCCCTTAGCTCTAATTTATGTTGGCTACAGAGCGTTAGCCTGAATGGCCAAGGAGGGACCTATTGTTGAAGGGCTTTAAAGGGCCTGGGTAGGGGAGGATTGAGTCTCTCTCAATGCAGATAATAGGCTGCTTTTTCTTTGGAAATACTAGGTGGTCAGGACCCAGCTCCATGTATATTTTACGGGAATTCGGTAAATGCGGTAGTCTTAAGATTAAGTCAGTCCTTTTCCTGATGCAGGGTAGGGCACAGGCTACTCTGCTGCGTTGTCCACTCTGTTATAGGTTGGACTCCTTAAATATCTGAGCATGAAAATTGGGAACAATTATTCAGACTTTTAAAAAAGCAATCTAGAGCTTTGTCTAGTAGACTTCTGAAGGATACAGGCCACTGAGCTAGTTTGGCATCGATTTTGAGGGACAACATGCCTTTTTAAAATGTTAACCCAGATACCTTTGTCTTGCAGATTATGCTAGTAGAGGTCCCAAGCTCTGAGTGTGACAAAATCGAAAAGACACTGTCACGAATTTGGAGGTTTCGTCCCTTCATCCTTGGGGGGGGGGGGGGGGAGGTGAAGGGAGCGAAGGGCATCCCTTTTGTGGCTAGGGAGTTGAGCCCACTAAGCAAATCGTTCCCTACGTGTTTGGGAAAGCGGGACCTCATTGCGCGTGACTCCCCACCAGGGAACAGGGACTCCCATTCCGGTAAGGAATTCCCTACAACCGAGACATTGTTGGCATATATGTGAATAACAGAAGTGGATCTAACGGTCAGTCATGAACTCAAAATAATGTAGAAAATGCATTTGAACAGTTGGCTCAAGGCAATGCTGGCCTCTCAATGGGCTTGACAGTTACACACCCCTTTTGTATCTGGTAACAAGTGTTAGGGAAATTTCTGGTGGTCAGCAGAGCCATACCAGGGTGCACGGACCTCCAGCTCTTGGTAGGCCCTAACTCCTTCTGCGTCCCAAAGAAGTAGAGGGGCCACAAAAGAGCAATTAGTTAGTGCTGTTTATTAGAAGAAACAAGCAGGGACATAATCATGGACCGCAGGTTCCAGGCAACTTCCCATCCGAGACGAGCTCACAGGCCTGTTTTACTACCTGTGTATCGTAAGAGTTTGCGTCACCCGCGAAAGCTCATCCCCAAACCTATTGCTACTCCAGGTTGGTTTCCCTAGTGGTAGGTTCAGTATAGGACCATATAGTGAAAAAGGTTATTGGTGGATCAGAGGTCAGTCAGGTGGTACGCTTGGTTCGTCCCTAGAAATTGTTACTCCGAAAGTGATACATGGAGAGGGTTAGTGATTGGTTATGTGGTATTGTCATCAGTGGTTAGCCCTCCGGGTCCTGATGGGGGCTCGCTGATGGGCCGAAGCCTGGGATCATCGTCGATATCAGCCCGCGATGTACCTGGTGCTGGCAACAATGTATGATTATGTGTCAGTGAGAAACAATAGACAGGTTCTGCTACTGCCATTAGAGCGCTCCTTTCTCATCGCCGCCTGTGCCTGAGTTGTTACGACTTTGTTGCAAGAGGGGTCCCAGACATGGGACACCAGTGCTTCTTCAGGAAATGGCATTGTATCAGGTCGACTTGGTCATGTGTTGGGAGACCATGGCTGAGGCAGAATTACAGGGATTTAATTAGTATTTTGCCTCGGGTAGTCACGGCGGTGGCAGGTGTCACCTTGGCTTGGAGAGCGCGTAATGTGGATTGCAACATCGCGACCTTGGCTGCGGTTGCTCCAGCCAGGGGCTGTTCTGCGTATTCGGCATCTTGTAGCTCTGTAGTTTCTATGAACCGCTCCTGGCCTGTCGGCTTTGCTCTGAGGCCTACTTCGGCTTGGGCTGGATGTCATGGCATCATGTCCATAGGGCAAGGGAGTGTGGGGCGTAGTGTGATTCCTTGTGCATAAGTCTATCTATAGGGTCTTATCCTCAGGGTTAGTAGCATGAAGCCTCTGCAAGCATATACACAAACTCTTCCGGCGTCTTGCGTTTCTGCGATGTGGTTGCTGGCCTATGTGGTAAATAATAACGACAACTTTGTATTTTGGCAGAAAAGGATTGTTGTGAGATACAGGCGCACTGACAGATATGCTGAGCAAGGGCTGCAGAATGAGGCAAGGGTTGAGGGCAACCTGCCAACGTTGCCAACGGTATGTAAATGAGACAGTGGATTGTTTGCCTGGTATCTGCGCACAAAGACACAAATCAACTAAAGTTAGCATAAAGTTTAATTGAAGAATTCTTGAAAAGCCTTTGGGAAATTCATAAAGCAGCCTGACATGTATCCTGTGCGGGATGCAGTCTGGTGTTTCAGGTGGAGCATGGTCACTGTGTGTGTTGGCATTCGGGGCAGTGAGCAGAGGTGCAAACCCGTTTGGCCGGTTGTTCTTTGGCTGCGACGTCATCTTCCAAAGTTTAGGGGTGGCTTGAGGGAAAGGACACTCCCATTTTTCCTCTTCAGTCCCCCCTCTGGTCGACTTGTCGACCACAAAATTATCCACTCTTTATTGTCTCGTAAGCACCACACCTTCATTATTCCTGCCAGATGTCCGTAGTGATTAACATGATCTGCGATCGACCAATACATGTAAACACATCCACCACTGGGCTTACAATAAACCCATTTCCCAACATATGTCTTCGGATTTTGCGGATGTTCAACTTTTATTGATGGTGGGTATAAGTCTGCTTCTATTATCTGCTGCCGTAGTCTTTCACGTTCCTTGATGTTCACGTCTGTGTGTAATTCGTCGTCTGCAGGCCTAAGGACATGCATTCCGATCATTTCTTCTGCCGTCCGTTTTGATCTTGCCATTCATAATTTTATTCCCGGCAACGATGCCAGTCCCAGTATTATACATCCTACTAACACCTTGAGGCCGTCTGCTAGCCATGATGCATCCATGACCAGAGGTTCGAGAACCAGCTTCCATCCTTTTTTGTTCCCTTAGCTTCTTCCTCCATCTTCGCGTGCATCTTTGCCAATTGCGACACCGCTTCTGATAATGTAACATTATCTTCGTCATTCGCGGGGAAGAATGTGCAGCAGGAACTCCCAATCTTTGTGCAAACTCCTCCTTCCATTGCAGTGAGGAGATCCAACACGTATCTGTTCTGTAAGGCCACTATCCGTATAGCTTGGAGTTGTTCTTTTATGGCATTGAATCCATTCTCCGTGGAGTTTCATCATCCGCTCCCACCTGGTTATCTGCAGCCATTTCACATTTGCATATGCTTGTATCCCTGAATGTATTATCGACGAGAAGAACATAGTCGTTCTACTGAACTGTCTGTGAGGTGCTGGGATTTCGCTGAGGGCTGTTTCTGATTTGCCCCAGAGGTAGTTTCCGGTAAGAGGTTCTCCTTGTCTTTTTACTCTCATCAGGGTTTTGTCTGGTGGAGTGTCAACCTGGGATGTGCGGCCTGTTTGTCCCAGTGACCTTTTCCTTCTCCTGTTCCCTTCATCCATTTTGGGGAAGTCTTCCATTTTGATGTGTTTCTGTGGTACTACCAGGGAGGGTACATTGACGTGTACTAAGGTACATACTCCTCCCCATTCTTGTGGTAGGCTGTGATATGCTTTTTCCCCGCAGTCCCAATATTGATCCATTAGTACTGCTGTTCCCGCGCCCCCCTCAGGAAGCTTTACTATTCTTTTGCATCCTTTGTTAACTCCTACAGCAATCTTTCCATCATGTTGGTAAAATACCGTGGGGTCTGCCAAAGGAATTATTGTTAATGGGTCCTCTTCCTTATCCAACCAGGTGAGCAAGCCTGCACTCTTTACCCACTCCTTATAGCATTTGTCGTTTTCCTCTTGCACCGTCACTACTGGCGCCTTTGCCACCGTCAGTATCTTATTCCCTATTACTCCATCCACCCATCCATTCTTCGTGTACACCTTGCCGATAATCAGTATCAGCGGTCTTTCCCAGCATCCAAGTTCTCCTCCTATCTCTCTTGCGCTAGATAGTTCAGTGTCACTTCTTTTGTCTCCCCTTTGTCTGGTCCTTCTGTTATGTACTGCAGTCCTTCTGTGAGCTGCCAATAGTTGTCAAACATAGTGTTTTGATGAAGTTATCTTCGTATGAGTGTTTTGACCTTGATTTCCATGTAAGCGTTGCTGTTTTACCTTGGAACCGTCCTTGTGTCTGAAACGGTGCTAAATACAGGAGGCACTGTGCTGTGGGGGCTGGTACTTCCGTGGCAGCAAACGTTCGGGAGGCACTCATGGTATAGGGGATCAACAAACAAACGTAACAGCTGTCCTTGGTTGTATCTTTACCAATTTTAAACATGTGTTTATACCACATGTTTGAGATGTGGCAACCCCATTTACATCAGTGGAAACACTAAGTTTACTTCTTCTTACCTTTCGTTTTGGGCTATCCGTACCACCTGACCCAGTGCTCCTGGCAGCTGGGGGTAGGGGAAATATTAGTGTGGGGTGTTGCGGGTGCATGCAAAGCGCAGTAGGCCTGCCAGACAGCGGCAGTTATCAGTCCAGTGGTCAAGAATACCAATAACATTTTAATCACAATCGTTGTGACCACTGGCATGTTGATCTTACCTATGCTGCTGTCCTGCAGCTATTGTGTCGAGATGATATAGGTGCCTGCCTGAAATTGTCTAAAGTTTTGCATTTTTATTGTTGGTATTTGTCACTTAAGCCCTGCGGATCAAATAATCATTCAATGTCCATGCAAAAAAAGTTCCTCCTAACTGCCCTGTTTCTCAGAGCAGGTAGGGCCTTGTGGAGGTGTCGGTCTGACTGTACTATGAATTGAACAAAGGCATTATAGTAAACGCGTGGGAGTCTAGGTCTTGAATGCATTGGCCTTCTAAGCCCGTATATGAACTGGTGTGACAATGCTTCTGGGTGGTTGATGGGAGGTAATATTTATGCCTTGGTAGTGATTAGTGTGTTTTCATTATATTTTCACATATACCATTACAATGCGCAAGATGTGCATGTGCGGGATAAAAAGAAGAAACATGCACGTATTACACAGTGTGGTGCGTATTGTCGATACCCCTGCCAACATTTATTGTTAACAATTGTCAATTGATTATTTTATTGCATTCTGTATTAACCTGGTAAGTTTTTCATATGAGATCCCAATCAGTTGTTCAGTGGGGACAGTTTGTGTCTGCGATCTGAGCATGGGGTGGGCGACGGGATGGGACTCGTTTGTGTCCTTGGGGGTATCTGATGCTTGTGATGTGTCTCTTCCGTCGTCTGTCGTCACGGTTGCCGATGCTTTGCCCTGTCGCTGCTGTGGTGGGGCGAGGTTGGTGCTTTGTAGGGCTTGATGTCGTGGATATACGTCCAAACGTCTTTACCTACTAATTTTACAGCCCTGGGTGCCACTCTTTCTACTACATGTGGCCCCGTGAACCTGGGAGTGTTCCACATACGGTTGAAACTTTTCAATAGTACATTGTCCCCCTCTTTTACCGTATACTGTCCTGTTTGGTCCTTGTTGTTGTTTCTTGTTCGTTCTCTGACCTGCCCTGTGTCCGCCGGATCTGTTGAGAAATAAGAGGCACTAGTAACCAGGGAAGTAACATAATCCTACATTTCTCGTCCAAATAAATCGTTAGCTCCTTCGCAGTCGTACATCACCCTTGTGGGTGGCGTTAATCGGAGGTGCATTTGTCGCCCGGTCACTACCTCGTGGGGCGTGAGTTGGTGGTCCGAGCCAGGCTTGTTTAGCAGCTCAAACAAGGCTAGAGGAAGGCAGTAGAGCCAGTTCCTTTTTAGTAGCCTGCTGTGTTTTTACAATGGATTATTTTAAGAGGCCATTGAGCCGTTCGCAGATGCCATTGGCCTGTGGGTGGTGCGCACAGGCAAACATGTTTATTACAAGCAACACAGTGATGTGCTGGAATAGTTCATTCACGAAATGGGGACCATTTTCTGATCTTAGTACCTCGCAAACCGCACAGCTCGGGGAACACCTCCCTCACCAGAAATGTTATTGCCCGAAGTGCGTCGGCATGGGAGCACGGGCCAGCCTCAATGCACCTTGAGAAGGGGCACACTACCACAATCATGTATCGGTAGCCTTGGCATACATTAATCATATCGACGTAGTCTAGGTGTAGGAAGGGTCCTTTAGGCCGTGGTAATACACCTTTGATCACTTTTAATGTGTGACCGGCTGTAAATTGTTGGCAGGTGAGGCAATTGCTAATGAAGTTTGCTAGGTGTGCATTTCATTCGGGCAGAACCATGACTCTTTTATTTGTGCTGTAATTACCTCCTTTCCTGTATGAGTGGGGTGGTGCAGTTGGGCTAGGGCTGTCTTTAGTAGGGCCAGGGGCATAACAACTTTCCCCATATTATTTTGTCTCCATAGTGCATCTGTTGGGGACATTGTGCATCCATTTTTTACGCACAATTCCTTTTCTGCCATTGGTGCTGCCGCCTGCAGCTCCATAATCTGTTTTTCTGGGAGATGTGTGTAGCCTTCTTTCTTTATCTGTCTTGCCCTCCCCCTCTCTTTTTGTTTTTCTTGGAGGCCCCACATCTAAGCGAAATATTCAGCATGCCTTGCATGGGAATCTGCTGCTTCATTACCTCTAGATACTGGATCTTCACCATTTGTATGTGCCTGACATTTCACCAGTGCTAGTTCATGTGGGTATGTTATTACTTATATTAATTCACCCAGGAGGAGAGCATGGTTCACCGGGGTACCATCTGCTATCCTAAATCCCCTTCATAGCCATCTTATTAATCCTGAGTGTACTGTTGACGTGACATAGGCACTGTCTGAATAAATTGTTACTCTTTTGCCGTTGCTTTCTTCTAGAGCCAGTATGAGGGCCACTAGTTCTGCTGCTTGTGCCGAATATTGTGGGGGTAATTTGACACATTTCACTGGCTCGCTTGTCCAGTCCTCCCTTAATCGCACTACAGCTGCACCTTTTCTTCTTATGCCATCACTCTGATCAATGGTTGAGGAACCGGCAATGCACAACACATCACCCCCTTCTAGGGCGTCTTCCTCTACTTTACGAGTGGATGAGTAGTACTCAATGGCATGTGTGCAATCGTGAGCGTACCCCCCCCCCCCCCGTCTGCTACCTCTTCTGCTATGAAATGTGCTGGGTTGTCATTGTTGCATCTTACTATTTTCAGTTCTGGTCTTGATAGTATTATCTCATTTCCTGTCGCCCTTTGTGTAGTGAGTGTACTTTTTGGCTTATGCAGAATTGCAAAGTGGGCGTGCCCCACATACGGTGTTGTAGAGCATCCCATCATTATGGATGATGATTTTTCTACAGCGAACGCTGCAACATCCAGGTGTTGTTCGCATGGGAATTGTCCCATCATTACTGGGTCTAGGTGCCCGCTGTAAAATGCAAAAGGTTTGTGTCCCATGTTTGTTTTTTGGGTAAGCACTGCTTTCATACTGCACCACCGCAATGCGAAAAGATGTAGAATACTAGTTTGTAATTGGGAGTGCCCAGGACTGGTGCTGTTGATATGGCCTCCTTTAATTCATTGAATGCATCAGTCATTTCTCTTGTCCATCCCGATTTTCTCCCCCCTCTTTGCGCTTCTCTGACGGCTGCCTGTAGGGATCCTATGTATGTGCTGTAGTCAAATACCCATGCTCCGCAATAATTGCACAGGCCTAGAAATTGCTGTAACTCTCACACAGTTTGTGGCTGTGGTGTATTCATTATTGTTTGTGTTCTTTGAGGTGCAATGTTAGCCCTTTTTGAGATGTGATCTGACCTATGTATAGAACCTGTTCCTGGCAGTATTGCAATTTTGCTTTGTCAACCTTGTATCCTTTCTCAGCCAGCACTGTGAGCATTTTCAGAGTCCCTCCTGCACTCCTCTTCAGTAGTACTGCAGAAGAGAATGACATCCACATATTGCAACACTGTGCTCTCAAGCTCGACATACCCCAGGTTCATCTGTATAACCCTGTTAAAAATGGATGGCGACTCGCAGTATCCCTGGGGTAACCTAGTGTGTTTACATTGTGTGTTGCAGTATGTGAAACTTGTCATATCTTGTGATTCTGGATGTAGTGGTATTGAAAAGAATGCATTTTTTAGGTCAATGACGGTGAATCGTGAGGCTTCTGCTGGAATCCCACACAATATCGGGGCCGGGTTAGCTGCCACCGGGTACTCTGCCTCTACAATGTGGTTGAGAGGCCTCAAATCTTGTATAAAACGCCAAGACCCTCCCTTTGCCTTGCACACAGAGTACACCACAGTATTGCATGGTGATTCTGATGGTACCAGTATACCCCTCTCTATTAGGGCACTTATTGTCTCATAAATCCCTTCATCGGCTTCTTTTGACAGTGGGTATTGTGTGACTCTGGGCAGTTTTGCTCCCTTTTTTAATTTTATCTTCACACTACCAATGCTTTTTATGCATCCTACATCATAGGGACAAGTCGTCCATAGTGAGGCAGGTACAGTAGCTAATCTTCCTTGCAAAAGTCAGGTGGTGCTGGGAGGGGGTGCCTCTAGTGCCATTGCCATTTTCTGTGCTACCTCTTTGTATGTCACTTTCTTTTTTTAAAATTTGTCTTTATTTAGTTTACAAACATGAGTCATGGCACAAAAATGAAAAAACACTAAGACTTCGATGAACAAGACAAATCAGTGAGATTCAATTACGGTAAATGTTCGTGTTGACAAGGTCATTGTCTATGATTGGGTCCTGTGTGAGTACCCCGACTTCCCCCCCCACTCCCCCCCCCAATTGGTCATGCAGTTTGCAGTTCAATCATTGCAGCGCTTTGCAGATAGCAGTCAAGGTCTCTTATGGGTCGTAGAGATACCTTCATTGGTGAGAGTAGAGTGGTGCAGCAAAGTGGGTCGTTTCTATTTTGTTTGAAGGCTTCAACGGGAGAGATCGATGGTTGGGCCTCGAAAAAGTCAGTTGGGGAGATATCTGGTTTTGTAGTCCATCCATAGGGCTTCCACCTACGCTGACCTTCCGTGGAGTGATGCCGTAATGTGTTCCATTATGCATATGTTGGTGGCGACGTTAGCCTATTCGTTTTGGTGGGCAGTGAGGTGGATTTCCATTTCGTAAAGAGTACGACTCGAGCTGCCAACAGTAGCTGTGGGGCCAGGTCTCTTACTCTGGTCCAAATGGTCATCTCTTTTTTCGAGGCCAAACAGAATAAGGTAGGGGTACAACGTTCTGGTGATGCCGTCGATTTCTTTTATCCAGCCCAAGACCTCGTTCCAGAAGACTGTTATGCAGGAGCAGCTCCACCACATGTGCCAGTAGTCTGCACTTTCTCCACATCCCCTCCAGCATTCTGGACTAACTGTTTGGAACATTTTGGACAGTCTGGTGGGATCATATTGCCACCCCATGCCCAGCCAACGGACCCACCGGGCTGAGGCCGCCAACAGCACATCACTGCCCTTGTGCACTTTTCCTGCTTCCTCCCACTAACTCAACCTCCCCTCCTGTTTCGGAGCCGCCAGAGCGCCAAGGGACCACTCCGGTGGTGATAGTGCGCGGTACAAATGTCCTTTAACATTAACATCTATGGAGTAATTTGATGGCATGAAATTTGTATTGATTCGCAACAGAGATTTGTGTAGCTGCTTTGCATATGGTTCCCCATAGGTCTGGGGTGAACTGCTCCCCAAAGTCTCTTCCCAATTTGTCTCTCAGTAGATCTCTGCCCCCCCTCCCCCTCACCTTCTATCAGTTCTTTATACATTGCTGATATCAGACCTTTCATTTCTGTTCTCGAGTCCAGTATCTTCTCAAAGGGTGTGAGGTCCCTCATCAAACAAAGTTTCCACATTGGTCTCGTCAAGACGCCTTTTATTTGAATGTACTGGAACGTGGATAGAGGGCCAATTCCGAGGGCTTCAGTTAATTCTGGGAGGGATATGAAAGAGTCCTTTCTTTGTAGTTGCCCGACTCTCTCTAGGCCGGTATCATACCATGCTTGGAACCTTCCTACATTTGGTATTTGGTTGTTGATTCCAGGTGACCATAGATGGCTCAAGGGGCCAGCCATGTGGTAATGTTGAGCATATTCTTGCCCGGAGTCCAGATGTTCCATATAGTACTAAGTATTGGGTGATCTTTGAGTTTTCTAGAAATTCTCCTTGTGGGGGACCAGAGCCATTTTGATACTGTGGTGGGCGCGAAGTAATGGTTATCCATGCTGACCCATTGGATGCTTGTGAGGTTCCGTAGGTGGGGGATCAGAACTCTTGAGTTGGGAAGCTTTGTAGTATTTTTGCATGTTAGGAAGGCCAACCCCCTCTTTTTCTTTGGGAAGTATTAGGGTCTTGTACGAGATCCTTGCTTTCTTTCCTTGCCAGAGAAATTTGAGGATGGCTCTTTTGGTATCCACAAAGAAACTGTTTGGGATTCTGATAGGTAGCATTTGGAAGGGGTACAGGAATCGGGGCAGGGACACCATTTTAATCCCATTGAGTCGCCCCAGCCAGGATATTGTGAGCTTTTCCCATCTCACCAGGTCAGCCCGGAATTGTTGTGATAAGGGAGGAAAATTTGCCTCATATAGATAATTTAGTTGTTTAGTGATCAATATCCCCAGGTATCATAATTTTGCATTGTTCAATGTTGAGACTCCGTGTTGAGAATTTGATATAGTTTGCCTCTACCTGACCTTGGAGTGGGAAAAGTGTGGATTTCTGTTTATTCACCTTGAACCCCGAGAGCTTGCCATATTCATCTAGTAGGAGGAGGGCTTGGGGGACCGAGATTGTAGGGTTGGTAACGTGAAGGGGGATATCATCTGTGTAAAGGGCCACTTTATATTTTGTCACCCCCTGGTGAATACCCTCCACTGTTGGGTCAGGTCTTATTGCTGTTGCTAAGGGCTCTAGGGAGAGAGCGAAAAGGAATGCGGAAAGGGGGCACCCTTGGCGAGTTCCTCTTTCTAGGCTGAACCATCTAGAATATTCTCCATTCACAAATATTGCCGCTTTAGGGTTTGTGTATACCGCATGTATTGCCCTTCTAAACCTAGGGCCCATCCCAACCTTGCGCAGCACCGCTTTCAGAAATCCCCATTCGACCCTGTCAAAGGCTTTCTCTGCGTCGATGGATAGGAGAGTAGGATCGTTGTTCATGGTTTTGGATGCATGAATTAAATGTAGGGTCCTACGCATTGTCGGCCCCTTGTCTCCCCAGTATAAACCCAACTTGGTCAGAGTGTATAAGTTGGGGCATTAATGTCTCCAGCCTTGCGGCCAGTAACCTTGTGTACATTTTTCCGTCCAGATTGAGCAGTGAAATGGGGCGATATGAACCACATTTCGTGGGGTCTCTCCCATCTTTGGGGATTACTGTGATGAGAGCCCTGACAAGAGTCGGGAGGTTTCCCAGTATCTATTATTTCGTTGAAGAGGTCTGTCAGGAAGGGGGTGAGGAGAGTGATGAAGGTTTTATAGAATCCAGCTGTGTAGCCATCCTCCCACGGTGACTTACCCAGGGTGAGCCTTTTTATCGCGGCCTGGACTTCCAATTAGGTTATGGGAGATTCCAGCAATTCGACGTCTAGGAAGGGAATGCGGGGCATGTGCATCGAGGACAAGTAGGATTCTATTTCTGGTTGGTCGGGATTTATCGCGGAGGAGTATAGAGTTTCATAGAAGTTGGCAAATCTTTCTGGAATAGTGGGGCAAGGGTACAAATTAGGGGAGGTGTCGGTTATTTGTAGTACTCTTCGTTCGGCTCTTTGTTCTCTGAGCCTAGCGGCAAGAAGTGGGTCCGTCTCGTCTCCTTTTTCGTAGAACTTTTGCTTCAGGAATCTTAGCTTGCGTACTATCTGTTCGTGTTCTAAGAGCTTCAGTTCATTTCTCTTCTACCTTGCCTCATTCAGTTTTGCTCGATCGGATTCTGATTCTCTCCGGTTGTTGGACTCCAGCTGGGTGATTTCGGTTCATAGCCTGTTAGATAAGGTTTCTCTCCCTTTTCTTTGACGCACCTTCTCTTATTAGAATCCCTCTCCAGGTGGCTTTAGCGGCCTCCCATACGATTTGTTTAGATACCTCGCCATTGTCATTGATTTCAAGAAACTGGGAGATTTCAGTCTCCAATTCAGCTTTAAAGGCTATGTCTTTCCAGAGGGTCTCGTTGCATCGCCATTTTCCACTCTTGACTGGTAGGTTCATCCACTGGATGTCTGTGCGGACCATGTCATGATTGGACCAATCGATCGGGATAATCTCTGAGTGTGATCCATCTCTGCCAGTTCCCTGGATACGTATACGTAGTCAATTCTGGTGTATGTGTTGTGGGGGGTTGAGTAGAAGGTGAAGCCTCATTCGTCTGGATGGTGCTCTCTCCACACGTCCTTCATGTTATACGTTTCCATCATGGTAGCTAGTTCAGTTCGATCGGTTCCACCGCCGGGTTTCACATTGGGGTTGCCGGACTTACGATCTTTGACAGGGTCTGCCCATTGATTGAAGTCGCCACCTAGGATGACATGGCCTGACGCCTCGAATAGGATCTTTGGTTTTAGTGAGGAATCTGGCCTGACCCGTATTTGGGGATTAGAGGGTCGCAGTAGTTACATTTGTTTTCCTTATGTGCCTGCTGACTAGAAGCGCTCTGCCTTCAGTATCGGACCATGACTTGGTGAGTTCAACTTCTGTGCCTTATCTGATGAGGATCCCGACTCCCCCTTTTCGTAATGGGCCGGAGCCCCAATATTCTGTTCCGACCTGTTTTGGTAAGATTCGCCGCTCTCCGCCCTTCATGTACTTGGTTTCTTGCAGGAGAAGCATGTCAAGTTTGGCCCTGCGGAATTCTCTGGCCACAAGTGATCTCTTCGTTGGAGAATTAAGGCCTTTAACGTTAAGTGTCCCTACTCTCAGGGGGGGCGATATGCTCTGCATCAGTGTTTGTTGCCATTGATTATTTTCATAGAGAGATGTCTGATACTGGCTACTCGTTGATGCATGTCTGCTCCTATTCCAACAATGCATTGGTATGTATATGACGCTGTGAGTACTGCTTTGACCTTTACAAGGTTCTTTAACCATTCCTTGTTCTTTCCCATTCCCTTACCCATTCCCGATTGGTGGCATTCGATCACACCCAGACAACCGCACCGAGTTGGTATCGAACCACCTATAGGGGCTGTTACATCATGCCCCCTGTCCAAATGTATCATCTCTGTTTGAGTTGAGCCCTTCCATGCCCCCCCCCCCCTAATTGTATTCATTAGAGTTGCGGGGTTGTCAGTGTTAATACCGCCTACATGTCATATAGTTCACTTGTTTTGGTTTGATCTTACCGGTAATATGAAGTCTTCAGTTTTCGCCTTCTGGGGAAAGGTTGCCTCTCTGGAATTTTCGCGATCCCTTCACCCTCTTCCTCCGAGCGCCCTGGATATGCCATTCTCGGTCTTCTTTGTTTCTCGTCCCGATTAGGTTCTTCGCCTGGTGAGGCAAGGAGGTTGCAGATGCATGCTTATATCTTTTTTTCGGATCTCAGTCTGTATCTGGTTCCTTCATATTCAAATGTTAGCGGGAAGGGGTAGCCCCATCTGTATCTGACATTTTTCTCCTTGAGGTTCTTAGTGAGGGGGCCACACATCCTCCTGAGAGCCAGCGTGAGAGAAGACAAGTCTTGGTAAATCGAAATCTGAGCTCCTCCTAGCGTGATCGTGCCACTCCCTCTGGCTTTTTTGAGGATTCAGGCCTTGTCACAGAAGCGGTGGAATCTGGCTAGGACTGATCCTGGTCCACCCGAGGGACCTTCTGCTCTGTGGATTCGTTCTGTGATTGGTTCGTCCACATCATCATCAGCAGTTAGAAGCTTGATAATATTGTGTAGTGTCTCCTTCAGGTCCGCTTCTGTTTCGCCTTCTCTTTAGGGGATACCAAAAATGCGAATATTCTGTCTCTCTCTGTTTTCTAAATCATCGAGCTTAAGTTTAAAGTCCTCTTCGAGGGGATTGGGTCCTCCGACGTATTCCATATCTATGACATGTAATCACCACAGCTGTGCTGCTTCGGAAACTTTTTTCTGCGTCGATGACGTTGATGCGCTGTCGTCGAGGACCTCCTCCGACGTCATCCGATGTGATGAGTAGGACGCACGACGCCCGTAGCCTCAGTTCCGTTTTTTCCGCGAACGTGTTGCTTCGTGAATCTCGGTTAACGCCTCGACTCTTTGGAGTTCTTCTCGGTTCTTCGAACCTGTTTGTTTTTGTGTGAAAATCCTTCGTGTGAAGATATCTTCTACTTCATCTTCGACCCCGCTTCAAGAAGTGTGCGGAGTGTGGGTCCAAGATGTCGGTGACGGACTCGCACAACGACTGCCTCTGGTGCCTCGGGGAGGCCCACGACACGGATGACTGTATCGACTGCCAGTCGCTCACGTCCAAAGCCTTACGGGAACGTAAGAAGTTGTCGGTAGGTCGGGTGTCCAAGCCCCGGAAGTCGAAGTCTGCGGGGCTTTCGACGGATGATTCGAGAGGAGACTCTCCGCGTCATCGTCGGAAGTCTCCTGGGTCTCCTTCTAGGAGTCGGTCTCGCCACTCCACGGCCTCTTCGAGGCATTCTCGGAAGCGCCGACACCGGTCGTCTTCCAGGTCCTCTTCGGAGGACTCTGCCCGGCACGTCGCTTACCCTACCAGCCGTGCGACGCCGGAGGAATGGGCTTCCTTTGGGAAGAAAATGCTGGCGATTCTCGAGTCGCAGGGTACTAAGCCGTCCGCGCCTTCGAGTGGGGTCGGTCGTGAGAGGTCGAGAGACACCGCTCGCAAGAGTGGTCGACTGGAGTCACGGGAGAGGTCCCGTTCGGACAAGGGGACTCGTTCTCGATGTAACCGTTCCAGGTCCCAGTCCTCGACGCGTTCGAGACCGTGTGCACCTGTGATGTCTTCGAGGAAGACATCGACGTCTGAGGCGTCGAGGGCGTCGACAGGCTTTCTCGAGGCTCCGGCTCCGAGGAAGTCGTCGAAGCTGAGGCAAGGGGAACCCCCTAGGAAGGCTCTGGTTAAGAGCAAGCACTCTCGGGTGCCTTCTTTTCGCCACCTGGAATATATTTCGGAGGCGGATGAGGATTCTGATGGCCTGGTTCCTAGTCAGGTTCCAGATGAAATTGTCTCGGGCCATAGTCAGTTTGACGATTTGAGGCAGTCACTGCATGATGCCAGTGGACTGGACACCTCTTCGGAGGTGGAGTTTTCTAGGCCTGAGCCTGGCTCTCATGCCGATTCCTCATACCGGTGCCTTATGGCTAGGGTTTCCGAGTACTTGGGATGGTCTGCTCCCCCAGGGGAGTTTGTGCAGGATGATCTCACGGACATCCTTGATGTTGGTCCCCCAACTGACCCGGTACTGCCGTTCCATATGGCTTTACAGAGAAGGGTGGCGGCGGCTTGGACTGCTCCGGAGAGTCTCCCGGCGGTGGGCAGGTCCTTGTCGCAAAAATACTGTCCAGCCAGTAGCGACCCCTGCTACTTGACCAGGCACCCTACTCCGTAGAGTTTGGTGGTGCAGGCGGCCACGGCCCCGGCAAAGCAGCTGTCGTACCCTACCATCCCTCCTGATCGGGACGACAAACGTTTTGATGGCTGGGTGAAGAAAGTGTTTTCTTCTGGTGGTATGGCGCTTCAGGCGGCCAACTCCATTCGTGCCTTGTCTCGTTTCACACACACTCTGTGGAACTGTGTTGCATTAACGGCTGAACATATTCCCGAAGGGGACGAACGGGATGGATTCCTTGCTATGTTCCAGGATGGTAAGGATGCCATGTGTGAGTCCGTTCAGTCGGGTTTGGACATGGCTGAATGCGTCAGCAGGTCCATGGCGGCGAGCACCGTGATACGCAGGTTTGCGTGGTTGTGGAAGTCGGGGTTTGCTCCTGATGTGCAGTCCCGGCTCCTCAACATGCCCTTTGACAGTGAACACCTTTTTGGCAGCAAGGCTGACGAGAGCCTTGAGAGGTTGCAGACCTCAAAAGCTGCAGCAAAGTCGTTGGGCGCTGCAGTTCGCCAACTTCTGCCTTTTCGTCCTAGGGGACAGCAATGGAGGGGTGGTTCCTTTCGCTATTACTCGTCCTTCAGTAAAGCGAGAGGAGCTGGCAGTCAAAGAGGCCAACGCAGGGGTACCAGAGGTGGACGACAGGGTACCCGTGGTGCCAAGGCCGCTCGGGCAGTTGCCTCTTTGCCCTCAGGTAACGCCGCAGCCGCTACCACTCAGTCATGAGGCCATGTCCCATGGTTCGCCGGTTGGGGGAAGGCTGGCGCAGCATCTTGTAGAGTGGCGTGCCATTACTTCAGATGTGTGGGTTCTGGAGATCATAACCCACGGCTACTGTCTTCCATTTCGGCACAGGCCTCGCGACAATCCACCGGGGAACCTCTCTTTGCAGAGTCCGGATCCGCTCCTTGCGCAGGAAATTCAAGCCCTGCTGGAGAAAGGCGCCATAGAACTGGTGCCTGTAGCGGAGAGGAACAAGGGATGTTATTCCCCTTATTTTTTGATTTCGAAGAAAGATGGGGGATTGAGACTCATCATGGACTTGCGCGGTTTGAACAAACTCCTCAGGAAGGACAAGTTCAAGATGGTTACTCTCTCTCAAGTCCTCCAGGCCCTTCAGCTTCAGGACTGGTTGGTGTCTCTCGACCTCAAGGATGCTTACTTCCATGTGCCGATCCATCCCAAGCACAAGAAGTACCTGAGGTTCGCGGTTGGCGACTCGCACTTTCAGTTTCGGGTCCTGCCGTTCGGATTGACCTCCGCCCCGAGGGTTTTCACCAAGCTCATGGTGGTGGTGGCAGCGCATCTCAGGCAAGGGGGGATTCACGTCTACCCCTACCTGGATGATTGGTTGATCAGGGGGAGCTCTCCCGAGCAAGTCCTTGATCATCTGTCCGTCACCTGCCACTCCCTTCACAGGCTGGGCTTCTCCCTCAATTTAAAGAAGTCCCATTTGATGCCAACACAGCGGCTCCAGTACATCGGAGCAGTGCTCGACACTTCCCTGGGGCAGTGTTTTCCTCTCCAGGTGAGGGCTCTTCACATTCAGCAGATGGTGCACAAGTTTCAGCATGCCCAGACGCTCCCAGCGTTCGAGTTCTTGAGGTTGCTCGGCCTCATGGCATCCTGCATTCTTCTGGTGCCAGAGGCTCGCCTGCGGATGAGATCTTTGCAGTGGGCACTCAAGATGCAATGGTCGCAGTCCTCTGGCAGGATGTCGGACCCGGTTCAGGTGCCGCCCTCGGTCGCCCGGGACCTTCTGTGGTGGGCCGTCGAAGGCAACTTGATGAAGGGGGCTCCATTTTGGCTTCCCTGGCCGGAGGTGACGATCGTGACGGATGCATCCCTCACGGGATGGGGAGCTCATGCCAACGGGCTGACAGTCGGCAGTCGTTGGTCTCCGTCGGAGTCCAGACTCCATATCAATCTGTTGGAGCTGAGGGCCGTCAGGCTAGCCCTGAGGAAAGAGTGTCCTGATCCTGACGGACAACACAGTGGCCATGCAGTACCTCAACAAAAAGGGAGGGGCAGGGTCACTTCCTCTGTGCAGGGAGGCGATGCAGCTCGAGTTCTGGGCCATCCAGCAGGAAGTTTCGATCTCGGCAGTTCATCTGGCCGGAGACGAAAACGTGACGGCGGACGCTCTGAGCAGGCAGAGCACGATCTCTCACGAGTGGGAGTTGGCTCAGGAGATTCTCCTGGAGATCTTCGCCCTTTGGGGGACCCCTCAAGTGGATCTCTTCGCCTCCAGTGTCAACCGGAAGTGCGAGAGGTTCTGCTCGCGGGAATTTCCTCCAAAAGGAGCCTTAGGAGACGCGTTCGTGGTGGAGTGGTCATTCCCGCTGCTCTACGCGTTTTCTCCAGTCCCCGTCATCCCGCAAGTGCTGCGGAGATTACGAAAGTTCGGTTCCCGGATGTTCCTCATTGCTCCGGCGTGGGCTCGGAGGACGTGGTACCTGGACCTTCTCGACTTGTCCATCTGCCCTCCACGTCGTCTTCCCTACCGAGACGATCTGCTCTCACGGGAGGGGGGTCAGGTTCTCCATCCAGAGGTCAGATCCCTCAACCTTCACGCTTGGCTTCTGAAAGGTTGAGATATAAGTATTGGTACCTCCCTGAAGACGTGATGGAGGTGTTGCTCTCGGCCCGAAGGCCAGCAACAAAGTCTCTGTACCGTTGGCGTAAGTTCTGCGACTGGTGCAGAGTTCAGAATGTGGATCCTTTTGCATGTGACATCCCCATGGTTCTGTCCTTTTTACTTTCTTTGGCCCACATAGGCTTGCAAGTGGGTACCATTAAAGGTTACCTGGCGGTGCTGTGCATCTTTAAGCGCTTGTCTGAAGAGTGTTCCTACTTTAAAATCCCTTTAATTTCACAGTTTCTGAAAGGGCTCACTAATGTGTTCCCTCCGTCACCTTTCCTGGTGCACGGTTGGGATTTAAACCTTGTTCTTAAGTTTCTTATGGGTGCTCCGTTTGAGCCTTTACATTCTTGCCCTTTGAGGCTGTTAACTCTGAAAACTGTGTTTTTAGTTGCGGTTAGTTCCGCTCGCTGAGTGAGTTACAGGCACTTTCTGTTAAGCCACCCTTCACTGTATTTCACAAGGACAGGGTTGTCCTTGGAGTTCGTCCTTCTTTTCTTCCGAAGGTAGTGACGGAATTTCATTTGGCCCAGAAGGTTGTTCTTCCGGCATTCTATCCTCCTCCGCATCCTGGTAAGGAAGAGGAGAGGCTCCATAGGCTTGATCCTAGGAGAGCTTTAAGCTTTTATGTTTCACGCATGTCCCGGGTCAGAGTGGACGATCAACTCTTTATTGGTTACGCTGGAAAGCGTTTGGGACAAGCTGTGACGAAACAGACTTTGTCTCGCTGGATTATTTTGGCCATCTCGGAGTGTTACCGCTTGGCGGATAAGGACCCACCGACTGGCTTGCGGGCCCATTCTACCAGGGGTATGGCTGCATCTACTGCCCTGCAGAGGGGTGTTCCTATTCGCAACATCTGTGATGCAGCCACCTGGGCTTCAGTACATACCGAGGACAGGATCTGGCCTTTGGCAAGGCGGTCCTTTGCTCTGCTATTTGATTGGCTATTCTAAATTTTGATTCTAAATTCTTTCCCTCCTCCTTGCTCTGGTACTGCTTTGGGAGTCTGTCATAGATATGGAATACGTCGGAGGACCCAATCCCCTCGAAGAACAAGTTACTTTCTTAGCTGGTAACGTTCTTTCGATGGGATGGTCCGACGACGTATTCCCTATCACTCCCTCCCTCCCTTCCCCGCTGCAGAATTTCTTTTGCGATTGCAGCTTACGTTCCGCAAGGCTTTGTGTCTGACTGGCAGTTGACTAATGTCACACGTTCTGGGGGAAAAAACTACAACTGAGGCTACGGGCGTCGTGCGTCCTACTTATCACATCGGATGACGTCGGAGGAGGTCCTCGAAAGTTTCCGAAGCAGCACAGCTGTGGTGATTACATGTCATAGATATGGAATACGTCGGACCATCCCATCGAAAGAACGTTACCAGGTAAGAAAGTAACTTGTTCTTCTCGGTGTTCTAACTGTCATTCTCTGGTCGAGTTGTGCTTCGAGTGTCAATGGAGGCTTGATTGTTCTCAACTCCTTCGAGTCCATCTTCCATATTATCGAGTCTTTGCGTAATCCTGTCTATTTTGCCTTCTATGCTGGTGCCCAGATTTTTTATTTCACCCAGAAGGGCAGTGATATCTCCTTTTGTCGCCGCTACTAGGTCATTCCCAGTGGCGTTGCTGTTCGCCATTGTGGGTTCAGGAGGCACAGGAAGAGTGGGGGTGTAGGCGAAGTGTGACAGCCTATGTTTGGTGGTCATATGAGTCTCTGGTGGTGGCGTTGAGTGGGCAGTGCGTGGGTTGGCTGGGGTGGCAATGGTCTCTGTTACTCGTTCGCCGTTGGCAGCTTCGGGATGCGTGCTGAGCCGTGAGGCGCAACAGGAGTCCTTTGTACGACGGCGTTTGGGCCATGTTAGATGTGAGAGATTTTCCTTAATGTCAATGTGGTATCCTCAATAGTGCTGTGAAGGACGGCACACCGATGTTTGGGCAGGCTGTGGGGCGGTCTCACCCTGTGTGTATCATGGGCACGGTTTAAAATGCAGCAACCTGGAGGTGGCCAAAGTGCGTGGAGTTAAGACCACCGGGTCGGTGCCAAGTAGCACAGGTTACCACAAAGAGAGAGCGCCGCAAAGTCACATAGGCTGGGGTGGAGGTAGTTGTCACGCTGGGGCGTATGAGTGGGCGCTTTTACCTCCTTCGTGCGAGATTGGGGTGGTCCGGATGCTATAGGATCCGGTGCCTTTGTGTGGAGTCACTGGGGGACTTGGGGACCGCTGTTGCCGGGTTTCACGTCCTTTCGTAGGTTCTCACTGTGGCCCACTCCCTCGTTCGTGCTGCATATCGGGCCTTAGAGAGCGGGGGTAAGGCCGGGCGTAGATGTCTGCTGTTCCTTTCGAAGTGCTGGGATAGCATGAGGGGCGCGGCAGGCCCCCGGTTCAGTTCATATGGAGGTACAGTGTCGTAATAGGGGGGGATTGCTAGGAATCGTCCTCCCGCCGCTCTATGCGCAGAGGTGTCGAGGCCTCAGTCAATTCCGGGTTCACTCTGTTCTTTACTGGGTGGTGGGACCCGGGGGGGGGGGTGGCATACCTGGTTGCCTTGGAGGGGTGCAGATGTCGAGTCGAAGTGTCGGACTTGGGGAGGAGCGGCCTCTGCGCCGTGGGATGTGTCTCTGTGATGGGCTCTCTCCGGGAAGCGACGTTCGGGGGACGATGTTGTGCGAGCTGGCGGAGCCTCTGTGCGGCTCTGTTCAGGGTCGCTGATTTCAAGCGCCGAGGGCGTGGGACCTCCCTCCTTTCTTCCTGTGGGTCAGAGGCCGGTTTTTGCCGTTGTGTTGTGGGTACGCAGTGGCGACTCCGCAGGATCCACTCGCGGGCCCTCGAGTCTCGTTGGTACGCCGCCTGCGTGTGCGAGTGGCGTCGTCTCGTGGCCCTTGTTTCCTTCTTCTATTTTAGGGGTGTTAGGCAGAAACCTGTGCAGTTCCTTTAGGGACCACTTCAAAAGGCTTAGGACTACAGGTGTTGGCAGTAAACTCAATTGGTAGCCGTCTGTACCACCCAGATTTACCTGGTAGCTGTGGCTGAGCAGCCAGACTTCTCTCAAGAAGAGTTAGACATTATATAGAGTATACAAAATAGGTACAAAGATATAGTAGCACAAGCAAACACTGACCAGAGCTTTGGTATACAAGTATATAATTATTTATTTAAAAACACACTTGTAAAATACACTAACACTAATATGGCAAGCAAGTTCAAACAGTCACTATCAATATATACACATCCCTGATTACTTATTGAACAAGTCTTAGTTAAAACACCACTTATTTGCAGACAGAGGTGAGCACTTCACCTAAGATGGCACTCCAATAAGTTAGTTAAAAAGGGAGGGGAAAGGTAGAATTAGGAAAGCACACAATACCAACACTTTTAAAATAACCACAGCAAGTCAGGAAAGGCAGAGTCTACTGTAGAGCAAGAAAGTTCATAGGCCAGGCCCACTCTTGAAGAGAGCAAGGCGGAATGTGTCCAAGCTCACACAGTTGAATTATACTTTAAAAGTCTTTGCAGATAGTTCAAAAAGAGTTGGATCAGTTCAGAGAAAGTTAGTTAACAGGTCCCAGGTCACCCCAGGATAGAGAGTCAAGGATTTACGGGACACCTTGAACAGTCTGTTGCAAGGGAGACCAGGCGGGACACAGTACCTGAAATGGTGAGAAAGCTCCAGCGGGGGCAGTTGTTCCTGGCAGCGGGTGCAAGTAAGTGCTTCGTCCAGGGGAAGAGAAGATCTCGACGTGGAGGAAAGCTGGAGGTCGTTGCACTGCCAGGGAAGAAACCAGCCGCAGAGTTTCTTGGTTAAAAGGTACTACCCTTTTATTCGCGGTAGTGGTGAAGCGTGGCTATCCGGCCGCCGGGGTGCTTGGCACTGGCGATTCGACCACGAGACGATCCAGGACGGCGAAAAGAGGGCGAACTGGTTATCCCCACCAGTTCAGAGGAAGAAGATTCTCCGGGATGGAGATCTTCTGTCGTCGGGAAGTGGTGAGGTGGTTCAGCAGGGCTCCACCAGTGGTGTCGTCGTTGCAGGTCGGCTCAGCTTCTCCCTCTTCGGATTCTTTGGTCCTGTGGCGACTTCTGAAGTTCCAGTCCCCAAAGCTCTCCTTTTATGCAGAAAACCCCCATTCATCAGTCCTAGCTGTCACTCAAACATGCTCACCACTGGGCCAATCACACAAGAGTGCAACTTGAATTGCCGAGGCAACTCAGTCCAGGGTGCCTAAACCCCCCTCCTACACATCCTGTAGACCCAGACAGAGTGGCACCACTTTTGGTGGCTTCTGTGCAGAAGCCCGCCAAAAGTGGAACAAAGGGCTCGACTTGGGTTGGAGTTACAGAGGCGAACACAAACACCATTTTAAAACCGAGTCCTGGCAAAAAGATCCAACCGGGGAATAAATATTAAATAAATAATCCGGCGGTATCTTTAACATTGCACCAAAAAAGTGGTGCGTTTAAAATGAAATGGGAAAATCCCATAGGAAATATTCTGGTGGAATATTTTGTGTGGTAACCACTACCACCAGCCAGAAACTCGACGAGGGGGGACTCCACAGTTCCCCCTCGAAAAACAGACCCAGGGGCAATCTAATCACCCCTACCAGTACTTCCACAATATGATGGTTTGTACTGGTTCTGTTCACAATTTAAGACTAGTAAAGTCAATGGTGACTTTACATGCCCTGCCAGACAGTAGTCCGTCCCAGGGTATGGAGTCTGTTTGGGGGTCACTATGACACCATTGTGTTACTGCACTGAGGGTGCTGTGTAACACACTTACCAAAAACACATGAAACCCTATGGAGTAAAAGACCCCATAGCCCATAAAACACATTACAAAGTCAAAGGATATCTCAAATCATGTCTAAGAGTGGGAGAAAAAGAGTCTCACTCTTAGCAGGAGAAAAAAATAAACCCCAAAAATCCAGCAAAGCTGCTGGGGGACTGACTAGGTTTGGGAAATTAGCCTATACAGATAATTCTCCCTAACATTTCCCCCCCCCCCCCAAACAAAGGGACAGGAGGATTTAATCCACTCCTGGATGAATCTCATTCCTCTAGTCGATGAGATACATCCTAGAGAGACCATCAGCATTTTGGTGGTGACACCCTGACCTGTGCTCAATGGTGAAATCAAACCCTTGAAGGCAGATTGACCTCAATAGTTCTGGATTTTCCCCCCTTCATTTGCATCAACCATCGCAAGGGTTGGTGGTCAGTCTGAATGACAAAAGTAGAACCACACAAGTATGTCCTAAACTTCTTCAGTGCCCACACAATTTATTTTAAAAAAAAATAATTCTTTAATGTGTTAACTGATTTACCAGTTTTTACAAAAGAACATGTTAATTTGATTGAGATGATGAAGATGATGATTCTTCATTTTCTTTGGTAAAATTTCCAATTTACTAGGGCTAAGACCTTTAAAGTTTTTCTTTGTTTAAGAAAAAGAATCCAACTTTAGACTGTGCAAAATATTTCCCAAGGCAATAACTGACCTTCGACTTAGCCCATCCATTAGAGTTGACCACCAGTACCCTTCATCCATCTCTGTGAATTTTGAATGTAAATGACCAAGATGTATTTCTCCATTTACAGTGGTACCTGGGCAAACCAGGATCAAGTGTTTTAAAGTTTCCATTGTATCCAGACTCTTACAGAAATCACAAGAATCAGTCTCTACTTTCCGTTGAATTCTTCGCACCTCATTTGTCTTCAGGAGGTACAGCCTTTCTCTCAAGAATGTAATGTACTGTAGCGCTATAACATCGGCGACTGGGGATGCATGGGATCAGGCAGTCCATAGGGCTCAGATCACTACCTTTCCTTCCCCGTATTCTCCCCTGCATGGAACCCTGCAATTCACTCCGGCTGTCACCCCCGCGCCGAGTTTCGATCCATGGTTCTCAGGGGGATGTAGGATGCTGCGAGACTTGCTCGTCGAGGGCTAGGTGAAAAGCTTTGAGCAATGCAAGCAAGAGTTTGGTGTGGGAGAGCAAAAGCGATTCTCATACCTCCAGTTCAGGCACTGGATCTCCCACCCATCGGTGAAACGCCAGGGTTCGCGCCCTCTTAACCAATTTGAAAAGTATTTAGATACTAACTCGGGGGGCAGGGCGGTGATGTCCATTTATAAGCTTTTGTAACCCTTAAATATGCCTTCTTACGATCCGCTTTAAGCGCCTCAGTGCCCTCGGGCTGTAGTGCGCTCTACAAATGTAAAAAATAAATAAATAAAAATAAAACGGGAGGAGGCACTACATTCCAGGTCCTGTATGAGTAAATGGGAGTCTGATACAGGGGCTGGCATAGGGAACAGGAGTGGCTTAGCTTGTGGTCCCAAATCCCGAAGCTCGCTAGGTCTATCCAAATCCAGGAGATGTGGCTGAAGCTTCTACTTAGATGGCACCTTACCCCCCTTAAGTTAAACAAGATGTACCCCATGCACTCGGCGCTCTGCTGGAGGGAGTGTGGCGAAGTGGGATCCTGGGCTCACATTTGGTGGGAGTGCCCGAGACTGGCTGCTTTTTGGTCTTTGGTCCGGCAGGCGATAACCCAGGTGTTGGGTCCTTTGCAGGATGGAGTTGGGGGGGCGTGACATAGTGGGTCTAAGTGGAATGCTTGCCACACTGTCCACCAAAGCCGACCGCAAACTATATGTGATAATGATGATGTCGGCGGCAATGGTCCTGGCCAGGAAGTGGAATACGAAGGACCCGCCTCAAGAACACGAGTGGGTGGCTAAACTGTGGGCTTTGTTGGCAATGGAGTGGCTCACCTACGCGCTTCAGGGCATGCACTTGAGGTTTTACTCGGAATGGGCCGCCCTGTTGTCCTTCTTAAAGGCGGGAGCTCGCCGGGCCTGGTGCCCCAGGGCGATGGAGCTGTTGGGCATAGTTAGCCCTCAAGATGAATCGGACCTTCTTGGTTGAACTGTGCTACTTCTTTTCGTTTTCCTATTTGTTGCTTTAAGAAGCGACTGATTTTTTGTTAGCCAGGCTTCGAGCATTTTATTGGAGCCTTTCTCAATTTCTTCCTGAATTAAGGTATAGATTTTTTCCTTGGAAGATCTCACTATTCTGTAAAACATGAAGCCATTAAGAGAAACCGTACCTTGGAGAGAAATTAGGCTAAGCTCTCTCCTGATCAAAACCACCGGAGTGGAGGTCGGGAACCGAAGTAGTTGTTTCCAAAGAAAACCTTCTAGTTTAGGCCAGATGGATTCCGGAATGTTTGGCATAGCTGATGCTCCATAAGTAAGGGAAGGGACTACTTTCGTCTTATAGAAGGTAATTGCTGCATTGATGGAGAAGCGGCCACATTTTTTGTCCATTATTATCAATTGATTAATGTTTTGTTTTTCTGGACCAGGGTTTCTTGCATTGGTTGTTCTGTCTTCGTGTTACTGAAAGTAGTACCCATGTATCTGAAGGTTTTCACTTCTTCTAAGCGGGCCCCATTGAAGAACCATGTCTCAGCTACTTTCCGTTTGGCTTCCTTTACAAGACGCATCACTTTTGTTTTAGTGGGATTGCTTTCCAGGTCATTGGCTTCGAGATATTCGTTTAGGTTGTCTAACTTTCGCTGGTGCCCTAGCTTAGTTTGATCAAGTAAAATGATGTCATCAGCATATAGCAATCTACTGACCTTTTCAGAACCCAGAGATGGTGGAAACGCTTTAACGCTTTTCTCGAAGTGTTGGTAATCGCCTGTGAAAGCATTGTATAAAGCCGGTGCCAGGGGACATCCTTGTTTAACTCCTCTAGTCGTATGAATTATCAAGGAGAGCAAACCTGTTCCATTAAGTCTGACTTTCAACAACGTCTCAGAATAAAGTTCTTGTATTGGATCCAAGACTGATGAAGGGCAATTCCAATTGGCGAGTTTCTCCCATAGCTTGACTCTATTTACTTTGTCGAAAGCTTTCGACAAGTCAATGAAAGCCAGACAAAGGGGGGGCGACCGATTTTAAGGATGTTCAACGTAAAGATGTTAGCCAAGGTACTTAGCTTTTTTCTGAAGCCAGTTTGAAAATGATCCCAACCTTCAGATGTGGAGACCCAAATCTTGAATCCAAAAGAAAGGATCCAAAAAGTTTTCCTATACCGTCTAGGAGTGCAATAGGGCGGTAGTTGTTGGGGTCACTCCTATCTCCTGATTTGGGGATCAGCACCTAATTTGCCATTTTCCACGACGGAGGAATAGATCTAGTTGAGGCGCGCATGATTTGAAATATTTCCGCCACCAGGATGACCCAACTTGCCGGATTCGATTTCAAGTCCATGTTGGATAGGCCATCTGGACCAGGTGCTCTTGATGGTTTGAGGTTTCTGATTTTAAGTTCAATATTTGTTGGGTTTAGTTCAATGTCCCACTTAATCGATGATTTGGTGAAGCGTTCCTTCTTTTCCAAAGGAGAATTGAAAAGAGCAGAGAAATGAGAGATCCACGCCTCTTCAGAAACACTAGTTAAGTTTCCTTTGCTCATCGTATCTTTAGTTTATATTAGTGCCCAAAAAACCTTTGTTTGTTTGCCACAGAGTGTTTTCAGCATTAGTTCAGAGTCAATCTGATAGAGCTGGATTCTGTACCCTTTTAGCCAATTCTTATAACCATTTGTCGTAATCCGAGCTATTTCTTTGTTAATATCTGAAGGAAAGAGAGAGGCCTTTCTTTTAGCTCGCCTCATAATGAGTCTTTTCTTTCCCTCAAGGTCGTATTATAATGTAAGGGCTTTTCTTTCAAAGTGCCTCCAGATTTCATTTTACTTTTGTATGGCTGCAACAATGGTCCGTCAAAATTTCGGCAGCTTTTTCTTTGTCTAATGTTTTAATTCGACAGTACTTTTTTTGTTATAGTCGATATGGTAGAGTCTTGCAATCTTAAACGTGTGGCATTCGCATAGGACTCTGTTGGTTGACCTGAGCGCGCAGGAAAACACCTGAGCCAATGAAGCGGGTATTGACCATGTTGTTTTCAGGAGATTGTGATCACTGTTGAGAGTTCGCACCACCTTAAAACCAGTGACCTGTAAGAAGAGATCTCTGGAAAAGTAGACATGGTCTAATGTTGCCTGGTGTCCGGCTAATTCCCATGTTGGGATAACCGGCAAAGAGGATTTTCCTAGGAAATGAACATTGTGCAGATCAAACGTTTCCATCAGGTCGTCCCATTTCTTTCCTCTGTGTACGGAGGTTTCAGGCACAGACGTATCCTCCGGGTCGTTGGATGAGCTTCCTGTTCCTTTTTGCATAATTTTGGCGTTCAGATCTCGACAGATGGTACTGTCAATTGTAACATGAGCAGTTGCTGCGTCCAATATAGTTTAAATTCTAGAAAGGAATTGATTTGTTGGGCATTCTTTCGGATTCCAATATACATTGATCAGTAAATAAGTTGTTTGTTGAAGCCGAGTTGAGCCTGGGTGTATCGCGACTCGTCTGATCAAAGTTGCCAAGATGTGAGGATCCTCTTTTATAACTTTGATCAGTTGTAAGTTGGATCCGATACGGAGTGCGGTTAGTAGGCCTGCTCTTGGATGGCCTGTAGCGCCTCTTAGCGCTGGAGCAAAAACAGTGATGAAACCGTCAATTGTCTGCTTTTTTTTAATCTAAGTTTCTTGGAAACAACAAATATGCG
Source organism: Ambystoma mexicanum (assembly GCF_040938575.1). Taxonomy (NCBI): domain Eukaryota; kingdom Metazoa; phylum Chordata; class Amphibia; order Caudata; family Ambystomatidae; genus Ambystoma; species Ambystoma mexicanum. Next base: position 72,255,364 of record NC_090933.1, read on the forward strand.
CTGTTCCTAAATTTACATCAGAAGTATGGAGGAGGTGAGGGAAACCTTGCGTGTTCCAAGAGCCTAAAGTTAGACAAGGGGCTGCTCCCGTGTTTGACTGCCCACTAGCGTTGTTCTTGGCACTTGGTCCTGTTGTTGGTTGCTAACATCTCTGTTTAGTTGACAGGACTTTGGGCAACCAATCCCATCGGTTTAAGTCCTCTGCGGGATGTTGCCGGTTCCTGTCCTTTGTGTGACACATCTTGGTCAATCGTAATGGTCCCGTTTTTTCGCGGACCTGGTGCCACTCTTTCTAGTTCCAATGAGCTAAGACGATAGTTCAAGTTTTGCTTTGACGAAAAGGACCTCTTAGTGAGTCTGTTGGGAGGTACTACAGATTGATCAGGCGGTGATAGAATTTTACTGCAGTGTAAGTCGTTTGAGCATCTCCTTGGAGCAGTTCTTGCTGGTGGCTCCCTTACTTGTTCCTTGTGATTGTCATTTGCAGAGTCAGATGCTCTTGGTAGCTTCCTAGTTTGGTAAGGTTCCTTGTGCTGGTTTCGGCGTCGGTTATTGGCGCTTGATCTGGATGCTTCACGTTTACGGTTGTGGTTATAGGTTGGCACTCTTTCACGATGCCTTGAGGAGGAATCTTTCCTAGAAACTTTTTCGTATTCAGTCAAATCGTATCCTAGGGATCTTAATTTGTTTTTTGCCATTATTAGTAGGGACTTAGTTGCTGTTGATTGGATGTGCAGGTACACCGTATCCATTCTCTTTTTGTCTTGAAATTCAACTATCGTGAGCTCCTCGGATGGTAAAAGTTTTAACGAAGGGACCAGGTGTAGGAACAGTTTTTCTGTTTAGAATAAAATCTGGGTCTTCTTTCCAGATACTTTGTAAGAGAAAAGTATGGGTCTTTGTGGTTCTTTCAGAACAACTTATGTCTCTTTTGGCATGTCGGCCCCTGCTTCCTTCTCTGACTGGGTTCACATGTATTGATTTCCTTGAGACTCTTACGCTCGAATTCCTGAGGTATCTTGGCAACGGCGAGGATCTCCTAGTTCGATGAGTTTTATTTGGTCTATTTATTGTTCGTGAACGTGATTTGGAAGGGTTTCTGGATGATCCACTTCTACGAACTCTAGAGCACCATCGATTTAGATGTTTTGTTGGACCATCAGGCTTAATCTTTTGGATATTTTCTTTCGATGGGATCGCCCTGTTGGTCGAGGTAAGCTCTGAGCCAGACTGATGTGATATCTTAACCGTTTTATTTGTTGGTGGATATGGAATCGGTCTAAGATCTTTATTCTTTGCTATTTACTTTAGTTTCCTCTCCTCAAGAGTCAGGAAGATCGGACTGGCTTGATCTGGAAGCGGGGTTGTGCCTCTTGGATTTGGTATTTGATTCGCTAAAGACGAGCATGGAGAAGGAGTTTGCCTGTTTGCCTTTCTTTTGCCTTTACACAGTAGGGACACCTGACTATAGTCTCATTAAGTACCGCCTCCATCAGCTCACTTTCAGTCATTGATTGGACGGAGTTTGCCGTGTCACACTCTCCTTTATTAGGGAATTGCCTCTTACGATTTTGCGAATTTGTAGTCGGGTCCGAGGCTTTAGTTTCAAAAGGGAGACGAGATTGTATTAGCGTAGAAGCTGAACTTTTTTCGTTGGTTCTGACTTGAGACCCCTTTGACACTTTTTTGGGCGGCCTGCTGGTGAAGCTACTATCGCTTTGGATTGACAGGTCTATTGACCCTATCGCACAGCCATTTTTTGTTTTTTCCTGTTTGTTGTTTTTTGGCTGGGATATTTGAGATGCCTTTCTTTGAGGAATTAAAAGTCAAGGTAAGGGTCTTACTCATGTTGACAATCATTTCTTCTTTTCTTTCTTTTGGTTTCCCTCTAGATTGATTGAAGAGAAACGGACCAGTCGTATTTAATGGCGTCGAGCTCTGCGATACACTTTTTACTGGATTAATTAACCCCTTAGAGGCTTCTTTCGTAGAGCTTCCTGTGAAAAGAAAGGTTTTGATGGGTATCTCTTCAGTTTGGGTGGCCCTCGAGCCTTTTACAGGCAAATGGGACAAGTCCATTTGTAATGAATCTTCAGCCGTTGTAGTTTTTTTTTTTTATTTCTTTAGCTGTGATAAAGCCTTCAATGAAAGAAAGTCTTGTTTGCATGCATGCCATGATTGTTACTTGGTCTTTTGTTGAGTCATTTAGCGCCTCATAGAGTTTGGTAAACGGAGCTAAGGCTATTGTTAAAGAGGACATGATCGCATAAAGATCAGGTTTCTTCAATGGAGTGGAAGGAGCCAAGTCGCCCATAGAGTCAATTGATTTTAGGTATTTCCTCGTCGGATTAGGCGAGAATGGAAACGACTGGGTCTCGGGGAGACCTATCAAGTTTCCATTCGAAAGTCGAAAAGAGTTATTGCACTTTTCCTTTGTCGTGTTCTCTGCAGGCGTTGGAAGTGGTAAAGCATCATTTTTCCCCCCTCACCTCATCAATCGGGTGATCAAGTTCCTGGTCCGAAGGTTTACTTGAGTGAGAGCTCTTGGGTGGGCTAGCCGTGTCACTTAACACCGTAGCGTTCGTTACCACACTCGATGGGGGTAAGCGGTGTACTGTTTCTAAATCGGGAACGATTTGTGTTTCCTGGTGGGCTTGCTTAAGTTCTTTAACATGCTGCGAAGTTTCCAGTCCTGTCGCTCTTTTTTTTAGATGCCATCTCTGCAGGAAAGCTAATTTGTGCAAAGCGTCAATCCTCATTTACGTCTTGCCTGGTTCCTTCCAGGAGCTCCGCATCAGTTAACTCTGCATTCCCTTCGATCTGGAGTTGATTGTTTTTTTTATTAGGGAAGAAATTTGCTATAGATCCCTTGCCTGCTGCTTTTTGTCTCTTAGCAGGGCAAAGATTTAGTCTCTCTTTTATTTGAGTATGTTTGCCATGTTGTTGTTTGGTAGACTTCCAAACTGCTTTCGATTGGCATAGAGTCCTAGATTTCGTCGGTCCAGCCATCGTGGAAGAAAACATAAGTTTGGGGACTGTTACAGTCGGCGTTGAGTGAGACCCCTTGAATCTGGTGCCTCTCTGAGTGGTAGTCTGTGGCTTAAAGAGAGGCATTTGATGGGTTTAATTCATCTTCCGTGTACTCTATTCTCGAGTACAAATCGTCCGCTTTTGAAGGGCAAGTAGCGCTGTTATTGAAGGAGGAGTGGGCGGACACGTTGTTTGGACACTGGTGGATTAGATCCTTGATCTCTTTTTTTGTTCTCAAGAGCGTCCTGTATCACGTTGTTGGTCGTTTTAGCAGGGGTTGGTGTCGTTGAGCCTGAAAATGTAGTAACGGCTGTAGTCCGAGCCTCCTTGACTGTCCACGGAAGCTTTGGAGACTCAGAATTCCTTTTTCCACTACAAGACTGGTCCGTTGTTGCTTGTAACACTGGGATGAAATCAGAGTTTTTTTCTCACCAAGACCTGACTCCTGCCCACGCTCGGATCTGTATCCTTCCGCCTGAGAGGCCGGTGTCGTCCTTGGGTGTCCCATTGCTGAGCTTCGTACACCCCTGTACGCGCACTCTCTCACTCCCAGCCGTCGGCGAGGCATCAGCCGAGAGACCCGTCGCCTCCGCGACGGCACTAGGGCTTCGCGGTCGCACAGCTTGAGAGGGGGAGTGCCACACATCGGCGAGGGCTGGTCAGGAGAGTTCAGTGGAGCCGAAAGGAGGACATCGCCATGCAGTGCTTTCGTGCCAGTTTTCACATCGGGGTCTTCGGTCACTGCGGAACAGCCCAGCAGGTGAGCAGTCATGTTCGGGGCGAGTGGGTCTTGCAAGGTGGTGTGGTCAGGTGAGAAGTGGATCGTATGGGGAGGCCGCGATGTCGATTCCTCAGTTTTAGTTATTAAGGCGTCCTTGAAAGCGGGGACACCCCCCTTCTCTGGCTGCACTTCTGGCTTGCTGTTATTTGCCGGTGCCCATTTTGAGGTACCGAGAAGGGCTTCTTTCTCGGCGCTTGGTGTCTCTGTCGAGTAAGTAAGATTTAGTAGATGTAAGGTGCCCCTCGCATTCCACTGTTTTCTTGTGTTTGCCTCTTGGGACGAGGGCACTTTTCTTGAACGGCTTGGAGGTTTTAAAGGACTTTGTCGTTCTAAGCTGCTATCCACACTGCGAGTTCGCTGGCTTCTCAGCCAGTGCCCTTCATTTCCGGATTCGCAAGCAGCCATTGCTCCAAAAGGCAGACCGCGGAGCGGCCGCGGACTGCCATAGACTGCGATCACCTTAGCGAGCAGCGCTGCGGCCGCTCCGTGGCTTAAGTGAAGTTTTAAGGGCTGTGTTAGACGCACCTCCAGTACAGGAAGTGAAAATGAAAAAGATACTGCTCGTAACTGTTAAACTGCGATAACCTCAGCGAGATCGGGTGACTCTGGGAGCCGCCTTGGGATTGCCCAAGTCTACCAGATAGTTCACCTCTCCATTTTTACCCACAACCTTGAAGGGTCCCATCCATTTATCTTGCAAGGCCCTCTGCCTTGTTGGGATCATAACTAGAGCTAGCTGGTCTTGAGTGAACTCAACCATGTTAGCCTTTTGATCATGCCAATGCTTGACCAAAGCTTGCCCAGCTTTCAGGTTATCACTAGCTTCTGCCATCATGTGTGACATTCTCCTACGGAGACCTATCACATAGTCAGTCACTCTGACTGGCTTGGGGGAAGGAGTACTCTCCAACCCCTCCTTAATCAGGGCCAATGGACTTCTGACTGGATGGCCATAAAGAAGTTCAAAGGGAGAATAACCTACTCCCTCCTGAGGGACTTCCCTATAAGCAAAGAGAAGGCATGGCAGTAGAAGGTCCCACTTTCTTTTAAGGGGATCTTCCAAAGCACCTATCATGCTCTTCATGGTTCTGTTGAACCTTTCTACCAACCCGTTTGTCTGAGGGTGGTAGGCGGTTGAGAACTTGTAAGTAACTCCACAGGTTTTCCACATGGCTTTCATGTCAGAGATTACTTCCTTAGGAAACCCAACCCTGGTAAAAATACCAAGGAGGGCCTTGGCCACAGCCTCAGCTGTAACAGTCCTCATAGGAATTGCCTCAGGGTATCTAGTAGCATGGTCTGCTACAACTAGGATACAACTGTTGCCTGAGGAGGTTGGAGGATCAAGGGGACCAACATTGTCAATCCCTACCCTCTCAAATGGGACTCCCACTACTGGGAGAGGCACTAAAGGTGCCAGATTCTTGGAGCCAACCTTACCAGAAGTTTGGCAGGTGTGGCAGCTCTTGCAAAACGTATCTACCTCAGCCCCCATTTTTGGCCAATAAAAGTAGAGTGAGATCCTTTCCTTGGTCTTCTTGAAACTCAAGTGACCAGCCAAAGGAATCTCATGGGCCAGTTGCAAGAACTGCTGTCTGTTTTCTCATCGGGTACTACAAGCCGCTTGTAGTCCCCAGGTGCAGGCTCAGTCGGTTCACTGAAGAATAGGCCATCTTCCCAGTGCAACCTATACTTCCTAGGCTCTTGCCCATCAGCCTGAGAAGCTGCCTGTTGGCGAAGACCTTCCAGAGTTGGACATTCTCTCTGTCCCTTACTGAAGTCTGCCCGTTGGGTCCACCTTCTGCCAGTAAAGACTGCAGCTCAGATGGTCAACAGGATCCAGATCTCCAATGAGTTTTTGGGCTTCCACTTGCTCCTCTTCAGAGTCTAGCTCAACCACACAGGGTTGTACCTCCCTCTCAGCGCCTCAGCTGGAGGTGGAGTTACAGGTGTCACGTTGGACAACCTAGGGGAAGTCCTTGTTGGAAGCACTGGAGTGTTTGCTGCTGGCTGTTTCCTAGAAGTCTTGGGTTTTCCCTTTTGCTTCTTGTTGTTCAGAGATGGCAAGTTGTAACTCCAGTGGAGTAGGAGTGATATCCTTCTTCATCATCTCCTTGGGAGTAACTCTCATGGTTCTCTCCCTTGCAGGTCTGGTGAGCTCCTGTAACCTTTTACTAGGAGGTCTGGGGGTATGTGACACTACTCCCAAGAGTTTTCAGGTCATTTCCCAATATAGCCCTTCCTGGTACCTCACTTTGTATGCTGACAGGTATCTTCACAGTCATGTCATTACACTGGATGAGAACTGGTAATTGGGGAAGCTTCTGCACAGGCCCTCCAGCTAACTTGGCGAGGCGTTTGGGTGCCTTAGCAACATCCTCTGCCTGAAAAAATGATTTATCCACCACAGTTATGCTGGCCCCAGTGTCCCTAATGGCAGGAGTCTTCTGACCATTCACCTGGACACTGTCCCTATAATACTCTTTAGTATTATCCGGGACAGAATTATATACTTCTAAATTCTGTTGTTCCCACAACCCCAGAGACACTAAAACACTAGCTGAGACTCCAATGGGTTCATCAGCTAGTAACAAAGTTTCCACTGGCCATCTGTACTTCCTTCTCTGGAGCGAAGGCTAAGGAGACAGTGTGGACCCCTGAAGGTTTACCCTTACATCTGGGATCCCCTTTCACATGGTCAGGCGAGCTACAAACCTAGCATTTACCAAATGCTTTCTGGAATGGTGGCTTGCTCTGACCTCCTTCTGGTTTGGCACCAGAGGGTACACTAGCCTGATTTGGTTCCCCTTGTGGCTTACCCTTATTGTTTTTTTTGGGGCCCTCTTTGGGATTGGAATTATTAGAATTCTCTTTGGAGTCCTTTTTTGGCTGTTTCCCCTCATCCTTTTTCTGAGTTACCCCAGAGTCCTTGTGAGTAGCCCTGTTGGCAACCCACAAGTCAGCAGTCTTAGCTAGTTTTCTGGAATCTAATTCCTTTAAATCAGCCAAGTGCTGTCTGAGCTCAGGAGAGCAGGCATCGTAAATTGACTCCAACATCACAAGATTCTTCATTCCCTCATAAATTTTCACCTTGTAACCCTTAATCCATCCCTCTAAGTTCTTCAAACGTTCACTCACCTAGGTAGCCCAAGGGGTACCATCATGCTTTTTGAGGATCCTAAACCTCTTAAGGTACTGGGAAGGGGTCTTCCCAAATCTAGCTATCAAAGCTAGCTTCACACATTCATAATCCTTCTTATCCTCCTCCCCCAACTCCATTACCACATCAGTTGCAATGGGGGGAGCCTAGAGAACAACCAGGAAAGAAACTCATTTCCTGTGATGTTCTGGAGCCCATGATTATACTCAAACAAACTCAACCAATCCAACACATCCAATTTAGGCTCATACATACCCACAAGCTCTTTAGGCATCCGGGGTCCTTTGGGACTGGAACTCCTAGAGGATCCGGAGAGAGAAGCATTTTCAACAGACAATTGCTTCATCTCTAACTCATGCTTGAGCTCCATTTCTCTGAGCCTTCGTTCTTGATGCCTTTGTTCTGTTTGAGCAGTAAGTCTCTTAAATTCCAATTCAAGTTTCATTTTCTCTAGTTCAAAACATTAAGGACTAATTGTGGGACCTGGCAAAGGCCCAGTAGGTACAGCTGGCAGAGCAGGCAGAGGCCTAAGGGGGACAACATCATCATCCTCGCCCTCCTCTTCTGGTTCTGACTCAAGATTATCAATACTTTGATCAATATCATTTGCTGGAGTGGTAGGTTCCTCTGAACCACCATCCAGACTTTGGTTTGCTAACAACCTTTCTATTGGCTCCATTTTCTTGCCTTTAATCAGGAGATTCTTATGCTTACAGAGAACTCTTAAACAATCAGCAGTTTTTGTAGCAAGGGACTCTTGACTGTAACTTTCCATAATTGACAGGTTAGAAAATAAACTTTTTAGTGCTAAGCTTTGTGGTTAGTTGCACTAAGGTATCTATAAGCACACTAAAATGTATACTCAATACAAATCCCACCGCTGTACACCAGTGTTAGGCAGAAACCTGTGCAGTTCCTTTAGGGACCACTGCAAAAGGCTTAGGACTACAGGTGTTGGCAGTAAACCCAATTGGTAGCAGTCTGTACCACCCAGATTTACCTGGTAGCTGTGGCTGAGCAGCCAGACTTCTCTCCAGAAGAGTTAGACAGTATATATAGCATACAAAATAGGTACAAAGATACAGTAGCACAAGCAAACACTGACCAGAGCTTTGGTATACAAGTATATAATTATTTATTTAAAAACACACTTGTAAAATACACTAATATGGCAAGCAAGTTCAAACACAGTCACTATCAATATATATAAATCCCTGATTACTTATTGACCAAGTCTTAGTTAAAACACCACTTATTTGCAGACAGAGGTGAGCGCTTAACCTAAGATGGCAATCCAATAAATTAGTTAAAAATGGAGGGAAAAGGCAGAATTAGGAAAGCACACAATACCAACACTTTTAAAAGAACCACAGCAAGTCAGGAAAGGCAGAGTATACTGTAGAGCAAGAAAGTTCATAGGCCAGGCCCACTCTTGGAGAGAGCAAGGCGGAATGTGTCCAAGCTCACACAGTTGAATTATACTTTAAAAGTCTTTGCAGATAGTTCAAAAAGAGTTGGATCAGTTCAGAGAAAGTTAGTTAACGGGTCCCAGGTCACCTCAGGATAGAGAGTCAAGGATTTACGGGACACCTTGAACAGTCTGTTGCAAGGGAGACCAGGCGGCACACAGTACCTGAAATGGTGAGAAAGCTCCAGTGGGGGCAGTTGTTCCTGGCAGCGGGTGCAAGTCGGTGCTTCGTCCAGGGGAGGAGAAGATCTCGACGTGGAGGAAAGCTGGAGGTCGTTGCACTGCCAGGGAAGAAACCAGCCGCAGAGTTTCCCGGTTAAAAGGTACTACCCTTTTATTCGCGGTAGTGGTGAAGCGTGGCAATCCGGCCGCCGGGGTGCTTGGCATGGGCGATTCGACCACGAGACGATCCTGGAAGGCGAAAAGAGGGCGAACTGGTTATCCCCACCAGTTCAGAGGAAGAAGACTCTCCGGGATGGAGATCTTCTCTGTCGTCGGGAAGTGGTGAGGCGGTTCAGCAGGGCTCCACCGGTGGTGTCGTCGTTGCAGGTCGGCTCAGCTTCTCGCTCTTCGGATTCTTTGGTCCTGTGGCGACTTCTGAAGTTCCAGTCCCCAAAGCCCTCCTTTTATGCAGAAAACCCCCATTCATCAGTCCTAGCTGTCACTCAAACATGCTAAGTGGTGAGCCAGGCGGCTCACCACTGGGCCAATCACACAAGAGTGCGACTTGAATTGCCAAGGCAACTCAGTCCAGGGTGCCTAAACCCCCCCCCCCCCCTCCCGCACATCCTGTAGACCCAGGCAGAGTGGCACCACTTTTGGTGGCTTCTGTGCAGAAGCCTGCCAAAAGTGGAACAAAGGGCTCGACTTGGCGTTTGTGTTCGCCTCTGTAACTCCAACCCATTTTAAAACCGAGTCCTGGCAAAAAGATCCAACCGGGGAATAAATATTAAATAAATAATCCGGCGGTGTCTTTAACATTGCACCAAAAAAGTGGTGCGTTTAAAATGAAATGGGAAAATCCCATAGGAAATATTCTGGTGGAATATTTTGCGTGGTAACCACTACCACCAGCCAGAAACTCGACGAGGGGGGACTGCACAGTTCCCCCTCGAAAAACAGACCCGCGGGCAATCTAATTACCCCTACCAGTACTTCCACAATATGATGGTTTGTACTGGCTCTGTTCACAATTTAAGACTAGTAAAGTCAATGGTGACTTTACATGCCCTGCCAGACAGTAGTCAGTCCCAGGGTATGGAGTCTATGTTTGGGGGTCACTATGACACCCCTATGTTACTGCACTGAGGGTGCTGTGTAACTCATATACCAAAAACACATGAGGCCCTATGGGGTAAAGGACCCCATAGCCCATAAAACACATACAAAGTCAAAGGAACACCTCAAATCATGTCTAAGAGTGGGAGAAAAAGAGTCTCACTCTTAGCAGGAGAAAAAAATAAACCCCAAAAATCCAGCAAAGCTGCTGGGGGACTCGCTAGGTTTGGGAAATTAGCCTATACAGAGAATTCTCCCTATCAAGGGGGTATGGAGATCTGTTTCTTCTCAGGATTTTTCCCAGGCCGAGGGGGGGGGGGTATTCCGCAATCAATATCACGTTGAATTTTGACGGGGGGTACCGGGAAGAGGGTGCTCAATTCATCTTCCGGGGTGATGCTGACGGAGTTCACGCAGAGAGTGTTCATCTCTGCATCCCCTGGTGGCCAGTCTTGTATGTCACTTTTAACCAGACATAGACGCTCATTCAAAACACCATCTCGCCATCTCCTTTCTCGTCTGAGAACAGTTCCTCGTCTGACACCTGTGTTAACCTACACCCTTCTGCCAGTGCTATCACTGCTCTCTGCCTTATCCTCTTCATCCTGAGCGTGAGCGGCAATCCAGTCCTGCCTAGCCACTATCCCTTCGATATCCACTGATATTGTCCCTTCACCTTCACCTTCACCTGTGGGTCTCTCTGGTCTAAATAGATAAACGGCTGGTCTCCTCCACACTTTACTCGCAATACCTGGCAGCCATGCTATTGCCATGTCTGATCCATATTGGAATACTTCAGGGTCCACTGGCTCTGCTCTTGGGACTGTCGTGCCATAATAAGTATCTGTCTCGCTGTGAGCATGTGTACTCCTGGTGTAGAGCATATTATGGCTTGTCAGTGAAGGAAATAGTCATGTTCAACCTGCTCCTGATGTCACGCCAGAGTATACTCACTGGTGCTTGTTTTGAATATAACAATGACAGAGATAGGTTGTGATCTCCGACAGATGAGATGTTATCAGTAAATGGAACAACCCCTCCAGCCCCAGAAAATCCTTGTGTGCATGGCATCGCCTGACAATTTGAACTTCTGTTGGGGTTCCTGTTGGTAATAACCGCTTTGTCCCCCCTGGTAGCCCTGTTGTCCCTGTTCACCCCATCCTGCTTGTGCCGGTCTTTCTCAGCATGTTTGCGCTACATGTCCTACCACCCCACAGGTCCAACATGTGGGCGGCTCCCGTGCCTGCCATGGGAATCCCCCTGGCCATTCATGTATCCCTGCTGTCTGTATTGGGAGTAGCCTCGGAATCCGCCCCCCGGGTGGTGTGCCGATGGTCCAAATCCACTACCCCTGTTAAACCCCCCCCTTCCTCTATAGTTGTGTAACAATTGCCCATTGTCATGTATTCCCCCCCCCCATGGGTTGTGTATATTGCTGTGGCGCTGTGTATTGGAGTGGAGGTGGTAATTGTTTGGGCATGGCCTGTACTTGTGGTTGCTGTATGGTTGTTTGTTGTTCTGTGAGTGGTTTAGCCTGTGGGGTGGGGCTTGTTATGAGTGCTCCCTCTAGGGTGTATTTTGATAGTTTTTTCGGAACCAATTTTGCCTCATCTTCCTTCCTCTTTGTTTCATCTTTTCTTGCCATAGTCTACAATGGTGCACTATAGTTAGTTGTATCTCTGGCAACGCCTTCGCTTCCATCCCTACCAACTTTTTTAGTTGTTGCACGTTTTCAGGCAGTCCCTGTATCAATATATGATAGTAGATGGCTAATGTTTTGTCCCCCGGCTCCCGCGTTTCCAGGCACCACTTCTCCTGAATTTCTTGGATGTAATTAACAGGATCCTCATTTTCACGCATTTTGCGTGACTTAATCGCCCCTATATCTGATGTGTCGGGGTATTGTACCCTTAATGCCTGCCACAACGCGTGCCTACAGTTTGCAAATGGTGACCCGTCTTGCGATGTGTTGCTGATGGTCACCCCAGGGAACCCTGCCCTTTTCCATGTGTCATCTACAGCGTTGCCCAAAATTGAAATCAAGAGCCAGTTGACGTCATCAAACGCTAGCCTGTGCCCTGCTGTCCATTTTTCCATTTTGTATATTCATTTCCTCGGCCCCCCCATCCCCCACTCAAGGAGGGCAGCCTACACTAGACATTTTCCCTGTCTGCATGCTTCCAGGGTACATATTGTGGCCTTGTCCCTCCCCTTTCCAATAAGGGCCTCTGTGTGTATTCGGCTATCTCCTCCTGTGTGTGCTTATGCTGTGTTGTCTGCACATCTTCTGTGTCATCCTCCATATCGGACAATTCGTCAGGGTGGTCTATGATGTTGTGTGCATAATGTGTATCCCCTGTTCCTCTGTGTCCTTTCCATTGGCATAAAGGGCCCTTGTTGTGCGCTATTCCCGACCCCTCCCTTTTACCCCGGAAGATCTCCTAGCCTGTTGACATATGGCCTGTGTGGCTGACAATGTTACTGTCTCTAGTGTACCACCCTCCACGCACTTGTACCTTCCTGTCCTGCTGTTTTCATTTCATATGTTCTGCATTCCCATGATGTCCCTGTGCCTGTACATGTGATGTAGAGTTTGCTTAGCCCCTCTCCGTTTTCCTCGCCCAGTCCTCCGATTGTTTCTTCCTCATCACTGCAGAACCCCCCTGAGAATGTGAGCTTTGGGCGTGGGTATTGTACTGTTAGTATTTCCAAGTCTACGTCCACACACTTAACTGCGTCTTCAGTATCCGTCCCTACCTGGGGTGCTGCCACCAATTCACTATCGCGTGTACTCAACTTACTCCCCATTCCCCTTTAATTTTCCTTTCGCGCTTGTTCAGCTGGCCGCTCGTCCTGATATTCCGCGTTCGCCCTGACCCTGCGTAGTTCCCTCATTATTGCATCACTCACCTCGCTCAGGGCATTCGTGTCCCGATCTCTCGTACTCTGGTCTCCACTACCGTTTGCTAGTATGCTGTCTATTATCCGGCCTTCTTCGTATTTGCGTGTGCTCTCTGATATGATCTTTTTCTTCCAGAGTGTCATTTCTCTGTCAGCCTCTTACTTTTCTTCTTCACTTCTCCTATTGTCCCGCTGTTCCATACATGCTGCGCTTTCTGTGATGCCCCGTATGAGTGCCTCGTCCCGCTCCCTTTCTTCTTTCTCTTTTTGCTCAAGTTCCATCCTCTCTCCCTCCCCAGCTGCACCTGCCTCTCTAGTTCCTTTAGTTCAAGCTGCTTAGTGAGTATGCTTCGTGTTCTCGTTAGTTCTGCTATCGTCGCTTCCAATCTTGCTTCTTCCTCCCTCGTTGAGTTCCCTTCTTCTCTGTTGCTTACCTCTTATTCCTTTTCGTCTGTTCTGCTTCCACTCTTTCTAATGCCTTAATCGCCCCTTCCTCTTTCCCCCGTGGTCGTCCCCTATAGCTTTTAAGAGCACCTGTGCTGCTATCCATTCGTCTGGCCCTATCCCTGCTTACTCAAGCTGTGCTTTCCTTATGCCGCCATCATCCACCTGTGTTCCTTCCGTAACTACTGTGCCCTCCTTAAGGTGTGTGTTGCGGTAGTGCTCTCCCGAAGCATAGGTAGTGGGTTGTACACAGGGTTCGAGTATCCCTCTGCGGCTGTCAACTCTCGGGACTGGGCTGCATCCTTTAATTCTCTCATCGGGTACAGACCCTCGTTCTCTTCCTCGCTCTCCTCCGCGTTGTCCAACACCGCTGGGAGGGGTCTGAGGCTGAGCGCGCCCCTCTCCCTCACCATCCTTTACTTCTTGTACGCTCATCATCCCTGGGCCATATACTTGTTCTCTAAAGCTGAAAAATGTCTAAATAGTTCACCAACTTCTTCCCCTTGCATGTGGTGTGTAAGTATGCTAGCAATGAATGTTGAGTTTCCTTACAAAAACTACCATTAGGCGGCCAAGCGATTCTTATTCTTTCATCTGTACCTGTCGTCCATTCTACATTGTACTTTACTATCTTATCTCTGTATGTTGGCAGTGTTTTACAAATGTATTGGAGTGGTGTTGTCAACATATGGTATCCATGGTGGGTCCCTACCCCATAGTATGACATTTTCAAATATATCACTGTTACCTGGCCCCTAGTTGGGGACTTCTGACTCTCCGCTGTCAGTAGGAAGGAAAAAATGTGTGTTAAAATCCTCTTAATTACTTCAATGTCTATCTCCCCGTTGTCATGCACTGGGCTGCCGTCCACTGACCTGCCCCTCAGCGCTTCTAGGGCCCCCTTCGGCGCGTGGTGTGCGAGGTCCCCTGCGACCTCACACTCGGTGCAGCGTGCTCTTGGGCCGCCCGCCCTTTCGGGTTAGCCGCTGCTCGGCACGCCCTTGTTACTGTTCAAGCCTCTCCTGTATTACCTCACAGCCTGCGCTGCGTATGCTCATACTGTCCCACCCACACAGGTGGTACCGCTACCCGGTACACCCCCGCCCCCTCTCGAGGACCTGCCGACATTCTCTGTGAGAGGCTGCCTCCCCACCTGCACTCCGCCCTAGCTGCTGGCCGCCGCTCCACTCCTTCGTAAAAAAACCAAAAAAAAAACACAATGTCCTATACAATACTCTTTGGGTGACATCACCGGCTTACCACAACTATTTACACACAATTTGGACATATAATGCGTGCTCCTTTCCCCGTAAGAGAACCCCACATTCCCCAAGCCCCGCCCCACAGCTGTCTTCCCATTACGCCTGGAGTGGCGTATCCATTAATCACCTTTCTCAATATAGCTAGTCAGCACACGCTGCGTTGCCTCGCGTGCGATATGTTCCCTCACCGGAGGAACTTAACCAGCCAGCTATCTTCCGCAATCTGACTCTAGCTACCTCCTGAGGGAATCCGTCATCTATTCACTGAGCTAAAACACTCAATTAATAGGAATCCTCATCTACTCATCGGACTACAACGCCGACTCATAGGAATACCACAGCCCCATACATGTGTTCGCCATCCAGACCAATCAGCACGGCACTCCGTCCAACACGTGGGGACTCGTCACCCCACCCACTAGGCTCATCAACACAAGAAGGGACTACCTCTGCTCTGTTCCCTACTACAGCTCACGTGCCGATAACCACTGATGCACCAAATTCTGCGACAATGTAAAATCACCCACCACCCTATTTACAATTCCTCCCCCCACCCGCACAACACAATATTGCTCATTGTGTGGTCCATACTCACATTAGGCTCACGTCTGCCTGTGCTGCTCGGCTGCGGACACCCCTCCCAATCGGCTCGTCACTTCCCCTCTTCTGGACCACGTGTGGACACTCGCCAACCACAGGTGGCAAAATGTTGATGTCGGCTCCCGACGACCAATCTCCGTTTACGCAGTCTGGTTGTCTCACAGTTCCGCGATTGTCCTACAGTCCTCCAAGGGGGCAACGGTGGAGGGGTTCGCGTTGCTGGGCCACCTTATCACAGACGATCTCGCTGGGGCCTCCAACGTGTTAAGGCAATTTCTGGTGGTCGGCAGAGCCGTATCCGGGGTCCGCGGACCTCCAGCTCTCGGAATGCCCTACCTCCTTCCGCGTCCCAAAGTAGTAGAGGGGCCACACAAGAGCAATTAGTTACTGCTGTTCATTAGAAGAAACATGCAGGGACAAAATCATGGAGTGTAGGTTCCAGGCAATTTCTCATCCGAGTCGTGCTCACAGGCCCATTTTCTACCTGTTTGTGTCACCTGTGAAAGCTCATCCCCAAACCTATCGACACTCCAGGTTGGTTCCCTGAGTGGTAAGTTCAGTATAGGACCATATAGTGAAAAGTTTATTGGTGGATCAGAGGTCAGGTGGTACGCTTGGTTCGTCCCTAGAAATTGTTACTCCGAAAGTGATACATGGAGAGGGTTAGTGATTGGTTATGTGGTATTGTCGTCAGTGGTTAGCCCCCCCCAACCCCCGTGTCCTGATTGGTTCATCAGCGAGCCCCCAAGCCTGGGATGAGGATGATGATCAGCATCATCCTCGTCGTCGTTCCCAGCCCGCGATGTACCTTGTGCTGGCAACAATGTATGACTGTGTGTCAGTGAGAAACAATAGACCGGTTCTGCTACTGCCATTGGAGCGCTCCTTTCCCATCGCCACCTGTGTCTGAGTTGTTACGACTTTGTTGCAAGAGGGGTCCCAGACATGGGACACCAGTGCTTCTTCAGTCTTCGGGAATTAGCATTGTATCAGGTCGACCTGGTCACGTGTTGGGAGACCATGGCTAAGGCAGAATTACGGGGATTTAATTTGTATTTTGTTTCGGGTAGTCACGGCGGAGGCAGGTGTCACCTTGGCTTGGAGAGCACAGAATGTGGATTGCAAAATCGGCTGCGGTGGCTCCAGCCAGGGGCTGTTCTGTGTACTCACCATCTTGTAGCTCTGTAGTTTCTATGAGCTGCTCCTGGCCCGTTGGCTTTGCACTGAGGCCTACTTCGGCTTGGGCTGTATGTTGTGGCATAATGTCCATAGGGGAAGGGGGGTGTGGGGCGTAGTGCGATTCCTTGTGCATCGGTCCATCTATAGGGTCTTATCCTCAGGGTTAGTAGCATGAAGCCTCTGCAAGCATATACACAAACTCTTCCAGCGTCTTGGGTTTCTGCGATGCGGTTGCTGGCCTATGTGGAAAATAACGATGCACGTCTGTGAGTGTGCGCGGTCCGCTGTCCTAGCACTGAACGTGTTCTTAGTGTGGATTGGTGCATGAATGATCCAGGTGCGCGACAGCACATGTGTTTTCGGTCTGGTGTGTCTGTCGTCATGTCATCTCTAACGATGGCAGCTTGCGTTGCAAAGTGTTTAGTCGAGCTGGTCCATGCGATCGTTCCCAACTCTGTCTTGATTCCCGTCGCATATCTTGTGCGGGATGCGGTCATGTTTCGCAGGTGGAGCATGGTCACGGTGTGTGTTGGTATTCTGGGCAGTGGGCAGAGTTGCAAACTCGTGTGGCTGGTTGTTCTTTGACCGTGACGTCATATTCCAAAGTTTAGGTGTGGCTTGAGGGAAGGGACACTCCCATTTTCCTCTTCACAAGAATAAAAGGACTTTGCCCTATGAATGGAGGAGAAGTGATACACAGAGGCGACCCTCCGACATACCGATGTTATTTGAAGACTGAGCCGAGTGTGGCTGGGTGAAGGACCTGGAAGGAGGTCTGGAGAGAGACTCGGAGAGAAGCCTGAGCGTACGGGAAACGAGGCTGAGGCACAGTGTGGTACAGAGTTGACAAGGCTGAGCAGAGCCGGCCCAGAGGTAATGCATGATCACATGGTGGACGTGGTGGGCCTGGAGCCCAGGAAAACACGCTGAACCCGGCTAGCAAGAGAGGAACGAGTCCCCTGCTCGCAGTACACGGAAACAAAAAAAAGAAACCCTTCCGCTTGTGCCAGGAGAAGACATCTAGGAGCTGGGGAGAACACAAGTGACACCTGGTCAAAGTCATGTCGCTGGAGCAGGACCTGCTAAGAAGAAGGTGGTCACCAGGGGTGCCCACATCAGAGGGGGCACAGAGACCAGACCGTGAGAAGGCAAGAAGAACCGATAGGGCTAGATCCCTACGAGGGACAACCAGGTCCAGAGAGGGAGACGGACATACATAACAAGAGGGGTAACGGGAGCCCTATAAACCCGAGCCCTGAAATCAGCCAAACGGCTCCAGGTCGCGCACACAAACCAAGAGAAAGATATATTAAGGGGGGGGGGTATCCATACCCTACGAAACGTGATAAACTGGGAACAAGAGCACCAAGGGAGCAAGGAGAGACCTATAACAAAGTAAGGAATTTTCCCAAGGGGAAAAAAGAACCACACTTTAGTGAAATCCTGTGGGGGAAAGACCCACGTAGTTGGTGGAGGAGGATTAAAGAATTATCCCTTCCTCTACTTTCACTGAGAGAATTGACTTTTTGAGTGTTTGACATATATATCAAAGGAAACCCTTTTCTTTATTTGGAACTCTGACAGACACAAACTGATAGTCTGGAGACCTGTAAATAATTATGGAACTTGATACTAGGAGAGACTCCTGGAAATATTGGATGAGACGGCAGAGTAAAGAACATTGAGTGCACCCCATATTGCTTGCTTTCCCCTTTTAAGTGACATGGCCAGTTTAGAAGTTAGGATTTGGCCAGAGGACAAGATTTATGATTTTGACTGATACTGACAAGCACCCATAGTTTAGTTTGTTAGGCAGGGAACTTCCCTATTAGCAATAGGGTCAATAAGGTATTTTCTTTCATTTAAAAGAAATTCCTGTAGTGAAGTATGTCTTCTGGTCCGTGTCTTTCTTCTGGCACGCCATAGCACTGAGGAGGATATTACGGCACGATAAACTCAGTGTCACTGACAACCCTGTATAGGTCCGTGTGAGGAGTGGCCATTATCCTACTTGATGTTCATAAATGCGATTTAACTAAACGCAAAACGTACAATGACAGGATCAATAAAGCTAGTCCCAGTAATAAGGAACTCTTTGTGATCTTGAGGGAAATGGAATCCCCTATTCCTCCAGAGGATCTGTGCACAAAGGATAAAGTATGGTGTACTAACATTCAAAATGCTTTATCAAACAAAATGACTACTCTCCAAAATAAAATCGCAGCGAAGAGACGTAATCTCACTAAACAAACTACCGATGACAACTCACAAATATATTCTCCCAATCCCCTAAAACAATTCAAATTCTCTCAAGTCACTACACAAGAGGTGGAAAAGATGATTGCCTCACTTAAACCTTCGAGGTGCCAGGGAGATATCTGCCCTGCACAAATTATCAAAGAGGCTACCAGAGACCTGGCGCCCTTCATCAATAAACTAATAAATGCCTCATTCCGTGTCTCTAATGTCCCTAATAACCTTAAGGATACTTGGGTGCTACCTTTTACTAAAGAAAGTTTCACTGGACCTAAGCATCCCCACTACTTACAGGCCCATAACCACCGTCCCATTCCTGCTTAAAATAATTGATAAAGCTGCATATATCCAAATTCAGTCATATCTAGAGTCTAACAATCTCTTGGACTTCGTCAATCAGGTTTCAGACTACTCCATGGTACAGAAACTGCCTTGATTGACCTAAAAACGCACATTGACCTACTAAAAGACAAGACAACGCGCCCTACTGCTCTTACTGGACCTATCGTATGCGCTCGATCTGGTGGATCACAAAGTGCTCTGTAATCAACTGTCTATTGCCGCCAACATCTTGAAAGAAGCCACTAACTGGATCCAATCCTTCTTTAACAATAGGACAATGAGTCTTTTCTCCATCGGCCTCTGCTGCCACCTTCTCCTATTACCTTTGGTGTACCAGAAGGCTCTTGTGTCTCAACGACTATGTACAATATTTTCACAAAGCCCCTGTTTGACGATTTGGATCATCTGTGTGTCATCTGCACTAACTATGCAGATGGCACCCAGATACTCCTACCCCTTTCAGGTGACTGTGACTTAGACCTGGCTTTAGTCAATAAAATCTTCTCAATCATTCAGGCATGGATGGCAGCACATGGCCTCTGCCTGAATGATAAAACCGTGATCTTGATCCTAGGTGCCCCAACTAACGTAAGCAAACTTGGATGTCAGTACACCTCATTTAACATTGACGGTATTGATATCAAAGTTGCCAAGGAGACCAAAATTCTAGGATTTTACTTGGACTCAACCTTGCACCTAGGGAAACAAGTTAATGCCACGGCGTCAACCACAGTGTATACTTGCAAGTTGATACATGCTTGCAAACTATTTCCAGCCAATAATTGTTGCATCATACTAGCAAGGGCTTTAATCTTGTCCAAACTCGATTATTGCAATTCCCTATACACAGGTGCAGATAAACAGATCCTGAATAAATTGCAAATTCTGCAAAATAATGCATTAAGAACGGCATTAAGTATCCCAAGGAGTCATCATATCTCCGAAGTCAGAAGAAACTATAAGTGGCTAACTATCAAGGACAGAATCCAGTTTAAAATATCTTCCATCACACACAAATGCCTGAATAATGCTGCACCACAATACCTAAGAGATAAAATCATAAAATCTTTGTCACGACCCACAAGCATGGTAAACTCTAACTGTATTGTAGTCCCCAGATTTAACTTGGAAAAAGGCAGGGGGCACTAGTTTTCCCGTTCAGGCTGCACAATGTTGGAACGCTCTCCCTATATACCTGCGCATGGATCAGACCTTCCTAAACTTCAGGACTAACATTAAAAAATGGCTAGTGTTAAACAACTGTTGACTGCCTTACCTATTGCTGCCTGAACACTGCATGATCCCGCCATGTACTGCCGCTATGCTTTTGGCTTGTTTCTGTATGTCAACTGTTGTATCTTTATTGATTATTTCTGTCACTATATGTAACCTAAGACTTGTACCTTCTTGTAATGCGCCCAGATACCTTCGGGTCAGGTGCGCAATATAAATAAATAAACAAATATTAGTGGTCCTCACAACTGGTTGTCAGAAAGTGGCTTCGAGGGGAGACTGCACATTAAGTTAGAGATTGATTTCATGGGCTAGAGCTGACCCTTACAAATGCTGCATGGCAGCTAGGCGGGCTGATTTTGCCCCAGCATCTCGAATGGTTGTACAAGAGAAGCGAGAGGTTATGTCTGCCATGGGGTGGAAGGGTATGTGTATAGCTCTGATATGGGGCAACATAGACATGCCAAAAGTCCAGAAATGGGGTAGAACATGGCAATGGGATGTACAAGGCATTGAGGTTATAGGGCACTTTGCCAAGGAAGGATCCTTTTGGCCTTTTGTCAATTAAGAGATACATTTCATCTGCAGGCCAAAGGCGTTTAACAATATCTCCATTTGTGGTACGCCATACAAGTACAATTTTGGGGTGTGTTTGACCACTGAAGCGTTGCCCTTTAGAGGCCAATTTGTTGGATGGGGAGAGTTTGCAGAGGCTGACGTCTCAACTTTTTTCTTTTAATGTATCGAACTTTACCTCCCCTTCCTTGGGTAGGCTTGGATCCACGTGGAGAATCCGAAATAAGTTTGACAACTGGCCAGAAAAACTCATGAACCCTAGAGGTGTAGACCCCAGTAAATATCTAATTGAATTCAAAGTCCTTCACATGGTAAATTACTCAAAGGTCTTTCTGCATAGAGTTCGTGGGCTCCAAATACCTGTTGTCTATGTAGGAGGGATAAGCTCTTTCTGTCAACTACTATGAGAGTGCCCCAAAATACAAAGTTACTGGGAGAACATGTTAAGAGAAATGTTCAGGGTTCTCTGGTAACCAATGGAGATGGGACCTATGCTAGTTCTCCTTCAAATCGGAGGTGAGGTGGGCCATAACAAATATAGGAAATCGTTTGTTATCCACTGCTCTGGTGGTTGCCAAAAGAGACATTGCAATTAAATGGGGGAATGGAGCAGATGCCCAGAATGTCATCCTGGAGTCAAGGTTTGGACAGATGTTTTTATTTGGAACAGAGTGTGGTTAGACGGAGGCGATTCCCCCAAAACATTTTAAGATGTGGGCTAAAAGATAGGGCTTCAGGTAAGGCCTGACTAGTCTACATGTACATGGAAGCCTAGTGGTGTATGAGTGAGGTTAGTTTGTCAATGTTGGGCTGGGATTGGCGAACTTGTGGGAGAGGATTTTTATAGAGTTCTGTTTTGTTTAGTATTTGTAAGTATATAAACTGTTACACAAGTGTTGATGAAGTAATTTTAATATTTGAACATGTTATGATTAAAATGTGAAGTCTTTCATAAAAAAAGGATGCACACAGACATTGAAAGACCGTTGTGGGCTTTTGATGTTTTTATTGTTGTTGTGCTGTTCACTAACGTTAGACTCCGATGCTGCATCTGTTTGGATTTGACGCAATAGTTTTGTACACGTGTGAGTTGTGTAACTATTTATGGTACTACCATGCGAAGACAATGAGATCTTGATACTGTAATGTTCTCCCATGTTACTTAAATACTATCCCTCTATTTGAATATTCTAGTGTGGTGGAAGCTGACCAAGCTATGTTGCATTAATTTAAATGGACGATTTGAAAAGAGGACCTTTAGGGAAAAAAAATGAAATTATTGAACCACGACCCTGATCTGATGTGGTTTTCAGAAATTAGTTAAAAGCTAACTATCTGGATTTTATGTTTCTTTTGATGCACTGGTGCTGCTTGTATGTGGCAGTACATACTCCTAATATGGAGGCCTTTGTATTGTCGGGGACTACAAACAAATATGTGTACCTCTTTGCAGTGGCAAATTTGTACTTCCTTCAATACACCATGTCTTTGACGATTCTATACTATATTACAAGCAAGTTGGGTTGAGATAGTTTATCTTTTTTGTTATAGAAAGTTGCAGAGTCAAAGGGTGTTAAACCGGTGATACCCGGGCCAGTTCCCATTTTCACTCCATCAACGTCTCATGTTGTGAAACGAAAAGGGCCGGAGTCTGAAAGCCCTGAAGTGAAAAAAGCAAAAGGTGAGGTATGTTAAACTTTTGTCGTTCAAAGTGGCCCGAAGCTTCCAGTGCTATATTCTGCCTTCAGTCTCAGATTCAAAATCCCATCCATGCAACCTGCATTTGGAGCAACAACTGCCCTTTGACGATTTTTGCCATTGCTTTAAATGCCCATCATTTGTCCAAAGCAAACATGCTTTACTAAGTATTAACTAGCTCCGATAATTCCAGTCTCAAAATGTGCCCTCACTGCTAGCTGTTGGTGAATGAAGAAATTGTGTGCTTTGTGCATGTGGAGAACTGAGGGGCAAGTGAATTGTTATGCATAGCCAGTAGCTTGCAATTTAAAATGTTTAACCATGTCACTGATAAGATTTTCTTGATTACGAAGAGAAAGCCAGGCATACATGCAGATCAAAAGAGCAGAAAGCAAGTAAAAGTGTTACCTACACAGTGGTATACATTAGTTATTTTTCGAGGGGATTGGGTCCTCCGACATATTCCATATCTTTGACAGTAATCACCACAGCTGTGCTGATTACTGTCAAAGATATGGAATACGTCGTCGGACCATCCCATCGAAAGAACGTTACCAGGTAAGAGAGTAACTTGTTCTTTTAACATATGGTTTGTGCTAATTTTGAATTAATTTCATATTTTGTACCATAAGACGCAGTATCTTTCATTCTCTGCAATGTAAAGTGGTACATTCCGCCGTTCATTCTTTTACATTTGTTGAAATTCTAAAGTGTAATAAGGACATTTCAAACCTTCAAAGCTGATCAAAAGTAAAGTCTGCTCCAGGCTCCCACCCTATCTCCCAGAAAGTACGTGTTTGAACGTGTATGTAGACCTGCTCATTGAAAGGGCAGCTGTTTGTCTTTTGTTGACCATGCTTAACATTAATCAAATCGGCCTTTTCAGTGATTGTCAACTTTGTAGTACTATATGAAAAGGAATGCGCTTGTTCTCATTGGTATTGCCAATTCCGTGCAGCTTACCCCACTGCTGTCTTCCACATTCTCAAAATGAATTTCTGATTGGTAACCGTATATTCTTCTTTCCATAGTCGCTGTTTAACACATTCACTTGTATCTTTTGATTTGTTTAGAGGAGGACCTAAGATCCTCCAGTTGTTTGCGATACTTATTTGTGGAGGAAGTAAATTAACTACCATATACTGTTTCTCTTTTGTCTTGCCACGTCCTTTGGCTTGCCATTTGAATAGCTACAAACACAATGTCTGGTTTGGATTTGATTCCAGAATATAGTGTGATTTTGGGCATTTTCATCTTGTGGATTTTGGGCCTCTGTCATCAAAGTTTCTAATGAACCATGTCATTTTCTGGAAATATGGATTTCAGTAGGTAGGATATCAGTAGTACATAACCTTATACTTGACCTCTTTATATTGAATGCTTCTAGTGGGTTTTTGTTAGTGTCTATTCTTGAGTTTGCCAATCATTTCCATGATCTGTTTTCCCAGCTTAGATTCCCTAATTTTCTGGTATATGAATGGGCAGGGGTCAGAGCTGATATTCGATAAATGGTAGAGGGTGATTATCCGGTTCTTTGTGCCTGAGTGAGATTAGATATGTTTTTTGAAAGATGGGAGTATTCTTATCTGTTTTTTGTTTGTGTCTGCTTGGCAGGCAGAACCTGGTGACGACAAGGACTCCCATCTTGTACTGCACAGGTTCATTAATTATTCATGCATAGAGCTTGGGCAGTGTATATAGTTTATGAAACCACATCACCCTCCACTGCCCCATTTTGTCCTTTCAGCCACAGATATTTCTTTATCTTTTGGCATGGTAGAAGTTTGTAATGTTTGGTATTGCTAAGCCTCTGTGTTTTGGGGCTGTGAGAACCATATTTGTTAATGTGTATGCAGAAGTACTTTGTGGATTTTGATACTACCCGAGTGCTTTTAAAGCCTGATAATCTTGCTTGATCCCCCTTCCCTACACCCTGCTCTGTCTGGTGCCTTTCCCACTTCCTACCTCAGGTTTCTCCTCAAAAGCAAAGTGAGAAATTACATGCAAAATGGGTTGTACAAATTGCTATTGCTGCATTTTAGGAGTGAGTGTGCTGCTATGATAAGTCTTTGTCTTCCCATGATCATATTTTTGTGAGGACCAAACTCTGGAGGAGCAGGAAATTCTCAAGGTAATTGTCATGATCTCTGCTTCCAAAAGATCAGGACCTGCCCGACTCCCTTGGAAGCAGACCCATAACCCCGGTTCCGAGTGCCAGCCAGTCCCAATTGGGACCTTTTGGACCTTGTCCTGGCGCCAGTGGCACCAGGCTCATAAAGATGCCCAGTCCCAGTCCCAGCGCTGGAAGCGCCGGGCTCATAATGCTTGGGTGGACTTACCTGCAGCAGACCATGCTGCTTACTTACCTGCCAGTTGAACCCCTGATCCTC
Source organism: Ambystoma mexicanum (assembly GCF_040938575.1). Taxonomy (NCBI): domain Eukaryota; kingdom Metazoa; phylum Chordata; class Amphibia; order Caudata; family Ambystomatidae; genus Ambystoma; species Ambystoma mexicanum. The sequence goes on from NC_090933.1 coordinate 72,279,962, forward strand.
TTCTGTTTGGGACTACTTTTCCTGTTGGGTGGGGCAGGAGCCACTCCCTAGGTTCAGAACACTGGAACTCTTCTGGAAAGCAGGAACTCTTTTCTTACCTAGGCGTGGCTGTGGAAGGAGACACCTAAGCACTACAGGAGGCTATTTAAACCACACCCGATGGATGAATTTTGCTTTGTGTTATTCTGCATTCTCTGCAGCAGAACGCTCATCGTGTCTTCTGCTTCTGGTCCTGGGCCTAAGGGAACAAAGGCTTACCTGGAATCCAGTCTTCAGCAGCACCTGTAAAGACAAAGAAAGAACCGGTTAGCACTACGGTCTTCAGTGGCAGCGCATCTCTTACCTGGTCCATCGGCTGTCACCAACGCCTCGCGCTGCATTCCGGCATCTGAAAGACAAAGGCTTACCTACTCTTCGCATGCTCCGGAGGTCTTCGCACTGCATTCCGGCATCTGAAAGACAAAAGCTTACCAGCTCTTCGCACGCTCCGGAGGCCTTCGGCGCTGCATCCCGCATCTGAAAGACAAAAGAAGGTGCGTTTAAAGACATTGGGCAACTTTATTACTCGCGTGCCATTACTCCTTCCCACGCCGAATCCAGTGGGTATTCCAGCACCTTCAGCTTCTCTAAAGCTCCGAACTTGTACCTGCAAGATAAAAGGGACAGTTAGTGCGCATCGTGAAGCAGGCTACAAGCGCTTACTTACGTGCTTCCAGGCGCTTCTATTCCTCACGCGGGTTCGATCCTCAACTCTCATCAGCCCGCCATCCGCCATCGCCGGAACCCTGCAAAACAAGAGATATCATTACAAAAGACTTTTAAGACATTTGAAGTGCCCAGAACTTACCGTTCGTGCAGTTAACGACGGACAGCAGTCCTCTGAGGTCAAGAGGCCTGCACCCTTATCCAGTGAAGAAACTGGTTACTGCACCCTGCCCCGAGGCAGATGGAGAGCTCGGCGTTCACTTACCTAAGGTGAGGGTGTTAACCTTTGGGGTTCTACAGGAGAAGAGAAAGGGAAGAGGAGAGAGGCACCCAATAACCCCAGTTCATTAATCCCATATTTTCCATCTGCAGACATCTTACTCTTCGAGTCAGACATACAGTGCACAGAGGTCCAGCCCAAAGAGCCAACCGTGTGTTACACATCACCTTTGAAGATAAGGCATTCACCCAGTCAAGACCGGCGCCTCTGCGGGAATCAGATGAGCGTTACAGTAATGGTAGATAAGACCGCTCAAGCCCAAAGTGGTCACTAGAGATGGGTAAACCCCTACTGTGTAAAATCTGATTGGCCGGTGTTGAGGGCCTAAATGCAACCACCATATCTGTCTTACCCCACCCCTACCCCTCAGGATTCTTCTGATTGATCCTAACCTGGGGTCCCACAAGAAGAATATCAGGAAGTTGTGCCTTCAAAACACCTAGGTCGTATTCACTATTTACTTCTCACTCTCTCCTGTTTCTCATCCTGGTGTTCTTGCCTTCCTTTCACTTTCTTGTACCCTCCTCTTTCCCTCCTTTTCCTCTGTTTCTCCGATGTTCTTCCTTTTCCTGCTACTCCTGCTCTCCTACTCTCCACTACTACTCTCCCTTCACTCTACTCTTCATTCTACTACTCTCTCCACTGCACTCTACTCTCCACCCACTACACTACTCTCCACCCCACCTTCTCCCACAGTCTCCCGCCCTTCACGGTCACCTTCCTCACTCACACTAACTCCCTACCCTTTCACTTAACCTCAGTCAGTCTCTCCCAACACACACTTATACCCAAGTACCGCTTTCTCTCACTAACGAATACCCCATCTTGCACACACTCTCTGTAATTCTCTTCCATTCCCCTCTCCACTGTCCTTACTCTACTTGGTCTCTTGGTCCGCCCACTTGGTCGCTGGTCCGCCTTCTCCTCCCTCGCCCGAACAACCCTCACCGGCACGTTCCAACTGTATCCTTTTATCCTCAATCTTGGTTTGCTGCCTCACCTGGTTCCCAATGACATCCCATGCCTTTCTCTCCCCCAGTGGCTTCATTACATACATCATTAACTATAAAGCACAATTAAGTCCCTATCCCGGTCTTCCAGTAACCCTCAATGATGGAAATACAATTGTAGTCAGGCATATAAAGAGGGGGACTCTTTATTGCTTACTTAGTTTCTGACAGATTGCTTTAATAAGCAGGCATTGAGTGCCTATTGAATTAACTGCAATCATTACTTAAGTGTCAGGATGGCAGGAGTGAAAGAAAGGGCTAGTCTCTCAATTAGACAGTCTTCCACTCTTACTACTGAGAGTTCGGCCAAAGCTATAGTCAATTTGATCAAAGTTCCATCTTGTCCTTTAACCCTTAATTTTTGATGCAGAGGTTCTCCAGCCACAGGACCACAATTCTTGGGCAACTTGTTTTTTTCGGGGTCCTCTGGTGCGCTTTCTCCTATATGGTCGCAATAAGCTGCTCCCTTATAAACTGGTAGTAGCTTCTTGTCTGGCTGCGCCCCAGGTTGGTGCTTCGGTTAGGGTTTAATGCACCCTGGTGGGTCTTGTTAGAGAGGTATATCCTTGCTCTTCGCATTCTCATCCTTATCCCATGGTTCACCCTAGGCTCTTTCCTTACCTGTCTGTTCATAATCTGTCCTTACTGTCTCCTGACGTAGCTTTGCTTTCTTATTTCCCCCACCCTCCTTTATACTCCCTACCCCCTATTCCACTCCCCACCTCCTCTTGTTCATGGTGGCTCTCTGGGACTTCTGTCTTTGCTCTTATAGTCTATGCAGTAGATCTTCCTTTCAGAGGGATTGTGTCCGCCGATGTATTCCTTATCTTTGATGTTATCCATTCCAGCTTGCTGGCCTCAGAATTTTTTTTCAGTAGAGGGCGCTGCGCGTCAACGTCCTTCGAGTCGGTGTCCCTTCGACAGCCTCCTTATCAGCGCTGACATCATCATGAGTATAAATAGACTCGCGCAGCGTCCATTTCTCAGTTCTGTTTTTCCGCGCTTCGTGTGCCTCGGAAAAGTAACGCTCCGTTCCTTTCTTCAGAAAAACCTTCTTATTCTTCGAAGATTATCATTACGCGATGGCTTCTTCATCCAAACCATCGACTCCACGGTCCGGTTTCAAGAAATGTTGTGACTGTGGAAAGAAAATGTCTTTAACGCATCCTCTCAGCATCTGTTTGTGTTGCCTGGGATCAGAGCATCACTGTATGTCCATGATGGCGAAAGCCTTTAAGGAGCATAAGGGGGAGTTCGAAAGAGGTAAGGGCTTTAAAACTTCTACTCCCTCGAAAGTTTCTTCGGCTTAGTCGGGACATTATTCTCCTCGTCGACAAAAGAAACATTCCTGTTCAAGATCTCGAATCGGTTCTCACCAGTCTTCGAGATCAAAACACTCTAAGAAGAGGCGTCGTAGATCTCCCTCTTCTTGCTCTACTTCCCCAGAAAGGGTCACCTGCCCCACGAAACACAGTTCTCTGGCTAGGTGGGAGGAATCCCATTAAAAAAATGCTTAGCGTCTTCGAGAAAGCGGCCTCGACCCCCTCAGAGACGTCTAAAGGTGATACCCTAGGTGAAAGACCCGAGAAATCAAAACGCTGCGAGTCGTTGGAACCTGGCGAGAGAAAGTTCTCGAGAGCGTCATGAACCCTCGAGTAAAAGCAATAAGACCGCGTCATCGACGCCGAAGATTCCTTCGACTCACACATCTACATCGACACCTTTGTCGAAGGGCCCTTCGACGCATAAATCGGTTTCATCAACGCCGTCTTCGACGCCACTGTCGACCGCAATGAAAGACAAACCTACAACTGCCACTACGTCACAGGCAGTAGAGGTGTCGAAAGCCCCGACCATGACGTCGAGGATGCCGTCGACAACTTAGTTGACGCAGATGAGGATTCTGATCCTCTCGAGTGCATCGAGGTCTTTTCAAACTTTTTCGACACCTTTCTCAGGATTTTCGAAGCCTATGACGTCCATGTCGACAACCTCGACGTTTTCTCAGGCTGACACAAAGTATTTGGCTCCTTCCTCTCTAGAAATGGGTTTTAAACCATATCCTAGGTCTAATTACTTTAGAGCCTTGTCCTCTATATATGAGGAAGGAGAGGATTCCGACAATGACGGACCCTTTGGTCTGCAAAGGACTACAATACCCATGCCAGAGGAGTTCATCTCTGAGGAGAACAGGTTAAAAGACCTTCAAGAGTCTCTTCATGAGGCAAGTGGTTTAGATACTTCTCCAGAAGTAGTTTGCTAAACCAGACCCTGGAGAGCATGTTGAGACTCCTTATAGGATTCTGATGGCCAGAATAATTGAATTCATGGGGTGGACTACACCTACACCTTCTTTTCAGCAGGATGACTTTACTGATATTTTAGATAAAGGTCCACAGGAGGATCCTGTTGTTCCCTTTCATACTGCTCTGCAAAGAAAAGTATCTGCTTATTGGGAAACTCCTGAAGTTATCCGTGCAGTAAATAAAAAACTCTCTCTGCTAAATACAAAGTATCAGCTTCAGATCGTGAATATCTGAGCAAGCAACCAACTCCAGAGAGTTTAGTTGTACAGGCAGCGACTTCATCTAACAGTAAATCGGTATACCCTTCTATTCCACAGGACAGAGATAAAAGATTTGATGCCATGTCAAAAAAAGTATTTTCGGCATGTAGCATGGTGCTTAAGTCTATCAACGCCACTTGCACGCTAGCAAGATTCAGCCACACACTTTGGGAGTGTGCTTCATCTGCGGCTGACTGTCTCCCAGAAGGGGAAGAACGGGATGCATTCCTAATCATCATCAGGGATGGAAAGGATGCAATGTGTGAGTACCTCCAAACTGGTATTGATTCTGCTGACAGCATCAGCAGGGCCATGGTGGCAAGTACCACAATCCGCAGATTTGCGTGGTTGTGGAAGTCTGGTTTTGCTCCAGATGTACAAGCTAGACGTCTGAACATGCCCTTTGACGGCATTTCTCTATTTCGAAAGAAGGCTGATGACAGCCTGCAGAGATTACAAACATCCAAGGCAGCAGCGAAATCCCTTAGGGCTGCAATTCGGCAGACTCCAAATCACCCCTCAGGAGCTTCCTGGATGGGGAGGTCCTTTCGCTTTTACTCCACATTCGGAAGAGGCAGAGGACAGCCAGCTCAAAGGGGCCAGAAACGATTCACCCATGGTGGACGGGTCAAAGGTACAAAAGCCGCAGCAGCAGGTGCTACTTTACCCTCGGCATCTGCTCAGCCGCTTCTAAACCCCTCTGAGGTCTCCCCTCACAAGACACCAGTAACGGGCAAGTTAACTCAACATCTGGCAGAATGGCAGGCTATTACGTCAGATGCTTGGGCATTGGAGACAGTTGCCCAAGGTTACTGCCTGCCCTTCCTACACACTCCTCCGAGTCATCCACCTGGGAGCTCTTTGAAGCTTCCACACCTGCTCCTTATGCAGGAGATTTTAGACCTGCTAGAGAAGGGTGCCATAGGGCCGGTACCCGTAGCGGAGAGGAACAAGGGTTGGTATTCCCCATATTTCCTAGTACCAAAGAAGGACGGAGGACTGAGACCCATCTTGGACTTGCGAGAATTGAACAAATTGCTCAGGAAAGACAAATTCAAGATGGTAACCCTTTCTCATATCCTTCAGGCCCTCCAGCTTCAGGACTGGTTGGTATCTCTAGACCTTCATGATGCTCATTTCCATGTGCCTATCCATTTCAAACACAGGAAATACCGGAGGTTCGCAATTGGCAACTCTCACTATCAATTTAGAGTTCTGCCATTTGGGCTGACCTCCGCCCCTAGGGTCTTTACCAAGCTAATGGCGGTTGTGGCTGCAAGTCTAAGGAGGGAAGGGATCCACGTCTACCCCTACCTGGACGACTGGTTGATCAGAGCAGTATCTCTGGAACAAGCTCAGATCCAGCTAGATTATGTCTGCCACTTCCTTCACAGGCTGGGCTTCTCCCTCAATTTAAAGAAGTCACAGATGATAGCATCACAGAGACTCCAGTTCATTGGAGCAGTCTTGGACACTTCCCTGGGAAAAGCCTCGCCACCAGGGGTGAGGGCTCAAGATATTCTACAGATGGTCACCATGTTTCAAAATGCCCAACGTCTACCAGCCTTCGACTTTTTTGAGGTTGCTAGGCCTCATGGCATCCTGAATCTTCCTAGAGCCAGAGGCTCACCTGAGAATGAGATCCCTCCAGTGGGCACTAAGAACCCAGTGGTCGCAATTCTCAGGAAGAATGTCAGATCTCCTACAAGTCCCGCACAGAGTAGCTCGAGACCTTCAGTGGTAGGCGTGTCAGGAAAACATCTTGAAGGGAGAACAGTTTTGGCAACCATGGCCGGAGATAACGGTAGTTACAGGTGCCTCACTCATGGGGCGGGGAGCCCATGCCAACGGCTTCACAATCAGCGGTCGTTGGTCTCCATCGGGGTCCAGACTACACATCAACCTGTTGGAGCTGAGAGCAATCAGACTAGCGCTGAAAGCTTTTCTGCCATCGGTACAGCGAAAGAATGTCCTGATAATGACGGACAACACAAGAGGAGGCGTAGGGTCCCTGCCACTGTGCAGAGAGGCAATGCAGCTCTGGTTTTGGGCAATTCAGGAAGGAATCTCTCTATTGGCAGCTCACCTAGCGGGAGAGAAGAACTTGACGGTGGACGCTCTGAGCAGGCAGAGCACAGTCTCCTACGAATGGGAGCTAGCTCAGGAAGTCCTTCAAGAGATCTTCACCCTTTGGATCTGTTCGCCACCAGCATCAACAGGAAGTGCGATCAGTTTTGTTCAAGGGAATTTCCCCCAAGAGGAGCTCTAAGGGACGCGTTCGTAGTGGGCTGGGAGTTTCCACTTCTGTACGCGTTTCCGCCAGTCCCTGTCATTCCTCAAATAATCAGGAGGTCGAGAAGATTCCGGAAAGACATGATCCTAATTGCCCCGGATTGGGCCAAAAGAACGTGGTACCCGGACCTTCCAGACATGTCCATCTGTCCTCCGATTTTGTCTTCCACCAAGAGAGGATCTTCTCTCGCAGAAGGGAGGCCAGGTTCTCCATCCAGACATCAGAACCCTCAACCTTCACGCTTGCTTTCTGAAAGGTTGAGATACAAGGATTGGGATCTCCCAGATGACATCATGGAGGTGTTGCTTTCAGCTAGAAGGCCAGCAACAAAGACTTTATACTGCTGCCGTTGGAACAAATTTTGCAGCTGGTGTAGAGAAAAGAATATTGAACCCTTTTCATGTAATACACCAATGGTGTTATCTTTCTTGCTTTACTTAGCAGATTCAGGTCTCCAAATTGGTACGATCAAGGGCTAACTCGCAGCGCTGTCTATCTTTAAGCGTATTGCTGAGGAGCCTTCATATTTCAAACTACCCGTAGTAATCCAATTTCTGAAAGGATTAACAAATGTCTATCCACCAAAACCTTTTCGGGTTCCTTTGTGGGACCTAAATTTAGTCTTAAAGTTTCTGATGGGTACTCCTTTTGAACCACTTAATTCTTGTTTCTCACTCTTAAAACAGTCTTTCTAATGGCCTTAACTTCGGCTAGAAGAGTGAGCGAGCTAAAAGCTCTATCTTGCACACCACCTCATATAATCTTTCATAAAGACAAGGTTGGCTTACAAGTGAAGCCCAATTTTCTCCCAAAGGTGGTCTCTGAATTCCATATTACTCAGAAAATAACCTTACCTTCATTTTATCCTCCTCCCCATCCAGGGAAAGAGGAAGAGCGATTACACAGGCTGGATCCAAGGCATGCCTTGAGTGTTTATTTTAGCAGATTTGCTAGGATAAGGCAAGCAGACCAATTGTTTGTAGGATATGCAGGGCATAAATTAGGATTGCCAATCGCAAAGCAGCCATTTTCGAGATGGATCATTTTAACCATTCTAGAATGCTACAAATTGGCAGCAAAAGAACCCCCTCAACATCTTAGGGCTCATTCAACCAGGGGTATCGCAGCCTCTTCGGCTCTCCAAAGAGGGGTCCCAATTAAAGATATATGTGCGGCTGCCACATGGTCGGCCGCACATACTTTTACCAAATATTACAGCCTAGATTCCTCCTCTAGCTAGGAGACAAGATTTGGGAAAGATGTGTTGCATTCTTTACATCTTTAAAGGGAAATATTTCATCTTTACTCCATCCTCCTCTTTATACTACTGCTATGGGAGTCTATTAAAGATAAGGAATACGTCGGAGGACACAATCCCTTCGAAGAACAAGTTACTTACCAAACTGGTAACGTTCTTTCGATGGGATGTTCCTCCGACGTATTCCTTATCGCCCCTCCCATCCATCCCCGCAGTAAAGCTTCGCTTGTAGTTGCAGCTTACGCTCCTTCAAGGTCACTAACCAATTAATGCAAAGCAAATATGAACTTCAAAACGGAACTGAGCAATGGACGCTGCACGAGCCTATTTATACTCATGATGACGTTGGCGCCGATACAGAGGCTGTCGAGGGACACCGACTCGAAGGACGTAGACGCGCAGCGCCCTCTACTGAAAAAATATTCCGGGGCCAGCAAGCTGGTATGGATAACATCTAAGATAAGGAATACGTTGGAGGAACACCCCCATCGAAAGAACGTTACCAGTTTGGTAAGTAACTTGTTCTTCTCCTTCTCTGCGATGGGCTACGCCTTGCTCCCTCTCTATGCTTTCAAAGCTTTCAACTTGTTATGTCAATCTGGCTGCGTCCCTGGGGAGCTCAAGCAAGCAATTGTGGTTCCTCTCATTAAAAAGCCATCACTGGATGTCTCTGTTCTGGGTAACTTTTGTCCTGTCTCTCTTCTTCCTTCTTTTATGAAGTTACTAGAAGTTTTATCTCCCCTTCACTCTTCTTTTCTGGAATCTTTTTCTCTGCTTGATCCCTTTCAGTCGGGGTTCTGACCAGGGCAAGGTACGAAGAGTGTCCTGGTGTCCGTTGTTATGATCTGGCCAGGTTGGTTAATGGTGGGGGAGTGGGTGCCTCGATATTACTCGATCTGTCGGTGGCGTTAGATACTGTCGACCACTTCATACGGCTGTCCCGCCTGGCCTCGGCAGGCCATTCTGGCCTGGTTCACCTCTTTCTTGGCTGATGGGGCCAATCGCTATCTTTACCTACATTTCTGTCTCCTCCTCACTTGCTTTCCTGTGGTGTTCCTCCAGGCTCTGCCTTGTCCCCGATGCTTCTTAACATCTGTGCATCCTCTGGTTGGTCTCGTCCGATCCCACGGCTTCAGGTGTTACTCTTACACTGATACCCAGATTCTGGTCCGGTCAGATCTTGACCAGGCTGTCGTTTCGTCTGTGTGAGTGCCTGGTGGCTGTGAGGGCCTTGATGGACAACAATTAGCTTAAGCTTAACTGGGACAATAATGAGGTTCTGGTGGTGGGTACTCCCTCTGAGTTGGTGTGCTGGACCGCTTCTTTTTGGTCGCCTGCACTGGGTGATTTCCCAATTCCAGTAACGATTGTGAAGAATCTTGGTGTCTCTTTCATCTTAACTCTCCATGACTCCCCAGGTGAGTCCAGTGTGTAGACAGGTCGCATCCTGCTGAAGTTGCTTCATTAAATTTTGCCATTTTTACTGTTTCATCTGCGCCCAGCAGTAGTGAACGTCCTAGTCCCAAATTGCTTAGATTACTGCAATGCTTTGTACTTGGCCCAGCCCATTGGCCTGCTTCATCGGCTTCAACTATTGCAGAAACTTGCTGCCCATGTTGCCACCTCTACCCCATATGGATTGCAGATCAGCCCGGTACTGCGAGCCCTCCGCTGGCGGAAAGGATCATGTTTAAATCACTTTGTCTAGTCCATCTGGTATATTATCGTATGGAGGCAGACTTCCTTCAGGACACCTTCGTACCCTATATTCCATGAAAGGCTCGTCGTTCGGGTCTTGCCTATCTGTTTGCTGTACCCAAATTTCACCTTTTTCACCGGTCGGGCCTTTTCTGTGGCTGCCAGTAAATTATGGAACGACCTCCCAGTTGCCCTTAGGTGCACCGAAAACCACTTACAGTTCTGTCACCCTCTTAAAACGTTATTTAAAGCTGTGGTAGGGTCTGCTGCCCTCCATATATTCCTTGTGCCAAGATTCCCTCTGGTGTATGTGCGCGTTATAAGTTTAAAAAACATAACAAACATTCCTGCCTCTCTTGAGCTTGTCCTTTGTGTACAACTTTCAACTGACTGTTGTCGCCCTCCTTCACTTGCCAAAACTTCACTCCTTAAGGTATTGACTGTCCCGCTCCCCGATGATAACCTTACCTCTGGGCTCTGAAATTATCGCTTTCTTGCATTTCTCTCTTCTGATGTCTTACGCTGGGCTATCTTTACTAATACTTCACTCCAAACTGTTCTCATCAGATCAGTAGCCACACTATCTTCTCTCTGATAATCTCATCTAGGCTTTCTTCAACATCTCGCTCCTCCCTGACTGAGCTATTTTCTTTCTTTCAACAGTACTTGATTCATTCTTACTGACCATATTCCATTGTGTTATGGTACAGGAGCAAGGTTTGTAGCTGAGTGCACCTAGTAGTTTGTGCTATGGTGCAGAGAGCTCTTTGATAGGCAGCAGTCTGGTTCCTCTTGTAGCAAGAATGTGAAACTTCCACTGGTCTACAAGGCCTCCACCCAATATCGCAAGGGTGGAGGAGAAGTGGTGCGCACGGAAATTCCCAGTAGGGAGGAAAAAAAGGGGGTGAAAAAACACATTCGGCTCACACAACAAGTCACGGTTGATGGGAGGCTGGATGGAGGTTCCCACCTTGAGCAAGTTCCTCAAGGAGTAGCGAGCAGTCGGCAAACGCAAAGGAGACCGATAAGTAGTCAAAGATGGTAGTAGCATCTGGCGAGGAAAGCATAACAGACTGGCAGAGAGACCGAGATGAGGAACAAGGGTGGGAGCAAGGCAGAGCTAGGAAAGTCAGGACAGGTACACTGGGAGCAGGCACGAACAGGGAATGGGAGGAAGGATGACCATCATAGCAATGGAGGGAACAGTTGCAACGCAAGGCTGTCTGAAATCCAATAAGTTTAATCCATGCACATCAAGGAGCAGGGTGTACACGCTACCGCAATGCTGCCATCTTGGATGAGGATGAATTCCTGTCTGAGCGATGCGCCAAATGTCCCAGATAGGTTGAAAAGAAAAAGGCCCCCGCCGAGAACCTTTGACAAATCCTGGTTGTACTATTGTGCTTTCATCCTCTATTTGACTGATACTTCTCAACTCACTCTTGAAGGTGTATTAAACTTTCCTCATCCTCAAACTCTGGGTAATCTTGCACTGAACATTTCAGTTCTGTACCTTTCTTTACCCGTTAAACCTACTTCCAGACAACTTCCTTTTTCTCCGCTCGATTTTCCAATTCTGTTTTGCTTCCTTAACTTTCCGATTGTTCAGTTTTATTTTTCTTTACACAACTTTTCCTTCTAGCATTTCTTCTGTACGTCCCACTGGGTATCTTTCTCTCCAGCTAGATTTACTGATGCATTCTAGAAACCTTTCCCTCCCCAAAAATTAAACACCCCTTCTTTTCTAACTCTAAACCTCCCCACACTTCTCTCCCAGTGTCACACACCAGTACCTGTTCTCTGGTCCGTCTTTTAACCAAGCCTACATGCTCGGGTGTCTGGTTGTTTGTCCAAACTTGTTGCTGGCACCTCTCCTGAGGGCGGTCAACTTTTGTCTGTACTGGCTTGCTTTTGAAGGATGATTGCATGTCTTTTTGGAGGGTGTCCAGGCACAGTGTATGCAACTGTTCTGCAGCGATTTTTCCTTCTCCCGTGGCCATTTTGGCATCTACTTTGCTTTCTATGTGGGAAGTGATTACGGTTATTGCTTATGTGGCAATGCTTTAAAAGGGGTGTTGATGGATTTTTATTAGAAGAAAACTCGTTTTGTAAACGTTCCTGCATGTTTGTGGTTTTGCAGACTTTTTCTGTAGGTCCATGGGCACAAAAGTCAGCGAATCCGAAGTCTGGATCCGCGAGTGCACCGTAATTGGTGTTGCAGATGTATAGCAGTTCGGGGACCCCAGGGGAGTTGGGAGGGGTTCTGGGGAGGCCAAATGTGTCATGACATAGTGATTGGGACTTTGCCACACAATCTACCAGCAGAGGTGCTTACCCTGCTCCTATGCTGCTGTGCACAGATACTTGGACCTGCCTGGCCATGTTGGAACCTCTGCCAGATTTCAGGATGGCTGAGAAGTTTCTGAAGCCCTCTGCCACCACTACACCGGGTTAATTAAGGACTATCACCAAGACAGGCATAATACGAGGTATAAATGGAACCCCTCATAGAAATGGGGGAAAGCATGCTGAGATTCAGGGTGCCTAGCAAGGTGACCCTAAAACCTTCTGGGCAACTTTGCAGCACCTCTCCTCATAGCAGAGGATGGTTGCATGGCTCGGCGTATAGTAACCGCTCTACCTGAGAGATCCTCATCTTCAGTTAGCCAGGTACCAAGAGGAAAGCTAGTAAGGCATTACAATTCATTAAATATCACACTGGGTCAAAATATAGACCGGGTCCAGAAAGGGTGACTGGCCATTTGATAGGGAGACCACCATAGGGAACTGCAATATAGGTTGCCAAAACCCATGGTAGCACCAGAGAGTATGCCCCAACCCAGGCCACCCATGATTTTCCTATGGAACCAGAAGGGGAGGACTGAATCTCCCATAATCACTTTATTTTCCTGAAGGAAAGCATGGACCTGACTGGAAAACCATATGGTTTGTCACAGGGACAGAACGGGTGATGATTGGGCCAACCCACAGAGTACTTTCCAAACCCTAGGGAAGAACACTCAGGGGAACCCACACCCTTTGTCCATAAGAGGGAAGAAAGTTTACCCCACCTTAATAACAAAATTACAGGCTTCCCTCCCAGCCCCCACAGGCGCTTTTAATGTTAGAGCTTACCTGAGTAAACAAGGTGTTGGGGGAGATTTTTGCACAACCCTTTGGTGAGGGCTGTGTAATCATCAAACCTAATGGTAGAACAGTGCGTCTCCCAAAAGGAAAGACCAGACTTCAATGATAAGGGTAGCAGAGCAGTCAGGCTTAACGTTAGATAGGAGGGAGGAAGTTTGACTGAGAAGTGCAAGAAACCCCACACTGTTATACTGTAAAAATATAAACTTTATTGTAGGGTCACACACAAAATATTTATGATGGGAAAAATAAGTGCTAAAGTTACATGGATCAAATGGGGCACAGTGTAGATGAAAAACAGTAATTGGCCAACAAAGGCCTAACTAGTTCTTTACTAACTACATTATTTACCTAAAATGTATGCCCCATACCTGCTGGTAGGCACTATAATTGTAAGCTTTCAAATGTAAGTTAATAGAAAGACCCCTAGATAATATTACGCACAGTAATGACGATCATGTTCAGGTTCGTAAGGTACCAAACAGAACTTAGTACAGGCTTCCTATTACCTTGTACATGAATCACATATGCATATAACACAGTACAGCTCTTAGATGGGGACACAGGGGAACATAATGTCAATGAGGAAGACTGGGAGAAGAGAGTTGGTGAGAAGGGTGCTCTATACTTTGTAGGTGAGTAGGGCACCATAATCCCAAGTAGTGGTTGGAGCGGAAGGTATTGAAGAAGGGCCGTGGAGAGTTGGAAGTGGAAGTTGGGGGATCACCAAAGGAATGAAGGGTTTGTTGGAGGAGTTCAGAAGATCCAGTCAAGAAGTGGAGGAGTTGTTGGAAGTTGAAAGGAGAAAGATAGAAGGTTGTTAGATGAGATAGGCGAGTGTGCGGAGGAGCTACAAGAGTTGTTTGTGGCAGTGAGGAAATCCAGAAGATTGAGGGGGATAGTAGGAGGAGATGGGACAGGAGTTTAAATAGAGTTGGAGAAACTGGAAATACATCGAGAGGACATTAAGAGCCAAAGGCAAAAGATATATCTGGAGAAGAGGTGGGAATTGAGGGGGTCGTTGGACAGAGGAAGGAGGTTGAGAGTAGGCCATTGGAGGCAGCTGCTAGAGAGTATGAAAAGGAGGTAGAGAATAAGAAGGCAGAAGGGGTATTTGAAGAGGAAGCCAGACACATCGTTTTGGAGAGGAGATGGTTGGAGGAAGAAAGATGGAAGGAAGTTAAAGCAGAGAGCTAAACACCAGAGTGAGGAATAAGAAAACTGTGAAAGTGAACAAGAGGGTGAGAAAGAGGGTGGGAAGGAGAAGTTATAAATTAAAGAGGAGGGCTAAGAAGTGCCCATAAGATGGTGCAACTTCGAATTACCAGGATTTGGTTAGGACGATGCCCCGATCCAAGAGATGGGATGAGGTACGTGAGTGAAACGTGGCAATGAGGAGGGTAGGACTAACTAAGTTGTTAGGGCAGTCCCTAAGACCACGCCCTCCTAAATGCTGGACCCGAAAACGTGTTCCCTGAGAAACCCATCATTGCCAGTGATGGGTCAGAATGGAGCAACCCTTCTCATCCAAAGAGATTTGGACTTGGCTTCTTGGCTCTTCTCTGGAGCATAGTAGTGACCCCACCGATCTGTGCATAGAAGGGAAGGATTTCATCCTGACATTTGGACCTTTGGTGGACATTTAGTGGGTGTGCAGTTCCGACTGCTGTGTCTCAGGCCTCATGCTTTGCCTACCTCGTCCTATAATATCTTTACTAAGCCATTATGTGAGCTGCTGCTAATATATACTAACTTTGCAGACGGCTCTGTGTCTTATCCCACTGTCAGGGGACTGACTACAAAGATACTGAGGTCGTTAATGGGGTGTCCTCCATAATACAGCATTGGATGTTAGCGAATGGCATGGCCTTTAACACAGACAGAATTTATGATTACAGGGGCAGCTACTAGATTAAGGAAATTTAGCACACGTAGTATGAGAACTTTGTCATTTCAGGTTGCTCCATCGCCACTCTGTGCAAAGTAAAAATGCCACAGTCTGTCTAGGTCAAGCAATGAACATGAAGGCACGTGTTTTTTTTTTTTTTATTTTATTTTTTTAAGACTATCAACTTCTTTTAGCGGGCTAAACAACTTGTTTTATTCATTTTTAAATTGTAATTGATACGTGTGTATTTTATAGTTGTAATTCTTCTTAGCCTATTGCTCTGAGAAAACCAATTTGCCACGTGTACAGTTTGCCGGCTCCTTTTACCTTATAATTGGAATGGTGCGATTGGAATCAGAGTCAGCTTCCGGCCTCTGCACGCACTAAACCCAGAAAAACTACGATCCCCGGCAGGATTGTAGTTTCCAGAAGCGCACAAACCTGGCGCGGACGGGTTGGGACAGTCTGCGGCAGTCCGCGGCTAGGACGAGCAGGTAAACTCACTGTGACTCTATTATGGGGTTAGCTGAAGTCCTGGCGCTTATTGAGGCATAGCGGAATAGATCGCTAAGGCGTTCTGTCGATTTAATCCCTACTCTTAGGGCAGGTACCGTCCTTCAACCCACTCTGTCGCTCTGTAATCCTAATATTTCACATGGTGGACTACTGATGAAGCTGGAGAATATAAGCAATGAGAGGGTACAGGACTCTTGTCCGGGGGCTATCCAGGCTGAGGCCTGCATTGTTACTGATATAGATTTACAGTAATGATCCTGTGTAGTCTTCTGAAGTGCGCTACAACCCCAAATGATTTAGAATCAACACTTTCACCCCCCAGCTTGAACATAGGCTCTATTATACCACCGTTTATTACCCCAATTTCAGAATTACAATGTATATTACTCAACACTCGCTCCTTAGTCAAGCATGCCCTTGAGGTGGCTAATTATATTGAACAGAATAACTTCGATCTTTGTGCTGTGACTGAGACTTAGGGTTCAGATGCCGCTGGTCCTCATCTTAATCTAGAAATAGCGTCTGGGTATGTCTTGATACGTAAGGATACGTAAGGACAGACAGACAGACAGACATGCAGGTAGAGGGGGTGGTGTTGCTTTTATTTTTTAAAAGGCTCTCTCTATATGGGAAGTCCCAGGTTTCATCATGAATGAAATAGATTCCAACTGTATGAAAATTGGAATGAATGCGGAATCGACAGTCAATTTTCTCCTTTATCGCGCCCCTTCCACCCCCCCCATCATTGAAGGCTAGATGGGCAGAAGCTCTTAATAACCTTGTGCTACCTCGGCTTAAACCTCACTCATGGATTATTATACTGGGAGATGTTAATCATTGGCTAGGTGACGCTGAAGATATCTACACAGAGTTCTAACAGTCGCTATTTGACCTAGGTTTTATCCAGCAAGTGACTGTCCCCACTCATGTACTGGACACACCCTTTACTGGCTAACAACCCTTAATACCCCTTGTCATGACATTTCCATTCGAAGGGATTGTGTCCTCCGACGTATTCCTCATCTTAGATATCTCCTTCCAGCTCTGCTGGCCTCGGAAATTTTTTTTTTCTAGAGGGCGCTGCGCGTCGACGTCCTCCGAGTCGATGTCCCTCGACAGCCGTCGTATCGACGTCGACGTCATCCTGCCTATAAAGGCCGCGCGCAGCGTCCGTTGCTCAGTTCCGTTTTTCCGCGCTTACTCAGTGCCTCGGAATACCGTTGCTCAGTTCTTAGTCAGATTAATCCTATTTACCTCGAGTCATTCGATCCGTACTCAATGGCTTCCTCGTCGGAACCGACAACTCCTCGATCCGGCTTCAAAAAATGCCGAGATTGTGGGAAAAAGATGTCGTTGACTGACCCTCACAGAGTTTGTCTGTGGTGTTTGGGAGCTGAACACCATTGTTCGGAATGCGAGGACTGTATGTCCATGACAGCTAAGGCCCTGAAGGAGCGTAGGGGGAAGCTTGAGAAAGGTAAGACTTTTAAAGCTTCTTCGTCGACGAAGTCTAGACACTCGTCTCCTCGTCACCATTCGCGCTCCAGGTCTCGGAGTGGGTCTCATCACTCCTCGAGATCGAAGCACTCGAAGAGGAGACGTCGAAGATCCCCTTCTCCGTCTTCCTCTTCCTCTGTTTCGCCAAAAAGAATCCCTTGCCCCACGAAACATAGTTCCCGGGCTGAATGGGAGGAATTCCGCAAAAATATGATGAGCGTCTTCGAGAAAGCGGCCTCGACCCCCTCGAAGACTGCCGAGAGCGATGCTCTGGTAGAAAGACCCGAAGGTCAAAAACGCCGCGAGTCGCAGTACCCGGCGAAGGTAACCTCTCGAGCGCGTCTCGAACCCTTGAGTAGGACTATGACCTCCAAACCTTCCTCGAAGGTTCCGTCGACGCCGAGGTCTTCGACGCCGTTGTCGAAGGGACCTTCGACACACGGGTCTGTCGACTCGACGCCAGCTTCGACACCAGCGTCGACGCCAAGAAAAGTCACGGTTACGACGCACCCAGTGACTATCCCCAGGCCCTCGATGTCGATGGCGTCGAGATTGTCGAGCAGAATTCCAATTCTGTCGAGGTCATCGAGGCCTCCGCCTTTGTTTTCGACGCCACGCTCGAAGCCTTCGGCATCGACGTTTTCGAGACCGATAATGACAAGTTCGGCACCCTCTGCCTTGGAAATGGGATTTACTCCTTTTATGAGTTCAGAACAATTGAGAACTATGTCCTCAATTTTGGAAGAGGGTGAATTGTCTGAACAGGAAGACACATTTGAGTTGCAGGGATCTGTAACCCCAATTAGAGAGGAATTTTCCTCTGAAGAACGCAGGTTAAAGAATCTTCATGATTCCTTACATGAGGCAAGAGGGTTAGACACTTCCCCTGAGGTGGAGTTTGCTAGGCCAGACCCGGGGGAGCATGCTGAAACCCCCTATAGAGCCTTAATGGCCAGAATCACAGAGTTCATGGGGTGGTCTGCACCTTCACAATCTTTCCAAGAAGATGACCTCACGGATATTCTTGACAAAGGCCCACAGGAGGATCCTGTGGTGCCTTTTCATAAGGCTCTTCAGAGGAAGATCATGACAAACTGGGAAACCCCAGATGTAGTACCAGCAGTAAATAAAAAACTGTCTACAAAGTACAGGGTATCTTCTACAGACCCGGAGTTTTTGTCAAAACACCCATCCCCAGAAAGTCTGGTGGTACAGGCAGCATCCTCTACCGATGTCAAGACGGCTTATCCTACCGTCCCACAGGACAGGGACGATAAAAAATATGATGCTATGGCAAAGAAAGTCTTTTCAGCATGTAGCATGGCGTTAAAATCTGTTAATGCTACTTGCACCCTTGCTAGGTTCAGCCATACACTTTGGGAGTGTGCTTCTACAGCGGCTGACTGCATCCCGGAGGGAGAAGAAAGGGATGCGTTCCTGAATATTATACAGGACGGTAAAGACGATATGTGCGAATCCCTCCAGACGGGCATTGATTCGGCTGACAGTATCAGCAGAGCAATGGCGGCAAGTACATCAACCAGGAGATTCGCTTGGTTGAGAAAGTCTGGTTTTGCCCCAGATGTGCAAGCCAGGCTCTTGAACATGCCATTCGATGGCTCTTCTTTGTTCGGGAAAAAGGCGGATGACAGTTTAGAGAAACTGCAAACTTCAAAAGCAGCAGCAAAATCCCTAGGAGCTGCAATCCGTCTGACTCCTTTTCGTCCCACAGGAACCTCTGCGAGAGGCAAGTCCTTTCGCTTCTACTCCGCATTCGGAAGAGGTAGAGGACGACCGGCTCAAAGGGGACAAAGAACTACCACCCGAGGTGGACGGGGTAGATATTCAAAAGCCACAGCAACAGCAGGTGCCTCTTTACCATCGGCATCTGCATCAGCCGCCCCAAAACCACTCTGAGGACTTCCCTCACAGGACACCTGTAGGAGGCAGGTTGACTCAACATCCGGCGGTATGGCAGGCTATCACGTCAGATGCTTGGGCATTGGAAACAGTTGCCCAAGGTTACTGCCTGCCTTTCCTACGTATACCTCAGAGTCATCCACCGGGGATCAGCTCTCAGAAAGCTCCAGATCCGCTCCTCTTGCAGGAAATTTTGGACCTGCTAGAGAAAGGTGCCATAGAACCGGTACCTGTAGCGGAGAGGAACAAGGGCTGGTACTCCCCTTACTTTCTCATTCCAAAGAAAGACGGAGGACTGAGACCCATCTTGGACTTGCGAGAATTGAACAAATTCCTCAGAAAAGACAAATTCAAGATGGTCACTCTTTCTCAGATCCTCCAGGCCCTTCAGTTCCAGGACTGGTTGGTATCTCTGGACCTTCAGGACGCTTATTTCCATGTGCCTATCCATCTCAAACACAGGAAATACCTGAGGTTCGCAATCGGCAACTCTCACTATCAATTTCGAGTGCTGCCATTTGGGCTGACCTCCGCCCCGAGGGTCTTCACCAAGTTAATGTCGGTAGTGGCTGCAAGTCTAAGGAGGGAAGGGATTCACGTCTACCCCTACCTGGACGATTGGTTGATCAGGGCTGTTTCTCCGGAACAAGCTCAGATCCAGCTAAATCACGTGTGCCACTTCCTTCACAGACTGGGCTTCTCCCTCAATTTGAAGAAGTCACAAATGATACCATCGCAGAGACTCCAGTTCATAGGAGCGATCCTGGACACTTCCCTGGGAAAAGCCTCGCCACCAGAGGTGAGGGCTCAAGATATTCTACAGATAGTTACCAAGTTCCAACATGCCCAATGTCTCCCAGCCTTCGACTTTTTGAGGTTGCTAGGCCTCATGGCATCCTGCATTTTCCTAGTGCCAGAGGCTCGCCTGAGAATGAGATCCCTCCAGTGGGCACTGAGGACTCAGTGGTCACAATTCTCAGGGAGAATGACAGATCTTCAGGTTCCCGGCAGGGTGGCTCGAGACCTTCAGTGGTAGGCCTGTCAGGAGAACATTCTGAAAGGAGAACAGTTTTGGCAACCCTGGCCAGAGATAACAGTAGTCACGGATGCCTCACTCACGGGGTGGGGAGCCCACGCCAACGACTTGACCATCAGCGGTCGTTGGTCTCCATCGGAGTCCAGACTACATATCAACCTGTTAGAGCTGAGAGCCATCAGACTTGGCTGAAGGGGTTCCTGCCAGCTGTATAAGGGAAGAACGCCTGATAATGACCGACACACGGTGGCCATGCATTACCTCAACAAAAGAGGAGGCGTAGGATCACTACCCCTGTGCAGAGAGGCGATGCAGCTCTGGTTTTGGGCAATCCAAGAAGGAATCTCTCTATCGGCAGTTCACCTAGCCGGAGAGAAGAACTTGACAGAGGACGCTCTGATCAGGCAGAACACAGTCTCCCACGAGTGGGAGCTAGCTCAGGAAGTCCTTCAAGAGATCTTCGCCCTTTGGGGAACCCCTCAGGTAGATCTGTTCGCCACCAGCCTAAACAGGAAATGCGACCTGTTCTGCTCAAGGGAATTTCCCCCGAGAGGAGCTCTGGGAGACGCGTTCATAGTGGATTGGGAGTTTCCGCTTCTGTAGGCGTTCCCACCGGTCCCTGTCATTCCTCAAATGATCAGGAGGTTGAGAAGATTCCGGAGAACCATGATCCTAATTGCCCCGGATTGGGCCAGGAGAACGTGGTACCCGGACCTTGTAGACTTGTCCATCTGCCCTCCAATTCGACTTCCACTCAGAGAGAACCTACTCTCGCAGAAGGGAGGTCAGGTTCTCCATCCAGACATCAAAACCCTCAACCTTCACGCTTGGCTTCTGAAAGGCTGAGGTACAAGAATTGGGACCTCCCTGATGATGTTATGGAGGTGTTGCTTTCGGCAAGGAGGCCAGCAACAAAGTCTTTATATCGCTGCCGTTGGAACAGATTTTGCAGCTGGTGTAGAGAACAGAATATTGACCCTTTTTCATGTGGTACACCAATGGTTTTGTCCTTCCTACTACATTTGGCAAATTCAGGCCTTCAAGTTGGCACCATTAAGGGCTATCTCGCAGCGCTATCCATCTTTAAGCGTACTGCGGAAGAACCATCCTATTTCAAATTACCCTTGGTAATACAGTTTCTAAAGGGGTTAACCAATGTTTATCCCCCAAGACCATTCCAAATTCCCCTATGGGATTTAAACTTAGTACTAACTTTCCTGATGGGTACACCTTTCGAACCTCTCCATTCTTGTTCGTTAAGATTCCTTACCCTTAAAACTGTTTTATTAATAGCAATTACATCTGCTAGAAGGGTGAGCGAATTACAAGCTCTTTCTTGTAAACCCCTTCACACAATATTTCACAAAGACAAAGTTGTCCTGCAAGTGAAGCCTAATTTCCTCCCAAAGGTGGTTTCTGAATTCCATATCACTCAGAAGATTACCCTACCATCTTTCTATCCTCCTCCTCACCCGGGGAAAGAGGAAGAGAGGTTACACAGGCTAGACCCTAGGAGGGCTTTAAGTTTTTACATCAGTAGACTAGCCAGGATAAGACAGGCAGACCAGCTGTTTGTAGGTTACGCAGGTCACAAGCTGGGGTTACCAATAACTAAGCAAACCATTTCCAGATGGATCATTCTAGCCATTCTGGAATGTTATAAACTGGCAGGGAAAGAGCCCCCTCAAAACCTTAGGGCTCATTCGACCAGAGGTATTGCAGCTTCATCGGCCCTCAAGAGGCGTGCCGGTTAAGGACATATGTGCGGCCGCTACATGGTCGTCTGTCCATACCTTTACACCTTTTTACAATTTGGATTCCTCCTCCAGTCAAGAGACTAGGTTTGGAAGGGCTGTACTGCATTCTAGTCATCAATAGAAGACAGCGTGAAGTCAGTACTCCCTCCTCCGATAATAGAATACTGCTATGGGAGCCTATCTAAGATGAGGAATACGTCGGAGGACACAATCCCTTCGAAGAACAAGTTACTTCTTACCTTGTAACGTTCTTTCGACGGGATGTTCCTCCGACGTATTCCTCATCGACCCTCCCATCCATCCCCGCAGTTCTACTTCCTTGTTGTTGTAGCTTACGCTCCTTCAGGGTGATTAGTTAGTCCAGAAAGTATTATTGTGGGCTACAAAACGGAACTGAGCAACGGACGCTGCGCGCTGCCTTTATAGGCAGGATGACGTCGATACGGCGGCTGTCGAGGGACATCGACTCGGAGGACGTCGACGCGCAGCGCCCTCTAGAGAAAAATTTTTCCGAGGCCAGCAGAGCTGGAAGGAGATATCTAAGATGAGGAATACGTCGGAGGAACATCCCGTCGAAAGAACGGTACAAGGTAAGAAGTAACTTGTTCTTCTCCAGCATCGGGTCTGGCATGGATTCACATGCTCATGAGTATTCCCCGTTGTCAGGCTGGGAATCCTCGGTAAAGAAAAAATCAGTATCAGTTTTGTTTCTGATCTGTCTTTCTTAGTAGTAACCAACCACTGATCTCAGGGTCATACTGCCCCCAGCCAATGACTGCCCTCTCCATAAGCCCCGCCTCTGGCAGCCATCCTCAGATTTTTACCGCACGTTCAAGTGTTGGGAGTCCACGTGCTGCGTTTTCGCGCTTTTTTCAGGAGATATTCTAATTTTTTCAGTTTAATCGAGCCTCAAACTCCACCGTTTCTACTTCCGATAACGGGGACCCGTTTCGGAATTCTTCTACGCCCCTCAAGGGTGAAGTTTTCGTCGAGTTTACGCTTCTTGGAGGATCCTGGAAGATCTGCGGCCTACCTCAACGGACATGGCCCAGGACAAGGGAAGCTTGACGCCCGGATCCAAGCTGTTCAGGTGCTGCCGTGGATGCGGATTACAAAATGTTTTCAAGGAGGACGAGCATTTGCGATGTCTCTAATGCCTTCATGAGGACAAGACGCACGTGGAGAAGGATTGTGCGTTCTGCAAGAACCTTTCGGAACGGACCAAGCAAGATCGTGGTCCCCACCTAGTCGCCTGGCTGGAGAAGGGCACAGCAGGTGAGAAGGTGAAGAAAAAGTCTGAGCGGGCTTCTAAGTCCTGTGAGGGCGCCCCGGCGACGGGGGCCCAACAGAAGGCCAAGCACCGTGAGTCCGTGGGCACCGGGAGCGCCGAAAGGTCTGGCTCTTTGGCTGCCAGGCAGGGTGCGACTTCCCCGGCACATTCAACCACGAGCCAGCGCTCTGGTTCGGGGAAGAGGAAGTCCGAGAACCCGGGTAAGCTGCTGGGGCGGCCCCGGTCGATCTCGAAGGGACCCGAGGGGGAGCGTGGCGCTGACCCCCCAAGGCAAAGGCCCAGGACGCACCTAAGGTGGTGAGGGCTTTGATCCAGCTGGCAAAGGCCTCTATCGAAGTGGTCGCTGCTGCCCTGGCGAAGCCGGCTGAGACTACGCCAGTGGAGACGGCCTCTGGGCCCAGAGTAACCCGTCACCGTGGAGGGTATCCTCTTTCCAGCCCATCGTTAAGACCCCCGTGAAGACCCCGGCGGAAAAAGAGGGGGGGGCGGTGGCCATTACAGACTCGGAATCAGCCTCTGAGGAGGATCTGGTGGAAACCGTGAAGGGCCTCAACGAGAGGTTCGAGAAAGTTCGATCCCAGGGGAAGGTTCCTGCTGAGGAGATCTAAGATGGCGAGGATGGCGACGACGACGACGAAGGCCCGGTGGAGCAACCGTCCCTCCCGTCGCAGCCATTGCCAGAGCCTCAGGATAGCTTGGCGGCCATTTTGTTGGCAATCCAAACCTTATGTACTGAGATAAGGACGAGGTTACCATGGACCCTGACGGAGGATCCTGAGCCAGGACCGTCGGGAAGCCCCCTCGAACAAGCGCAGGAGAGTCCATCCCGCTCTGCCCTTCGTGCCC
Source organism: Ambystoma mexicanum (assembly GCF_040938575.1). Classification (NCBI taxonomy): domain Eukaryota; kingdom Metazoa; phylum Chordata; class Amphibia; order Caudata; family Ambystomatidae; genus Ambystoma; species Ambystoma mexicanum. The sequence goes on from NC_090933.1 coordinate 72,303,670, forward strand.
ACAAGGCCTGTGGACCCCTTCGCCTGACCCTGGGGATGATACGGAGACGGGGACGGGGACGGACGACGACGGTGGCGATGATACGACAGACATTCCTTCATCGCCTCCCCTTCGGGCCTCACCGCCCGACTAAATTGGCTCCTTTCACGCCATGATAGCCAAGGCGTCCGAGCTCTTCCAACTGTGCCCGGAGGAACAGAAGAAGGAAGGCTTTATCAACGACGGAAGGCCAAGAGAAAGACGGTCCTGGCAGTGCCGTTGCTCGACGACATCTGGGAGGAAGGGCTGGCTGTCCTCAAGAACCCTTCTACGACGCCCGCCAAGAGGGACAGGTACGAGCGGGTCCCCAACACCGCCCCCTTGTGCCTCAGGGCCCCAGTCTACGCCGGACTCGGTCGTCTCGGCAGCGGCCAAGAAGAAGGCAGCGGGTGCGGCAGCATCAACTTCCTCTTCCCCGCCGGACAGCGAGGGCAAGAAGTTGGACTCCATGGGACGACGGGTCATTTTGTCGGCGGCGACGACGATTAAGGCGGCCAATGCCTTAGCGATCATGGCCCGTTAAGACAGGGAGCTTTGGTTCATGTTAGCTCCCCTGCTGGACTTCCTGCCGGACGACAAGAGAGCTGAGGCCCTACAGATTCTCCAGGAAGGCGAGGTGGCGTCGGACCACACCATAACGCTGGCAACAGACATTGCCGATACTGGATTTCGCCAGATGGGCAAAGGGGTTTGCCAACGACGAGGGTGGCTCAAGGCGACAGACTTCCACCAGGACGTTCAGACCAGAGTGTTGGATATGCCGTTCGACGGCAGCAACCTTTTTGGGAAGACGGTGGATGAGTCGCTCCATGCCATCAAGACCAACTCGGAGACGGCCCGGACCCTAGGGGTACTTCAACAACGACGGCCCTTTCGGAGCTACGGAGGCAGAGTGCCTCCAAGGGATCCAGCGGTGGCTCTTCTACATACCGCCAGGCGGCCCGCTCCTCGTCCCAGGAGGCCTACAGAGGTCGCGGCAAGCAAGGAGGATCCTGCCGTCGTCGTCGAGGAGGCCAAGGCGGCAAGGCCTCCTCCAAGCAGGACTGAACCGGCTGTAGCGTCGGGCCCCCACCGAAGCACCCCGGCGGGAGGCCGGCTGGCGAAGTTCGTCAGCGTGTGGGAGTCCATCTCCACCGACCGTTGGGTGCTGGACACCCTGGCCAACGGGCACTCACTGGAATTCCAAAAGAAGTGTCCTCGCATTCCTCCCGTGGCCAGGAAGGAGAATCATGTCCCTCAACTGCTGTTGGCGGTAAGGGCGATGCTCAAGAAAGGTGCCATCGAGCTCGTCCCCAGGAGGCTCCGGGACTCTCGAGTGTACTCAAGGTACTTCCTCGTCAAAAAGAAGACAGGCGGTTGGCGCCCCATCTTGGACCTGCGTCGGTTAAACAAGTACATCAAGGCACAGACATTCAGGATGGTCACCCTCCAGCACGTGCTGGGACAGCTGGAGGAAGGCGACTTCCTATCGTCGTTGGACCTGGAGGATGCTTACTTCCACATCCCCATTCTAAAAGGACACAGAACATTTCTCAGGTTCGTGGTTCAGGGACGCCAATTCAGAGCTCTGCCGTTCAGATTAAAGTCGGCACCCAGGGTATTCACCAAGTGCCTGGCACCAGTGGCGGCGCGGCTGCGCCTGCAGGGGATCCACGTCCATGTCATGAAGCCTACCCCCAGGCATCCGGACCAAGCCCATCAGCCCCGGGAGCAGGCATCTAGACATTTAGTAAAACCTCAGCAGCCCCGGCTAGGGGCTATCTGGGTTAAGTCCTGGTGCCTTAGGCTCTAGGCTCATAGTCATTACTTGCCTCAGGCAGACCATGCTGCAAATGACTCCAATCCAACATGAAGCCTGAAAGGGACTATTTTTCTACAGGGACTATTTTTTACTCGGGTGTGGTTCTAGGGACTTCTTACCTGGGACTATTTTTGAGGCTATTTAAACCACACCCGACCAGCAACACACGCTTTGCGTTATTCTGCATCCAGCAGCGTAAAACTCACTGTGCCTGCAGCTTGCATCCAGTCTTCTGCCACACCCGCCTCGAATCCGGAGCTCCTGAAACAAAGAGGAAAGAAAGGGGCAAGGTTAGAAAACAAACTTATTTCTATTCCACACCTGATTGTGGATCCATCTTGCTCAAAGAATATCATTTCTGCACGCGCCGCACCTCCAGCTGCAGCGCCGCGCCATACTCGCCAGTCTTCACAGCATCCTTCGGGTCGGCGCTGCCTCCATCATTTCTTCGCCGAACTTCGGCACCTAGGAGACAAAAGAAAACCACAAGGCGAGCCGAGGGAACCAACCAATATAATTCTTACCACGATAGACTTACCTGATTTACCACCGGAGGCACCCTTTTGTGACTCTCCACATTTTCACGTGCCGCATCTGTAAAGAGAGACAAAACAACACATTTTCCTCGTGCAACATTTACCGGTCAGCGCCGGGTAATACAGACTCTTACCAGAGCGCCACCAGCTTCCACAAGAGCATCTTTTCACGAGCCAGCTACAAGACAAGAAAGGAAGGGGGGGAACAAGAGTCAACATTGGTCATATTGAACTCTATGAACTTAATACTTACTGGTCCTCACCAGGAACCTCAGAGTCAATACTCTCCGGAACTCTCCCGAGCCTTCAAACCAGTGAAGTAACTGGAATCGACGCGCCCCTGCAAATCCCTGCAGGAAGGAGAGCTCATCTTTCAAGAATATAAGGTGAGATTGCTGTGAGGCCATTTCGGAGATGATTAGTTGGGGAGGACTGTGGGGGTGCCATCACTTGAATCCACAAGTGGCTAAATCAATCTCTCCACTTGCAGGAGAATATTTCTATGGGTTAAGCAGACAAGATTAGGAGGGCAGATCCAGTCAGTCATCGCTGCACTACGCATCACGTGGGTGGAGACCGCAGCTGTCCGGGTCCGACCGACGCCCCTGTGGGAGCCAGGTGAGCGTAACAGTCTACCCCTACCTGGACGACTGGCTAATCCGTGCAAGGACAAGAGAACTCGCCGTCGAACACACAGCGAGTACCGTCCGGCTGCTCACAGATCTGGGATTCGCCATAAACTACCTCAAATCCCACCTGGTTCCGTCGCAAGTAGCACTGTTTCTGGGAGCGAAGCTCGATACAGTGGGGCAATTGGCCTCCCCGTCGGAGGAGAGGACGAAGGCCATTTTGGGCAAGGTGCAACGCCTGCTAGCCGGGGACGTGGCCAGGGTGAGATCCATCAAGTCCCTCCTCGGGATGATGTCCTCATGCATCTACCTTGTACCCCTTTGCAGACTTCGGATGCGTCCGCTACGGGAGTTCCTCGACGCCCACTGCTTTCAGGCGATGGGCTGTTTTGAAGACAGGATCCCTCTCGACGAGGAGTTCCGTCGGGCGATTCTATGGTGGGGTACCCGTGCGCACCTCACAACAGGCACGGACTTTCAGACCCCGGCGTTTCAGGAGACAGTGATGGCGGACGCCTCCCTGGAGGGTTGGGGGGGTCCACACTGGAGATCTCCACGCAAGAGGCCTTTGGCTCCCGGAGGAGAGGTCTCTCCACATCAACATTCTGGAGCTTCGAGCAGTGTTATGGGCGCTCAAGTCGTTCCTTCCGTCCCTCAAGGACAAAGTGGTGAGGATCTTAACCGACAACACCACCACGATGTTCTACATACGGAAGCGTGGAAGCACCAGATCCCCAGCCCTATCCAAGGAGGCCCAGGATCTGTGGCACTATGCCGTTGCCCAGGGGATGTTTCTGGTTCCCTTCCACTTGGCAGGAATAAAAAACACCATCGCCGACTCACTCGGCAGGGTGCTGCGCTCGTGCCACGAGTGGGACCTACGTCAGGACCAGGTGGATCGGCTCTTTCGACGATGGGGCAAACCCCGGATCGACCTTTTCCCGACGGCAACGAACTCCAAGTGCCAGAGGTTCGCCAGCAGGTTCCCGCAGCCGAGGAGCATGGGCGATGCTTTCTCGTTCCCTTGGGACGGCCTGTTTCTATACGCGTTCCCTCCGTTCCCGTTGCTGCTCCGTCTCATCAACCAGTTCAAGAAGTCCAGGTGCAGAATGATCCTCGTTGCACCGGCGTGGCCGAGGCAGATCTGGTTCCCAGACCTTCTGGACTTGTCAACGTCCCCACCAGTCAAGCTGCCGGCGGACGCGGATCTTCTCTCCAGAGAAGGACTCGCCATTCTTCATCACGACCCAGAGTCACTGAACTTGCAGGCCTGGCTCCTGCAGCACTAGAGTTTGGAGGGTACGATATCCCGGCCGACTGCAGAGAGGTTCTTGCAAAAGCCAGGGCACCCCCAACTCTCAAGTGCTACGGACATAAGTGGAAGAGGTTCTCTGTCTGGTGCTGTGCACAGAAGATTAACCCTCTACGGATTACGGCCCCTCAAGTACTGCCGTACCTACTGTCGCTGGCCAAAGCTGGACTGGCTCACGCCTCCATCAAAATGCATCTGGCTGCCTTCTCTCGATATACCAGGACTACGGGACGGGCGTCCTTGTGGTCTCATCGCCTGGTGAAGGAATTTATGAAGGGACTATTCCGATAGTTCCCGCCGGTGAAGGCTCCAGCCCCGGCGTGGGAGCTTAATGTGGTGTTGACCAGGCTCATGGGGGCCCCATTCGAGCCTATTCATTCGGCGCCTTTGAAGTTCCCGTCGTGGAAGACAGCGTTCCTCGTGGCCATCACCTCAGCACGACGAGTGGGAGAGATCCAGGCCCTATCTTGCAAGCCTCCATAGTTGACTTTTCACGACACAAGGGTGGTGCTGAGGATGCACCCCTCCTTCATGCCCAAGGTGCTGTCGGACTTCCACCTCAACAAGCCCTTGGTGTTATCAGTTTTCTTCCCGTCGCATTCGACGCCGGCCGAGAGGACTTTACACTTGCTGGATGTAGCTAGAGCGCTGAAGTTCTACGTGGACTGCACGAAGAGTTTGCGGAAGACGTCACAGCTGTTTGTGAACTTTGGGACTGTGAATCAAGGAAAGGCTCTCTCGAAGATTTCCATTTCCAGATGGCTCTCCAGCTGCATCATGCACTGTCACCGGTTGGCAAACCGACCGCTGCCCGGCCGTCCGAGAGCCCATTCGACCAGATCGATTGCTGCTACCACGGCGTTCCTGTCTGGTGTACCCCTGCTGGACATCTGCAGGGCTGCTACGTGGAGGTCGACGCACACCTTCACAAGATTCTACTGCATCGATCGGTGCTCCAGGGAGGAGTCCAGGGTCGGCCAAGTAGTGCTGCTTAACCTGTTCGCTTAAGGTGAGCCTGGTGAGAAGGTAAGAGATGCTTAATGTTGAGTTGTTGTATTGCTTAATGTTGAGCCTGTTGCCACCTCCCGTGGTTGTGCATGTGTGTACTGCTATGTATTATTTTATTCATGAGCATGTGAATCCATGCCAGACCCCATGCTGGAGAAGGAACAAGTTACTTACCTGTAACTGTTGTTCTCCAGTATGGGTCTGGCATGGATTCACATGCGAACCTTCCCGCCTACCCCTCTGCGGCTCTTCACTGGGTCATACTGCCACTTTATGTGCTAGCAAATCTGAGGATGGCTGCCAGAGGCGGGGCTTAGGAAGAGGGCAGTCATTGGCTGGGGGCAGTATGACCCAGAGATCAGTGATTGATTACTACTTAGAAAGACAGATCAGAAACGAAACTGATACTGATTTTTTTCTTTACCGAGGATTCCCAGCCTGACGGGGAATATACATGAGCATGTGAATCCATGCCAGACCCATGCTGGAGAACAACAGTTACAGGTAAGTAACTTGTTCCTTATGCCATGTCCGGGGTCTGACCACACTTTTATACATTTTTCACTATCTGTTCATTTTCCTGTGAAAATGAGGAACCTGCAAATGGCTATTCTGTCGCGTAATTTAAAACGCCTCACATTGAATAACATTGCGCCGTTCCTGGATAGTAATATCAGCTTCTCATTGGATACTCCTCTTCAAGCTATGTCTTCCTGCTTAGCACTTAATATGGCTAGCATCTCTAATATCTTAGCGCCGCTGAAGCCAAAGAAACAAAAGAATGTAGAAAATAAAAGTCAACCTTGGTTTACATCCAAGCTTATAAAACTTTGAACTCTTGAGGCTTTTTTTTCTTGGAAATCCTTACCAAGCCCAGCCCTCCTGAATTCCTATAAGATCCTAGTAAAGGATTATAAATAGGCTGTTCTGGAAGCCAAGCAGAACTTCCATAACATAAGAATAGCTAATGCTTCATTGGATGTTAAGGACATTTTTTTTGAATTTTAAAAGAACAGGAGGTAGTCCCCTCCCCCTTCAGCTGATCAACTTGAGACAAGGGACTCCACCTGGTGCCAGCGTATTCAAGATGGCATGCAAAATAAACTTAGACATAAGGGCAAAGATGCTGGAAAGAAAGAATGAGTTACCCTTAAAGGCTACTAGTTAGCATCAGATGTCTTCTGAGTAAGTTGACGGTTGCTCAATTTTATTTTCACCCAATCTCCGAGGAGAATTTACAAAAAGTAATTGAACAACTAAAATCAACCCGCTGTAAAGGGGATTTTTGCTCCGCCTTGATAAAAAAAAAAAACCTGTCCCTCGTCTCTCATAAAGGCAATTTGTATATTTATTAACACCTCCTTGTGCGAAGGTAAGGTTCCTGATGATTTGAACAAACCATGGTTACTCCCATTCTGAAAAAAGCTGGCCCCCAAGGGATAATCCTCAGAAATATCACCCAAAATTCAACATTCCGTTCTTATTAGAAATATTGGATAATGTGGCATATGGTCAGATCTTGGAACATCTAAATCTGTGCCCAATCTTAAATGTGCACCAATCGGGCTTCAGGCGGAGCTTTGGTACTGCGACTTCTCAAGCTAAAGTCAAAACTGCTGGATCGCCTAGATAAAGGTTCCCTTTCTCTGTTAATTTCGCTCGTCCAGTCAGCAGCGTTTGATTTGGTCGAACACTCCATACTACTATAATATTATCCAGACTATCCGAGGTGGCCAATTTTTCACCTCTGTCCTTCTTGTGGATTGCATCCTTTTTGGAGAACAGACATAGTAGAGTTTGCTCGGATACAGCAGAGGCCTCGTCCATCCTGGTTCTTTTTTTCGGGGTGCCACAGGGAGCCTACACGTCACCGTGCCTGTATAACATATTCATGGCCCCTTTCATCTGAGATTTAGAGGCTGAGGGGATCATGTTTTTCGAACTACGCGGACGACACACAATGTGTCGTCCCTCTTTCAGGCTGTCATTCTCGGGACCAAATTGAGCTAAACAGAGTATTTGATCTCATAGAGAACTGGATGCTTAACAATAATCTGGCTCTTAACAAGAGTAAAACTGAACTTATGATAGTGGGTAGCTCAGCCGCCCTTATAAAGCTGGATAGGAAATTTGGCTCCTTCAGGCTAGGGACGGATAATATTATTCCTCTACATAAACTTAAGATTCTGGGGGTGATCCTTGATCAGTCTGTGTCCACATGTAACTAGCGTTGTCTGCCTCAGCGTACTATGTTAAACTGCTTTATCATCTCAGGACCCTCATTACACAGGCAAGTGCTGAAACAATCGCCAGAGCCATCATAGGGGCTAAGATTGATTATTGAGGCAGTCTATTGGTCGGTCTCTATAAGCGAGATGTTCACAGGCTCCAGACCATTCAAAATAGGGCAGTAAGAGTAGTGTTGGGTCTGACCCGAAGAGATCATGTAACGGACGCTAGGCGCTCTCTTCATAGGCTGCCAATTGAAGCATGCGTCAAGTATAGGATACTAACCATAACATTCAAATGTAGGCTATGCTTAATGCCATTATACTTGCAGGATTCCATCATTGACAAAGTCAATGGCAGGGCGTTGAGGACCGAGTTTGCTGTTTTCTTCCTCGGAGTAGAACATCAAACGCCGAGAAGCGGGCATTGCAATTTGGTGGCCCCAAAGTTTTGGAATCAGTTACCGATTACACTAACGTGCCAAAGCTCTTTGTCGGTTTTTAAGAAAAAATTAAAAACGTTTCCGTTCTCATAACTTTAGATTGTCAACGTTAGCCCTGACTTTCTGTGAGATATATGTTCTTTGTTACTGTTTGTTTCACTTGCCCGCGCCTTTATGCCTCAGGGCCCATAGTGCGCATTACAAATCATGTATTGTTAATAATTTGATTTCCACCTCTGCCTATTACATTAGGCTCTTGTGTCAAGTGTGCCCTTTTTTGTCAGAGCAGAGTTGTTCTAGTGTTGGGAGAGTTATAGTGAGTGCTAAGCTTGATTATTGTGGCACGCTACTGTTAGGAATAGGCAAAGGAGAAATGGGTAACTTACAATGTATACAAAAGTGCAGAATGTGCAGTAATAGGCTTAGGTCAGAGAGAACATATGTGCCGAGCTCATAAAGGATTACACTTGCTCCCGGTGGAAGCAAGAGTCTTTTTCCAGAGTCTTGCATTTGCTAACCAATGTCTATTCGACACCGGTCCAGAGTATCTCTCAGAAAAGCTCTCTTGGCTTCCGAATCGAAGGCTTTTGAGATCGAATAACTCTGGCTGATTGTACCAAGAGCTAACTTATACATTGCCAATCCAAGGTGCTTTTCATCTCGTAAACAATGGAATGGGCTCCCCCCCCAACCCTCTCCTCACCCAACCTGCGGGGGTGAGAGTCACAAGCTCTTTTTAAAAGAGCTTTGAAGACTCACTTATTCTTTTAAGATGATCTCCTGTTTTCTTATGTGATTTTATTCTGCTCTTCTTGTCTCTTCTTTTCTAGTCCACCGGCATGATGCCTTTGGGCTTGCTCGCTCTCTGGCGCTATATTAGTATTAAATAGAAATAGCAGTGTGGTAACGACAGGGTAGAGAGCCTGCAGCTTAAGGACCTGCGCCCGGGAGAGTCCCAATTGTCTTTTTAATTTTTTTTCGCCTTTTTTAGAAGGGATATTTTCTTTTGTGTTTTTAAATAAAATCCCTGAAACACAATTTCCATGCCCCTTTCTGTCTTCTCCTCTGCACTCTCCCATGCCTGCGGTCAGAGTTGCATGTGGCTTAAGGGGGAAGGAGAAGTTGCTCCTTTGGGCCCTGTCGGCTCGCCTATATGTTCCCAAATGGCTCAGGGCACCTGTGGCGAAACCAGGAAATTCTCCCATGCCTGCCTAGCCTGTTGTGGGGCAGGCTTCTTTGACTGCTCCCCTTTAGCAGGATCAGCCTCGGTTGGTTTGTGAATAGGAGACCGCAAGGGAAATACCAAGCTTTGCGATTGATGCACATGGAAGGGCAACATTTTTAAACCGTAACCTTTTTTGAGTGAACTTTCACACGGATAAAACTGTGTCGAGTCAATGCCTGTACTGAAACCTGCATCTTGCCTCTGGTTAACCCAGGCTTAACCAGTCAACTAGTGGATCTCTCGAAGCTAGCAGTGATCAAATTAAATTAAAATTTATAAATGCAATCGATGTGCAGAAATCACTACGTTTGGTATTTCCTTGGGGTCTCCCATCCGCAAACCAACCAAGGCCGATCCTGCTTTGATTCACAGGCGATTAGTGGCATTCAGGGTGCTGGGATGAAACACTGATTGTGTTCCTCTTTACAGTCTGGATGTGCTAGACCCTGCCGCCCGTGAAGCTAAGCAGATTCATCCTTGGTTGGTTTGCAGATCGGAGACGTTGACATGAGAGACGTACACTGGCGTAAGCTTCAATTGATGCCAACTTGAGGGGGCGGTTCTTATGATTTACTGCCACGGGGTACTTTAACATAGGGTGATGGATCAACGGATAAGATTAGCACAAGATGGCGGTTTCCAACGTGTGAGTATGTGTAAATGTGACAAAATCTAAGGTAAGATGCATTGGATTTTTTTGATCGATCAATCGATTAAAATGCAAAGAAAATACATGCCCTATCCATTGGGACAATCAAATTCCTGAGCAAATATAGATGACAAGGGGAGATTGGCCGGCCAACCACAAACCTATGAATTTCTTGTGTGTTCCGAATCGTACAATGTTTACCTATCCATGTGTGCACAATAACATATATATTTTGAGCTTTCCACGTAGAATCATTTCTACTTCTTATTCCTCTTGCTATATAATTTAACATGCATCTATTCGTTATAAGAGAAAATATTGCATTCTAGCCACTGGTGTTTGCAAGTATGTTTAATTGTTATGTTATTTTGCAGTGTCAGGTAGCCCAGCACAGACTACTCCTTCCGAGTAAGTAGCTTTCAATGTATTATTTTTCTATTCTTGAACTATATAGAAGTTCGTTTCAAGAGGACTTAATGTATGTTTATTTTTAAATTTAGGTAAAAATATTGATTGGCACACAAGTTCTATTGCATTTCCTTGGTTTTAAGCTTTGCGCATATTGTCACATTTTTTCTGTATGCAACAATATACTTTATGTTCATTATCTTGATGTCACGTAAGTTTCCATACAACTTCAAAATAGTATATTGAATGCGGACTGCAAATGCACCATTTTTAGTTTGCCATTTTGTTGTGCCGCTTTAGCACCCCCTATAAGCCATGGAGTATAGGGAAAAATGGCATATGAGGGAGGACATTTGCCCACACATTGACTGGCCATAGCCATACTAATCCATATGGGCATTCCCACACAGCTCCTGCCCCTCCCCACCAATAACTCTTCCTCATTGGAACTCTGAGCTTGCTTTAATCACGCCTTCCTATCAACTTTGTACTCAAAGGGCCTGCCAGTGTTTTTTCAAAGCAGCCTCCTGAGAGCTAATTGGAGCTGTAAACGTGCTACTGGTGTAATGTCTTAACCAGGTGTTTCTTCAGTAATTCGATTTCTAAGCACCGTGCATGTCCTTCACTGAAGTTCTGTTAAAAACCAGCATTGGCAAAGCCAAGAGTTTTGGCTTGTGTGCAAGTATAAGGCATTTCTATTATATGCCCTGGTACTCAAACTATTTTGCACCTGCTACCATCAATGGCCAGTTAATACCATTACGGCAGTGTCTGGCAATACCAACACAAAAGCCCAAACTGTATGCGTTGCCAATGCCTGCTCTTTTTCCTTTCACTCTTTCTGGTGTATCCTCACAGGCCTGTCACTGTGCTGCACTGCTGGGATGATATTGAAGTTTTTTCTTGGAAGAGTGGAACAGGGAGCATGGCAAAATCAGCATTTTAGTATATTTTGAGTGGTTATTTTGTGACCTGCTACCTTTTTTGCCTTTCTGTGTATTTTTTTAATTCTGTTTGATAAACCATAATTTCACACTCTGATCGCCGCAAAAAAAGATGTAAAATAATTGGAGGTCCAACCTTTTCCTTAAAATGTCTTTTATATTGCTACGTAAAAGTGCATCTTATTGAGAAGTGACTTTTTTCATATTTTTTAAATGAGAGATTAAAAAGAAACAAAAGAACCCAACAACTAACCAAATGGCTTACAGTAATAAGAGGTGACTTAATTTTAGTGTAGCAACGCCATTGGAGACACGCTAAGTCGCAAGTTTTTTCTTAAAGAGGCATTGAAGAAAAATAAAGCCGGGCATTGGTAATGGCCATTTGCAAAATTAGTACTTGGGGTAAAAGAAGCATAGTGGACACAAGATACCACATTTCTGTATGTTCTGGTTGAAAATAGCCTACATTTTTGTGGGTAGTGCATAGGTTTAGGAAGTTGAACTCCATGTTTTTCCAAGCACCTGCTGTTTGAATGACTGCTTCAGTAAGTGTTCACAAACAAGGGATACAAGTGGCTGTTCCCTAAGGCCAGGCTGTGTTCTGGTTGAAACCGACACAAGAAAACAGTTGCTAAAAAAAATAAAGTTCAGGCGACATCTCCAGGTATCTGTAAGAAGATACTATTGGATACGGATGATCTTAAAATCGCATTTTAATCAAACTGTCCTCCCAAATAGGGCTTTGCGGTTCTACGCAGATAGATCTGCAGTTTATACAATACTTGCAGTGAAGCAGGAGTTGGCCTAACGTGGCACATCTTTTACAGGTGTGCCATGTGTGAAATAAGGGACTCTGTTGCTGGGTTCCTTATTTTTATTTTTTCTCCGTGTCCTTTTCACTAGCTGCTTGTTTGTTCCTTCGATGGATAATTTTGAATTATGTAACTGGGACGGATTATTGTCCGATAAGGGTGATGAAACTGGGAACATTGCCTATATTTTTTATCCAGAGGTTTATAGACTTACAATATGTATTATATAATGTCTATATTTAATTGGGGAAAGCCCTTTAGTCAAGAACCAAATGCAATTGTGTGTTTGCAAGATGTTTGGAAAAAGAAACAATACATCGAAAGTTTACCTATTTTGAGGGAGAGTCTTTTATGTCATGGAGTATATATCCGTAGAAGGAGCATACAAACATATTTTTTCATGTGATCATGAGTTCAGCATTGAGAGAGATTTGCTATTTATAGGGTTGGCAATGAAACTATAACTTGCCACAGCCTGGTACTATGCATGACATCACTTGTAATGTCATAGATTACATCACAATGGGCATTAGCAAACTAAATGATTGTCCATGTGATTTATAGTAGTGTGGCAAATTAACTTTATTAAATTATAATAATGTGGCATACTCTAAAGAGAGCCTTCATTTGGCAAATAGCGGCTGTTCCCCCATGTAGGTTAAAAATGAGCCTTCCCCACAGTGACTGTACTTTCAGCCTGTCATTATGAACCCTTGTATATCATAGCAGATGATTGCTGTCCCATCAGATGGAAGTGCTCTGAAAGAAACGGAGCAAAAAGGCTGGAAATTGGAATTCATTGCCCTTTGCTCTGTTAACCAGCACTTTGCCATATGTAATATCTATTATCCAGCCTCAAACCTTTGTAATCCCACATTTTATTAACTTCAACAGTACTATGACAGGCAATGATTGGTGCCAGTTAAGTGAGTGTACAAGCTGACATGCCTCCTATCTGATTCACCCACTATATACTGTTGATTACATGCCGGTAACTCTAATTAATTTCTGCTATTGAAAAAGCAGCCAAGAATTGGAGAATGCAGTTTTGAAAAGATAGCATCAGGCCGAAACTCATTTTGCCTGTGTTGGATTTTGTTATGGACATTGTGCTCAATGGGTCACAAGACAAATCAAAAAGCTTCTGGTTTTTATTATACAAATTGTGTTACAAAAACGTGCAATCTGGGCTAGCAACCTAGGTGGGATCCCAGTACACCTTTCTGTCAACCTTTGAGGGGCCTCTCAGCCCCCCCCCCCCCCCCGCCCAGCCCAGTGTCCCTACTACAACACATCTTAATACAGTGCTGATTTACTAGAGCTAGGGCTACCCCTACTGTCTTGATTATCCCTGTGGTAGGGATGGACTTCAGGCTTGTTCTTCTCTTAGTTGTGTAATCTTTGTCCTGGTACCCTGTTCCCCTAGATGAGCATCTCTTAACATTTTCATCAGTCACCTGTCTCCATCTTCTCGACCTCCATCTAAGCCTGTCTCTCTCCAGACTCTGTCTCCTGTCTTTGGCCGCAAGTTCCATCCTTATCTCTCCCCTTTCTCTGCACTTTTCCTCATAGTCTTCTCTGTCTCCCCCCTTCTCCTGTCTCCACATTCCAGTTGCCACCTGATCTCATTTGCTTTCCTCCAAATCTCCAGTTTGGCTTCCAAAGAGATGTTGAAATCCCTGGCTACTGTTATGGATTCATCCATTCAAATGGATTGTGTCCTCCCATGTATTCCTCAACTTATGATAAATCGTTATCTCCAGCTTTGCTGCTTCGGAAAAAAATGTTCTTGGCAGAGGGCGATATGCTCGAGGTTGCGGCGTCGACTGTCCCTCGGCGGGCTCCGTACTCTGTCGACGTCACTGATATAAATAGCTCGAGCCGCGCCCGTTGCTTCAGTTCCGTTTTTCCGATCGCTTCGCTATCGAGAACGGCGCACTTCAAGTTTTTCTGAGAGAGACAAATGTTGTCTTCTACACCTTCGACACCCAAGACTGGGTTTAAGAAGTGCTTCGATTGTGGATCTCAAATGTCGATTACGGATCCTCACCGAGTTTGTATCTGGTGCCTCGGTTCAAGTCATCGAACCGACGACTGTGGCCCCTGTCAGTCTATGATGGAGAAGGCTCTTCGTGAGAGGAGAGGTAAACTGTCGGTGGGGAGGGAAGCTTCTAAAGCTAAGGCTGTGTCCAAAAGACATAAAAAATCGACCGAGTCGTATCGCCGTAAACATTCCAAGAGATCTCGATCTCGTAGCAGGTCGAAACACTTGTCATCTTCCTTGCCTAAAAAACTGAAGAGGAGACATAGGTCTCCATCATCTTCTGAGTCATCGACCGAAGACATTTGATGTCCGACAAAATCGGATTCCCCCAGAAAATGCAAGGACTTTCTAAAATAGATGATGGAGGTATTTGAGAATGCGGCCCGAACCCCTCGAATAAACCTCAGAAGAGCCATACCCCTAAAGTCGCTCCATTGGAAGACCAAGGGAAGTTGAAAACTACTATGGTTAAAGCCAGTAGTGTCGAGGATACTCGACAAACTCGAGTAGACGCCAAGGTGACGAAGACTCTTCGAGAGTCCAGTACCTTTCCGGTGCCACGAAGATTCCACGACTTCTTCGACGCCATCGGTGTCGATCGCTTCGGCATCGAAGCCAAAAGCGTCTTCGACTCCTATATCGAAGTCATCAAAGATTCCCTCGACAACTTCGAAGGATGTTTCTATTCCTTCGACAAGTATTGTGGAGGAAGAGAGGAGATTTACTCCTTTACCCAGAACTGACTTTTTTAAGTCAGTGTCCTCAATTTATGAGGAATCTGCCTCAGAGGATGAGGGAATCTCTCCTTTTGGAGTTCAATATGGCACAAAGCAAGTTCCAGAGGAACTTATAGATCCAGAGTCTAAAATGAGAGACCTGAGGGGATACTTTGCATTCTGCCAGTGGCATTGACATGTCACCAGAATTAGAATTTGCCAGACCTGATCCTGCAGAACACGCAGACTCGGGGTACAGCAGTCTTATGACTAGAGTAATTGAATATATGGGTTGGGGTAACACTTCACCCGTTTTCGAACAGGATGATATGACAGATATAATTGTCAGAGGTCCTCAAAAAGATCCAGTTCTCCCTTTCCATAGGGCTCTTCAGAGGACAGTGCAAAAAAATTGGGAAAATCCGGAAAGTATTGCTGCTGCAAACAGTAATTTTCACAGGAAATATAGACCAGCTGGTTCTGATCCTGAATACTTAAACAGACCTCCGACTCCAGAAAGTCTAGTTGTTCAGGCAGCATCTACATCAAAACAAACAGCATATCCCACTATCCCTCTGGATGGAGAGGATAAAAAAATTGATGCTTGGACCCGCAAAGTTTTCCCTTCAGGCAGCATGGCCCTTAAATCAACCATTGTCATTTGTACCCTGGCCAGGTTCACCCATACCCTATGGGACTGTATTTCGGCGCGGCTGATCATATCCTGGAAGGTGAGGAAAGGGAAGGCTTCCTGAATATAGTCAAAGACGGGAAGGAGGCAATGGGGGAATGTCTCCAGTCTGGACTGCATACTGTTGATAGTATCAGCAGATCCATGGCTGCAAGCACGGTTCTACGCAGATTTGCGTGGTTGAGGAAGTCGGGGTTTGCACCAGATGTGCAGGCCAGACTTCTCAACATGCCCTTTGGTGGCTCGAGGCGGTTTGGCAGGAAGGCTGATGAAAGCCTAGAAAAACTCCAGACCTCAAAAGCGTCAGCTAAATCTTAGTGCCTCCATGCACCAGCCTCAGAAACCCTATTCCGGCTCATCTTCCTGGAGGGGTTGTTCTTTTCGATACTACTCCTCTTTTGGTAGAGGAAGAGGACAGGTGTTTCAAAGAGGCAAAATAAATGTCCCTCGTGGAGCACGAGGTAGAGGTGCGAAAACAGCCTCAGGAGCCGCATCTTTGCCCTCAGCCGCTCCTGCAGCCGTCTCCAAATCACTCTGAGACCTTATTAAACAAAACCCCAGTGGGAGGCAGGATCTCCCAGCATCTGAAGGAATGGCGGGGCATTACCTCAGATGCTTGGGCACTGGAAACAGTGGCTCAAGGTTACTGTCTCCCCTTCCAAAAAAGGCCTCAGATTCATCCACCGGGAGCCAACTCCGTCAAAATTCCAAACCCGCTCCTGTTGCAGGAAATTTTAACCCTGCTAGAGAAAGGTGCTATAGAACAGGTACGTGTAGCGGAGAGGAACAGGGGTTGGTACTCCCCATATTTTCTTATCCCAAAAAAGGACGGAGGATTGAGACCCATCTTGGATTTAAGAAACTTGAACAAGTTCCTCAGGAAGGACAAGTTCAAGATGGTGACCCTTTCTCAGATCCTCCAGGCTCTACAACTCCACGACTGGTTAGTATCATTGGACCTTCAGGATGCTTACTTTCATGTGCCAATCCATCCCAAGCACAGAGTACCTGAGGTTCGCGATTGGCAACTCTCATTATCAGTTTCGAGTTCTGCCATTTGGGTTGACCTCCGCCCGAGGGTTTTCACCAGGCTGATGGCGGTAGTGGCAGCGAGTCTCAGGAGAGGGGGGGATTCACGTCTACCCCTACCTGGAAGACTGGTTGATCAGAGCACGTTCTCCCGAACAAGCTCAGGAACATCTTTCGATCACCTGCCACTTCCTTCACAAATTGGGCTTCTACCTCAATTTCAAGAAGTTCCACATGATGCCATCCCAAAAGCTCCAGTTTATCGGAGCAGTCTTGGATACTTCCTCGGGAAAAGCCTCGCCTCCCGAGGTGAGAGCTCTCCATATTCTGCAGATGGTGACAAAGTTACAGAATGCCCAACATCTACCGCCCTTCGATTTTCTGAGGTTGCTTGGCCTCATGGCATCCTGTATTTTCCTAGTGCCAGAAGCCAGATTGAACATGAGATCCTTTCAATGGGCACTCAGAACTCTGTGGTCCCAGTTCTCAGGTAATATGTCGGATCTTCTGCAAGTCCCGAGCGCAGTTGCTCAGGATCTTATATGGTGGGCTTGCAACGACAATATCCTCAAAGGAGAATCTTTTTGGCAACCATGGCCGGAAATAACAGTAGTGACGGACGCCTCACTCATAGGTTGGGGAGCACACACCAACAATTTGACAATCAGCGGTCGCTGGTCTCCATCGGAGTCCAAACTACACATCAACCCATTAGAGCTGAGGTCAATCAGACTAGCGCTGAAGGCCTTTCTGCCCTCTGTGCAGGGAAAAAATGTTTTGATAATGACGGACAACACAGTGGCCATGTATTATCTCAACAAGAGAGGAGGTCTAGGGTCACTACCACTGTGCAGAGAGGCAATGCAGCTCTGGTTCTGGGCAATGCGAGAAGGAATCTCTCTATCGGCAATTCACCTAGCCAGAGAGCAGAACACGGCGGCAGACGCTCTGAGCAGGCAGAGCACAATCTCCCATGACTGGGAGGTAGCTCAGGAATTCCTTCTGGAGATCTTCACCTTTTGGGGAACCCCTCAAGTAGATCCGTTCGCCACCGCGATCAACCGGAAGTGTGCTCAGTACTGCTCAAGGGAATTTCCTCAAGTAATCAGGAGGTTGAGAAAGTTCAGGAAAACCATGATCCTAATTGCCCTGGACTGGGCCAGGAGGACGTGGTACCCGGACATGTCCATCTGCCCTCCAATACGTCTTCCGCAAAGAGAGGATCTTCTCTCGCAAGAGGAAGGTCGGGTTCTCCATCCAGAGGTCAAGACACTCAACCTTCACATATGGTTTCTGAGAGGTTGAGATGTAAGGATTGGGATCTTCCGGGTGACGTAATGGAGATCTTGCTTTCGGCCAGAAGGCCAGCAACAAAATCCCTGTACCGGTGTCGGTGGAATAAGTTCAGCAACTGGTGCAAGGATAAAGATGTGGACCCTTTACAATGTGGCACCCATGGTGCTTTCTTTTCTATTGCATCTAGCCAATCTGGGGCTCCAGATGCTGTTCTGTCCATTTTCAAGCGCACCTCAGAAGAGGTTTCATACTTCAAAATTCCATTAATAAAACAATTCCTAAAAGGACTTACTAATGTATACCCTCCAGTACCTTTTCATGTCCCAGCTTGGGATTTAAATTTGGTACTTAAGTTTCTGACTTGTATACCTTTTGAGCCTCTACACTCCTGTCCATTGAGACTTCTAACATTAAAGACTGTTCTTCTTGTGGCCTCATCAGCCCGCAGGGTTAGTGAACTTCAGGCTCTCTCATGCAAACCTCCATACACTATTTTTTATAAGGACAAGGTAGTTCTCAAAGTTAAACCTTCCTTTTTACCAAAAGTGGTTTCCGACTTCCATTTGTCACACAAAATAATATTACCAACTTTCTATCCTCCTCCTCATTTGGGCAAAGAAGAGGAGAGACTACATAGACTAGACCCCAAGAGGGCTCTTAGCTTCTATATTTCAAGGATGTCAAAGTTACGCCAAGATGACCAGCTTTTTGTGGGTTATACCGGTCATAAACTGGGTTTATCGGTGACAAAACAGACCATATCCTGCTGGATCATTTTAGCTATACTGGAATGCTACAAATTAGCGGCAAAAGACCCACCAGATGGGCTTCAAGCCCATTTTACAAGGGGAATGGCTACTTCTGCTGCTCTAAAGAGGGGAGTTCCTGCAGCAGACATTTGTTCAGCTGCAACTTGGAAATCAATGCATACTTTCATCAAGCATTACTGTTTAGATACTGCTTCCTCCAATGAGGGGCTATTTGCCAAGGCGGTACTTCACTCAGTCCATGAAAACAGTATTTAGTACTCCCACCTCCAAAATTGACACTGCTATGGGAGTCTATCATAAGATGAGGAATACGTGGGAGGACACAATCCATTCGAAGAACAAGTTATTTACCAACTGTAACGTTATTTCGACTGGATGTTCCTCTCACGTATTCCTCATCGACCCTCCCATCCTACCCCGCAGTACAGTTTACGTTTTCTTACACTTTCCTCTCACGAAGAGTGCATCAGTCATGAGGCACACCTGGGTGTTCCTCCTATAGTTTTATCGAAAAAACAGAACTGAAGCAACGGGCGCGGCTCGAGCTATTTATACCATCAGTGATGTCGACAGAGTACAGAGCCTGTGGAGGGACAGTCGACGCCGCAACCTCGAGCATAGCGCCCTCTGTCGAGAATTTTTTTTTCCGAAGCAGCGAAGCTGGAGATAATGATTTATCATAAGATGAGAAATACGTGGGAGGAACATCCAGTCGAAAGAACGTTACAGTTGGTAAGTAAGCTGTTCTTTTTAAGCTTTATATTTGGGTGATCATTTCTCCTAGTTTTTGAATAAGTTGTGCTGTCCTCATTTTTATTACAAGTCCTATCATACAAACACCACCTGTCTTTATTGTTCTATTTTTTAATAACCAGGTTTTCATCAATATTTGAACAATACATTTTGTGATCTATAGAGACCAGTCTTTTTTCCTTTACTGGCTGTATACTTTATTTGTAAAGCAGCAACAAAAAAACTAGACAGGACCCACACAAACACCAAATGTATTGGATGCATCAAATCAAAAGCTAAAAAGATCCAGGAAGCAAAGAAACAAATCGGTCACGTCTGAAAAGCAAGATAACTTTGATTCGTCTCAGAACAGGTGGAAGTGAATTCCACAACATTGGTGCCATGTGGTCAAAGGCAACTTTCCCAGCTTGCTCTAAACGATATCTGGGTTGGATCAATTGGCAAGTATTGTTCGAGCACGCTCTATGGACAGGCAGCCAATCAATTCTCTTATTGATGTAAGCTGGGGGTTACTCCATACATTCATTTATGGATAGTAGTAAGCAACCGGAACATAACCCTTGACTCCACTGGGAGCCAGTGAAGTTCACGGCACGCACTTGAAACATGTTTGTTGTGTGGAAGGTTATAGATAATGCGCACGGCCCGATTCTGAGTTGTCTGAAGCTTTGCAAGATTATCGAAGCTACTGCCCGCTAAGAGACTGCCACAGTAATCCATCTTCGAGCAGATGATTGCTCTGGCATTGATGGAGCAACTAGCTTTAAAATAAAAGGGCTGAATTTGTCATATTATCTTAAAATAATAGGCACAACTGGACAATATGCTATTGGCATATTCTAATGGAGGGCCCATAAGTCCCAGCCGTGAGCAGACCCAGCCGGCCAGGAAATCCCAGGCCCAGAGACGGAAGAGGAAAGGTATTTGACAAAGGCCTGTTTTATTCACCAATCTTAAAACCGAGGAACCAATTCAGCACACGTCTCAATGGCATTCTAACACCGTAATGGAGTACAATGGTTTAAAAAGCAAAAACACGTCACCTGTGATGTTATTGCGTTATCGTAGTAAAAACCTACTGGACGGTGGGCATTGGGTTAGTTGTATTACATATATATAGGATCTATACGAGCCACCACTCTAATAGTTTTTTACTCTATCTGATGGCTCTGCCTAAGATCACCTCTAAATTGATACTCGCAGTCATATGTTATCTGTTCGTTTCTTGATTGGGTTTTGCGTCTGTTGCAAATCAACCCCTTTCGAGAGCAATGATTGGTTGGCATTGACTTGGCTGACCTGATTATTTGGCAGGTCATAAGCACATGAGCAACAATTCATGGCAGGGGGATCGACATCCAGGTGCCGCTTTTCTCAATTATAGCACACCATCTCTGATTTCCTAGCTTCAGCTCTGAACTGGGTTCTATCTCGTATCTTTGATTCTGAGATTTTTAGGGGAATGTTGGTCTCGGGCTTCTCTGTCTAGAGTTGATGAATAGCCCTTGTTCTTCAACTCTGGGACACGTGTGAACCACCACATTTTTAATTACTGTTCTTGCCTTTTACCAAGATTTTAACCTAAGATGCTATTACTCTTTCTGTCCCCTAGAGACTTGTTCGACCTATCCTTCCCTCATCGTTGGCATCAATTAATGAGCACCTGGTCTTCTGACGCTGTTTGGTTGCTTTATTTAATCAGCGAGTAATGTATTACGCTTGAACTGTTTTATCTACTGCGCTCCTTTGTACCAGCCAAGACCTCCTTTTTCCATAATAACCTTGGCGTGTTGAGGCAACTACTGTCCAATTTGTTCATCTCTATTCCCTTTTAGCTAATTCAGCAGATTGCTTTTCCTGCAGCTTCAAGGCTTCTTCAAGCTCTCTCATTCATTTCAGCATGGCAGCGCCATCCGTTTTATCCAAAATGTCAGCAATACGTTTCTGCATTTATATGTATCCTTATGCATCTTGCACTACAGTGTGTGTGTATATATATATATATATATATATTTTCTAGTGTCTATTGTGCGTAATGTATGTTCTTAATGTATAGCCGAAAGTTGACCTATTGTTGATGTAGCTTCGTCATGAATGAATGTGTTTTGTGTCTTGTGAGTCGAGGTGTGTCATCAGTGGAATGAAGTCACTTGCTTCTGTCGTTTCTTGGCTACAGCAGGTTCATGTGTGCCAGATTTTGTAGGTGCTTCTCTTCTTCGATTGCTTCTGGGTAAGGCCGGTAGGGTCTCCTTAGTAAATAACGCCTTTAATGTCTGCTTTTATGGCGGTGGAGGGACGGGGGCAATCACCATGACGGATACTTTTACCATTGCTACAGTTTGGAGGCCCGGGAGGGGCCGATGCCCAGAAGGACCTATTCATCTGCCTCTCGACAATATGGCCTCCTAGAAAGATTGCAGTCTGTGACGAGAAAGAAATGAAACTCGGACACAAGTCAGCTATGATTGGGGGTGCAGCTAAACAGCCATTTTGTGAGGAAGCCTTTCTAAAAAGCTGATGATGATCCTGGCCTGCAATAGTGGCCATAGCGTGGGCTAATCCTCCACGAATCGCCAGTAGCTGTATGAATACAGCTGG
The DNA here is from genome assembly GCF_040938575.1 of Ambystoma mexicanum. Classification (NCBI taxonomy): domain Eukaryota; kingdom Metazoa; phylum Chordata; class Amphibia; order Caudata; family Ambystomatidae; genus Ambystoma; species Ambystoma mexicanum. The sequence goes on from NC_090933.1 coordinate 72,325,601, forward strand.
CATGGAAGGGAGAAAATCCGGATATCGGAGGTTTGCTGCTCGCGAAGTTATAAGCAACAGAAGTGTCGGGAACGTCGATGTGACTGAAGATGGTGGTCACTGGTACCTAGTCGAGACTCTGCAGAACAAAGCACAACGAGGGATGCCGACAGAAGTCAATGCCCAGTGGAGAGCTGTGCGGGATCGAGACTGCAGGGTGACTCGATAGTCACAAGAAGTGCAGACTGGGTGTATAACGACTGGGGATTGCAAATATGTTCAAAGAAGGCTGCGTGTATAGACCGGAGAGCCGAAGAGGGACGGCGGTGAGGGAGCAGCTGGTGAGGTGGCTGGAGCGGCTGATTGCAGCGCGGCTGTGCGACAACAAAGATTAACCCAGTAGGTGAGCGCTGGGGAAGAGGGACGGGGCCAGACATACGGTGGGTATTGTTGAAGCCCTGCACGGGCTCCGCTAGTGCGGCGTGTTCGAGAAGTGGCCCGGCCCTCCAGCTCGCATACAGAAGTAAGATAGCAGCTGGAATACAGTATGGGGGCATTTATCCGAAAAGATCTGCCGAAACGAGGCATTGCACAGCCCCAAGGCACAACCTACATCAGACGCGCTCTCCCCTGGGCACAACAAAGAGAGGCAATGCGGATGGAAGAGCACTCCACATTCATAACAAGATAGCACAGAAGTGTGGATGAAACGCTGGAGCTCAGGACACAAAGTATCATTACAGATGAACCCACGCCACACGCCGGATAATAGCATACAGAACTGCAAGCTGTGCAAAGCTCGGAACGCAGCAACTTTGTAACTGATTTCACACAGCAGCCCTGATACCGTGGAGTACAGGAGAGAGCACATATCCTTTGGACACAACGAAAGTAGGCACTGCAGATTGTGGGGCAACCTACAGTCGTACATTGACGTCACAGATGTGGGGGTGGGTGAGTGCTGCAAGTGCCAGAGCAACAAAACACAGTATTAATGCTTAACTGTCTTAGCCATATAAGTGACGTTACAAGGCTAGACTGTATCCCTTGAGGTGCACATTGGGCAGCAAAGTCGGATTGGCCACTTCACTGAAAGGGGTAACGAGCAGCTCTGGCGTGAGGGTATATAAGAGAGAGCGCACACCCGCTAGACACCAATGAATGAAGGCGCTACCGACTGCGTTGCAATCCACATCCTGACAAGACAGCCCACAAGAGGGGCAGAAGAGCCGGACACGCCTAAGCTTATGGAACACTGGTTCAAGTAAGAACCTACGACAAACAAGTGACTGGGCCAAACAAGACTGCCTGCCTCGAGGCGCTAGGAAGAGGCAGATCCATACTGGCTGCCTCCACAACAATAGAGTGCGAATTGAAACAGAAAAAGAAGGCACAGGGAGACGCAACACCCTTAGCGGGGGCATCCCATTGCCGCATCTCCCCCTCCTCCCTTGACCCGGACAGCCTGCCCTGCTCCCCTCCCCAGCACCGGCCAGCATCAGCCAGCATCAGCCAGTAATTCGAAACCACCTGAAAGAACACGCCAGACAATTTTGTAAAGGTTGGAAGTGTTAATGCCACAGCAGCTTTATTTGTATAAAGTCTTGGAGTTATCTTACAGGCGATCCGTAATTCACCACACAAGAGGTTTTCTACGCTGTGTGAGGCTACCTAGGTATGAATCCCTTGTCCACCCGCCAAACCCCCCCCCACCCCTGTCCGCGTCCGTTGGACGCCTCCGGTTGAGCCAGGCCCTTGCTATCAACTTCTCTCTACCCATGGCCATTCAATATGTTCCCTTGTTTCACTGTTTCACACTTCTTGACATTTTCAGTTCCCATGTATCACACTTTTTGACAATTTTCCCCCGTTGCTCTAAGGTACCTGTTAGTAAAACCCCCCGCCCCTGACACTCTGCACAGTGTCCTATGTCTAGTTCTAGCTAAAACAGGCAGCCACGCAGTGCCACGCTATTACGTAGGTTCCTATACAGACACCTCTTTTCGGTGCCCCAACACAACACATACCCCACATCACATCTTCATTCTTAGCCGACACCACCTTCCAGTGCCGACTAACACTTTTCTATTTTCTACCTGCCTATACAGTCCTCGCTTTGCGATGTCCAGCTATCCTAGCGCCCATTTCTACACTACTCTGTGCTCCCATCCTCAACTGTGCCACTTCTACCCTAGCCCTACCTCCAAGCTTCGGGCCCCAGGTGTCCCCATACCGGCTTACTGTCCCCCGGGCAGGACATCGCCTTACTACCCATGCTCCCAGTGCCCTCCCCCTGGGCCCTCCTCCAAGGTCTTACCCAGCGCCCTCACCCCCGTCAGGTTCCGTAAACCTAACCCTAAACCTTCCCTCCCCCCGGCTTGCTCTTCCCCTCTCGAGGTGCCATGTTTTTTTGCATTGGCCCCCCCCAACTTTCTCCCCCTACAGTTCCCTGTGCTCCGTTCACGCTGAAGACTCCCACCCCCATTCTCTCCCCCCCCCCCCAAGTACCCCCATCTGTTTGCCCCCCAGCCTTGCGCTTGCCCCCCCTCTTCACCTCCTTGAATCTCGTGTCCCCCCCTGGTTCCCTCTTGTCACCCCTCAAGCCCAACGTTGCCCACCCATCCCTCTTTGTATCCTTCCTTCCATTATCCCTTCCCCCACACCTGTTTCTTAGGCAACCCCGCTTGTGCCACCATACCTTCATCTCGGTCCCCCCCAACTTCCCTTGTAGACCTTTGTTTTCACCTTGTTTTTCCATTATTTCTTTCCACCCCCCCCACATTTTTGGGGTTGGAAATGGCTTCCAAGTCCCCTAAATCCCTCCCCTTTTTCCCCAGGGCCTCCCCTGAGTCTAGTACTCTTGGGGCGCCGTAAGATCTAATCTGTTTAATCTGTTGGCTGAGCATTCCCCTATGAGCCTGCCAGTGCTTTCTAAAGGGATCGACCTGTGACTCCTCCAAGACTCTCTGCTGGCTGCCGGCGGCGGAGAGTTACCCCCAGCATGCACAGGACGCTCCCTTTCCTGCGCGCCTTTAGGCGGCGCGCCCCCTGGTCTTCCATCCCTGGTGTGAGGGGGGGTTCACCCCCCCATACTTGGATGTGTTATTAGTGCTCTAATCCTTGCCACCCCCTAATTGGCGGTGTCCGGTTCTGTACCCCTTAATATTGTGCCCCACTTTCTTCCAGTTTCACCGGAACGAGCACCCCACACCCCAGCAACTCCCTGCTCGGGGTGAGGGGGCTCGAAGCAAATGTGTGGTGCTCCGTGTGGTCTAGCTTCCGGCAATGATGTTTACCCCCGTTAAGTCCCCTTACCCTCTTCATTCCTGCACTAATCAGGATGATAAACAAGTACCCTTTGAAGGCCCACATTATCCGTCGAAGAGCTTACTTCTGTTCTAGCATAGATTCGGGAGACCTTTTATAATGGAATCCAGGAAGGTATGCGACCTGTAGTATTAATGCAGGACTGTATGTAACAGCTACATGTAGCCCAGACTAGACACAGAACTCACGTTTGCTTCCTCACAGAATGCAGAAATGCTTAAGCATGGATAGAGGAGACCGATTGGTAGGAAGGAGAAAGCTACACATACCCTAGCGTGGATAGTGGATGTAGATTAGAAGCTACCATGAAGGTATCTGTATCCAGACAGACTAAGATTGTAACTGGGACATAGTTTTCCAATAGTGTTGCCATTAGAGATCAAAAGATTAAAGTGCTTGTGGTGTGGAATATATCAATGCTCACTGATATAGTGGAAGCGACACAATAGCTAGTGAAACCACGAGTGAGGCTGTTTTGAATGTCATACCATGAGCGGGAAATCTTTCAGAAGAGCTGCCAATTTTGAAAGGTTTAGGGACTGGCAATTTCGAGATGCCAGGCAATACAAGATTAAATTAGATGCCCAGCATTAACACACTGGTTAAGGGGTGCATCTCGGATGAGTGCCCACTCTGTAATTTCTGCACTTGCACACATTCATTACCCGTTCTTACCATGAACTAACTTAATCTAATTTAATAAACTGACTTGGAAAGTACACCACCTTACCAAACATGACCATTTTTTAAAACAAAATGTTATAGAAGGGTGTAACGGAATGAATCTGGCTTCATTCTCTCCATCAGCAAGACACGTATATAAGTACCAGCATACCAATCAGTGTGATTTAACAGATTTAATCTGGGTTGGTCTTAAGTGTTTTGAAGCTTTACGTAGTTCCAAAGCACTGGCTTGTGAAAATGTCATTTACAAGCGTGTATAAAATCTTTGATTTTTATAAGATTTCGATTTTTTTTTTTTTTTTTTTAAATTTATTTATTTTTATTTTTTGTAGCAGACTTTAAAATATGCTTGCCTGAGTCCTGCACCATCTGGTCCACTCCTTTCTGTCTACCTTTACTAACTAAGCATGAATGCTTTGATTCCCAATTTGGATACTTATTCGTCTCTTGGACTGTCAGTTTATGTTCCTCATTGGAGGTAATTGCGTGGTCGTTACAACACCCCAACTGAACAAACCAATTCTAGACCTTCCCCATAAGGATGACATGTCCGTTTTTATAGCAACCCCTATCTAGTGCCGGTTCATTGCTGATAATAGCACCTGGTGTGTTGCAAGACCAAGTACATACACATGCAGGTTTATAACCTTCAGACGTAGGAAAGGCTCAGTCAGCCGTACAGCAATGTGCTATTCTAATCTTGCATAGGCCGACACATCTCTGCAATTAGTGCTTAACACCCTGAGCTAGCATCTGACCCACTGTGACACTCAATTTGCCAAAATGCATTTCAAATTTGGCTATTGGCCATGAAGAACATAGTTGCCACAAAAAGGAAAGAATGCTACAGGAGTTGGGCTGCAAGCAACTCACAACTATATATACCGCAGTGAACGCCGAAAGCATTAAATGATTAATTGATCGAGGCAGAATGTACTTGCTAAAACTGAAACGCTGCTCTTTGTTCGGAGCGCGGTTAACCATAATACGATGTGTTGTTTGTATAGGGCCTTAAACCCAGGCGCTTTACAGAGCATGTGTTGCCTGCACTTCTCTTATCCCCTCTTCTACTCCTGGTGATGCATCACTCCCGCTCATGCCCCCGCCTCGCTATGTTATTCACTGAAGATAAGGGGGCGGGGGGGACAAGCCGAAATGCCCGTATTTATATGTGTACACGTGAGCAAGTCTCACTGCACCTCCAGCGTCATAGCGCTAGAACCCGCATGACCGTCTTGTAACCCTTATGTACGGGCGCGTTGTAAAATGCCATTTCGATCAGACCGTCTGATAGCCCGAAGCACTTTCCTGCGTGCCGCGCTTCGCTCGCATTCGTCCGCTGCCCCCACTGACTACCCCCTACCCTGCCTCCCCTTCTCCCCAATTTGCCATCTAGGCCACGAGTTAGCAGGACCCTGTTTGCTACTCAGTTTCCCGTTGACCCAGCCGCACTGGCTTCTGCAACCCGCCCCCCGTATGCTACGGATGATGCCACTTCTCTGATGCCTCCCTAAAGATCCTTGCGCGCACACCATCCCCATCCCCACCTGCGTCTCGCCCTTGTTTGCGGCCGCCATTAGCCACGAGGCTAAGAATGGACTGGGACAGCGCTCCCCAACCCCACTAATTGGGGTGCCCTGCAATGGCTACCTTCCTGAGGCCGCTGGGCACCACTCACTGAACTAGCCCATTGTCCCTTACCCCACCGGCCTGATGCAACACGCGCCTATAACGAAACACGGCCGCCCAAACCTTTTGAAGTTACCCATCCCATACCCTATATCTGATTAAACCACTGCCGCCCTTCTACTGGGCCGCACGGCTTTGCTGCCTCCGCCCATGTGAGGTTTTCTTTTCGCCCTAACAGTGTGCCGTCTTGTGTTCACTAAATCAGACCGTTCTGCATGGAACCTAGCCCCTCATGAAACCGATAGGCATTTGTTCCGCACAAGCACTATTGCATGGCTAGCTTCTAAGCACTATATACGAAATGGATGCTGTTACACTTTAAAGTGCAGCCATTGGAAAGAAGACGGCAATAGTCAATATTGGCATGCGGGTATTTACCACAAACAGGAATCACAGGCTAGTGATTAACTTGCAGAACGATCTTGCTGTTAACCGGATAGAGTAGGTCAAATACACACGATATGGCTACTTCATTGTGCTGCCTGCCACTGTGACAATTCTGTCCCCCAGTTCATTCTTATTCATTATGCGGTCCCTTCGTTACACAGGTCTGACCCAGAGCACCCCCCTGGAGTGGCCGACCTAGGGAGAGACACTTGGAGAGGTGCACAAGCAACGGCCCCCCTTCCGATCCTCTCACGCCACGGGCCTCTTTGTTACCCGTCCCCCCTGCCCCCACATTACTGACACAAAACCTTCTTCACTATCGCTTGCATATGGCCAGCTCCTTCCCCAACTTGCAAATTACCAATTCTGCCACAATGATGTTCGCCTTCCGTTGCCCAAACGGGTGCTTGACCTCTTAGCTGCAACCTATTCCTAACAGGTGTTCTCAACCCGCTCTTAGTCCATGGGCCTTTACTGATTACCTAGCGACTTCTGCTTATGGCCCCAGTGATGATCCACCGCCATTAGCCACGTGGCTGTCCCCCTCCCCACCTTGGGCTGGGAGCCCACCTCTTCCGCCTTGTCCATTTGCATGTGCGCTTTTCTGCTGCCAATGCATGCTGTATTTACTGTTGCATCTGCCCCAACATTCACTAGACCCGTACCCCAAACCACGAGATGATAACTTCCTACAGTGGAGCTTTTCAGAGCACACTGAGCCGACTCCATTCCCATATATATCTATATATATATCTATATATATATATATCTATATATATATATCTATATCTATATATAATATATATATATATATATATATATATATATATATATATATATATATATATATATATAATCTATATATCTATTAATGATGGCCACCTGCTCCTCGCTGCCCATTCTGCAGTAACAGCATATCGTCATTCACCACGAGGCTGCCCTGTTCTCCCGTGGCTCATATAAAGCTTGGCCTCTTTTGCTGCGATTCCCCACGCCCGTCCCCGAGTTTTCACCGGTGCACAGACAACGGCACATTCAGGCTGCTTGCCAACCCACCTTCCCTTTACTCTTTCATGCGGTGCGGATCCTTACAGAGAAGTGGCAATCCTGCAACTGGTGATCCCCGCATACCGGCAACCCCTGGTTGTACTCCCATCACCCACGAATACCCGAACACTCCTTGATCGACAGGAACCGCAACCCCCCCTCGCTGTAACACTGGAGCCTCCTCCCAATCTCCCGCCGGCAGAGCCCCAGGATGACCGGCGGCGCAGATGTGAGGACAAAGGGGTTACATCGTGCTGCCCGAAATTGCCCGATCCTTCCAACCTCCTTACGCCCCGCACCCTTTGCCCGCCGCAATCCTGGGTAACCGTGGCCCCACTCCAACACAAATGCCGTATTCGGTGTTCTCCCCGCAATCGTACCCTCTCTTGAACTCCGTTACCGCGACCCGACGACATCAGCAAATACAATGCCCATCAAATTCCCCACACGTCCAGCCATACAATTCCAAACCACTATACCCAGAAAACCCCCCCGCGCACCTCTCCCTCTGATGATTTGGCCCACCACTATCAAGAACCCACCTCTACCGCACCCCGACCCCACCCCCAGGCGAGGTAAGCGGCGGGAAGGTGGGAGCTAAACAAGGCTATATGGGCGCTACCCAACAAAGAACAGCCTTGTTCCTTGCCCTTCCCCCACACTTGCCTCCGACCGCGCATTTCTTCCTGCCCTTGACGCTCCTTCCTCCTGGAACCACAACCTCAACCTTGTCCGGAACACTTCATTAACTGGAACAATCTCCGCACATAAACACCACCACGAAAGGCAGGAAAACCAAAATGCGTTCTCGGGCGGGGCCAGGTGCCGACGGATAGTGTGTGTTGGCTGTGCCCCGACCCTTTATAGGGCCTCCCTCTCCCTCGGTTCCCTGCCCCGCCCTTCTTCCGGCGACCTTCCCTGTTTCATCCGGGGCGGGCTTTCCCCCTGTTTCAGGAGCCCGCCCCCCCCCCCCGGTAACCGAGGAGGGGAGGAGGTTGGCTGGGCAACCCCCACTAAGGGGCGGCGCCCGCCATGCCTCCTACGTCGGCACGTTCGCCCGCCAGAGAAGGGTAAGAATATGGACGCAGAGGAGGCCAACACTGGCAAGCCGGTAAGTGACCAGAGGAGGGATCAAAGGGTCGCAGGAATAACAGCCGGTCGAATATAATTGGACTCCTTGAGGCGAGTAAGACCGCAAGAGTCGACCCGATGTTGCTTCACACCTCACAAAGCACACGCATAGAAGACAGCACGCGAACATCAGTAATGCTGGAGATGGCTAACTAAAATAAGCACTTTTGCAGGGGGACTGGATACTTCCTAGCAGGCACTAGGTTGCAGGCACTGCGGAAATAGGACGCCATCTAATAGCGAAGTCCGTTCTAAGCATGCGGGAGGCATCTCGGCCACCTCAGAATTTTGCAGCCAATCCTCGGGCAACGACGACTGCCACCCTATGACAGGTGCAAGCAACCAAGTCGGTGGACAGGAGCGGATTTGCTGATCCAGTACAATTCATCTATGGCATCCAAGTCACAAAAGAATAAGTCTTAGCAGCCGATATTAGACACTTTCATCAAATCCACGAACTTGGCGAACTACAATACAAATGGACCAGCTCAAGGGCAAAGGGGACCTCTGCATCCTCCTTTTGCACGACCTATCCGCAGCATTTGATTTGGTCAACCAAAAAATCTTATTTAGCAACAGCAGTTCACTTCTCCCCAGTAACCATAAAATGGATCAAATCATTTCTCTCCAATCGCACTAGGAGGGTCTTCTCTGACTCCTCAGCATCCACCCGAGTGCTAGTCTCCTGCGGTGTACCTCAAGTTTCTTGTCTCCCCTCTATTATATAATGTTTTTACCAAGCAGCTCTTTGACAAACTAGACAAATAGGGTGTCACGTATACTAATAATGCGGACGCACCCAAATACTCTTACCAATCACAGGCACCTGTGACACAGACTGAAACACTCTCAGCAATGTCTACCTCACCATACAGGCCTGGATGGCACAAAATGAGTTATGTCTCAATGATGAGAAAATTGAACTACTAGTCATTGGGAGAAAATCCAAACTAAGTAAGTTACCACAACTTTATAAATCCTTCAACATTGATGGCAACACTAACAATGCCGCCAAGGAGACAAAAACATTAGGTGTGTACATTGACTCAACACTCCCCTTAACAAGACAAGTTAATACCATTTTCTCTTCTGCAGCATACACGTCCAAGCTAGCAGACGCTTTCTCTCTGTGGACAATTGCATTATGTTGGCTAGAGCATTATTCCTCCCCAGGATAGACTATTGCAACTCCCTTTTTGCAGGATCCAATACTAAGAACATTAGTAAACTGAGAGTCTTGCAAAATAATGCAATCAGAGCAGCACTTGATATAGCTAAACATAAACATATCTCTTCAACCAGACGCCACATTCACTGGCCCCCAGTATGAGATCGAATCAAATTCAAAATCCTCTTGCTTACGCATAAGTGCCTCTCTAACAATGCTCCAGCATACCTCAGTAATCAAATTGTAAAAACTCAATCCAGCAGACCCACCCGGGCCTCCCACACCAACTTAATCTCTACACTGAGATTCAGGAGACAGAAAGAGGGCGGCTCCAGTTTCCCAGTGATTGCGGCCAAACTGTGGAACACCTTGCCTGTAACACTGACTGACACATCCTTGTGGTCATTCCGTAAAGGCCATAAAACTCTGCTTTTCAATCAAGACTCCTGTTAACTATCACTGTGCTCAGGAATCCACATCAAACATAAGACAATACAGGCAGAACTAAACTAAACAATCTAGGCTAGTCAGTTAACAAACGTTGACTTGTAAATGTTTGTAAAATGTATTAACTTTTTATAACCGTGTATGATAATGTTAGGCTCTGCATGACGTGGACACAAGATAAGAATGTAACCTCACTCATGTAAGGTTTCTTGTGTCTGTTAACTAAGTAACGTTGAGGAAGGTGCATTTTTCTGCATCTAACCTACTTCTTAAGTTCAAGCGCCTAGATACCTCTGGGTTTCGCGCACTCTAGAAATGTTCAAATAAATAAAATAAACAACGCTGCATCCGAGACCCTATCAACGCAAGGAAACCAAAATCGTAACGAGGGAGATGAGCAGGTCTGGATGCCATTGCGGCCCTGAAGATCGCTTTGGAATCTAAAATGGACACCATTAATGAAATGACATTTTATTAATATCGTGCTCTTACACAAGTGTTTCAGTGCGCGACCAGGCAAAGGGAGGGTAAACAGGGGAGAGCAAACACGAGTTTACTAGGCCCAGTGACATTAAGAGCACGCAAGTGCATGGCAAAGGGAAAAGGGGGAAAGTGCATGGAATGGGGGAGATGTGGAAAGTGCGGCACAGAGGAGAGAACAGAATAAATATTAATAAGTAAAATGCATGAATAAAGGCGATAAACAGTAGTAGTGCAGCCAGTAAGTTGCAAGTGCTAGGTTAGTCAGATAGGGTATATCTGATAAGTGCAGAAGAAAAGTGGGTGGGGAACTGTGTATGCATACAGATACAGACCCTAGTGCAAGTGGTAGCCCGGAGGCAGTGCAGGAGGGTGGTAGGGTGAGCAGGTACATGGGCAAAAAGGACAGAGGGTGGCCAGGTGCACAGTGCCAAGAAAGAGAACCGATCTGGGGAGAAGAGGGGAAGAGGCAGAGCCGAAGAGGAACGTCTTGAGGTGCTTCCAGAACCGGAGATGGTACTCCTCAAGTTTCAAGGTGGTAGGGAGGCAGTTCCAAAGGGAGGCTCCGGCCGAGGACCGATATCCACCCCCCTGGCACATTTCTTTGAAAAACGACTGATCCTGAGAGAGTTAGAAGTAGAGGAGCGAAGGGCTCGAGAGGGGAGGTATTTACGGAGGGATAGTTGAATGTATTTTGGACCCAGGCCCCAGAAAGCCTTGTGGACAATGCAGAGGGTTTTAAAGGTAATCATTGCATCCATTGGGAGCCAATGGAGGGATACGGTCCCAGGGCCTGAGGACAAGGACACATCTTGCAGTCCTGTTCTGTATTAGTTGTAAAGGGCCGAGAGTGGAGGCAGGTAGATTTAGAAAGAGGCTGTTACAGAAGTCCAATCAGGAGAGAATCAAAGATTGGGAGACAATGAGTTTCTGAGGGAAGGAGAGGAAAGGCAGTGTACCTCTGAGAAGGTGTGCAGTAAGACGTTAGATGTTTTAGAGACGCTCGAGATGTGTGGGGAGAAGGACAATCTAGAGTCAAAGATGATCCTGAGATTCTTTGCCTCGCAGGTGGGGGTAGGAGGAGGGCCAAGGGAGGTCGGCCAGAGAGTGAGAGGAAAGGATGGTGAAGGTGTACCAATGAGGAGGATCTCAGTCTTGTTGGCATTTAGACAAAGATCATCGGCGGCACACCAATTTTGAATGGCGATTAGGTAATCGGTGATGATGGAAGGAGAGGAGGTGGCTGAAGGAAGCCTGAAAATGAGTTGGCTGTTATCAGGATAGCACTGGAAATTTGAGCAGAAAATGGAAACGAGGTAGGTGAGAGTTGCCAGGTATTGGTTGAAAAGCCCAGGGCGAGAGGTTAGACCTCTGGGGAACACCACAGGTAGAGGGGGAGATGGAAGATGGGAAGGACCCAAGTTGTACCCGAGAGGGTCGATCAGAGAGGAAAGAAGTCAGCCAGGCTAGAGCCTGATCGCTTATACCCAGGTTGTCACAGAGACAGTTGAGCAGGGTGGTATGGTTCACATCCATTAGCTTGGGCGTGAATCTGCTGAGGCAAGATGTTCAGGCGCTCTCGGAGCTCACAGGAACACTGGAAAAGAGATAGCAGGAAATGCAGCCAACCAGAAAGACACCTCCAGAGATGTATCCATTTTGCAACAGCAATTGTGGAACCTCAACGGCAAAGTTGAAGACCCAGAAGGTCATGCCAGACGTAACAATGTGAGAATTATCATACTTCCCGAAGGGGAAGAGGGTGCAAATCCCACCAACTATATTGAGAATGTTACTGCAAGAAATCGGCCCAGGCGCCCTCACCCAGGGCTTTACTGTGGAAAGAGCTCACAGGTCCCTGACTAGGAGGCCGCCTCCAGGTGCCCCTCCACAGCCTATAATGACCAGGATACTAATTTATAAGGATAGAGAACAGATCCTCGAGCATTTCCGGAAGGGTGCCACTATACAACGAGCATCAGCAAACATAACCGCATATCTGGATTATACACTGCAGGTGCAAAAGCAAAGAATGTACTTCAACTCTGTCAAGAGAAGGATGCAAGGGTCGAACCTTAAGTTCATGTACTCTGCAAGACTGAAAGTGTTCAACAAGGGCAGAGCCATCTTTTTCGACAACCCAGAGGATGCTCACAAGGGGATGGACACAGAGAACTTGCCATCTGAAGAGTTCCAGCAGAGACGTGTGTGAGGGAGGCGCACGCTGAATAACCTGCGGCTTGCCACAGTGATGAAGCCGATATGACCGTCAGATTGCAATAGACAAAGACCTTGTACACAGAACACAGGCGTCAAAACCTAAGCGCAATAGGAGCCAGCAAGGCGTGCACTATCAGAAGCGTGCTGCAGAGAAGTGACCTTCCCCGAAGTGTGGATTTGTTTTTTGGATACTAGTTGCCGAGTATACACCTGCTGCACCCCAGCCCCCAGGACAAGCAACAGGGCTAGGGGGGAGATGCAGGGATGCCAGAGCACAAGGTATTGAGCTGGGCAATTGTTGGGGAGGGTGTGGGTAAGGACATTGGGGTAGTTAGAAAGGGGTTAGCCTATAGATCCACACACTGGAAAAACGATGTCTGTATCGTTTATACGGGATGGGGACCTTAAAACAGTCACGTGGGATGTTAGAGGGCTCAACAGTTATATTAAACGTAACAGGATAATGTCATATTTGAGGCGCCAGAGGATAGACATTGCACTCCTTCAAGAGACCCACCTCAATAAGGACAGACAAATAGTACTTGCTAGGAAATGGAACTTCACAACAGTGGGCTCGCCATACTCCTCGTTCGCAAGAGGGGTTTTGATATGGGTGCCACCGACAGTTCCATTTAAAGTCCTGAAGACTTTCAGAGACGACGGAGGCAGAATGCTTATCGTCCAAGGGCTTGTGGGACACAGAGAAGTTTGTATCATTGATACTTATGCACTGAACCATGATACCGCAGCCTATTTCAATCATTATACCCCCAGATCGGTAAACTCAGGGACGGCACAGTGATATCGGGGGGCGGGAGGCGTGGGGGGACTTAAATTGTAGATTGAACTCTAAGATAGATCGGATGACAAATTAACTCATCCGGGCCCCCCAGCCAAAGCCTTAAATATGTTATTGCAAGCGTTTAAATTGTCGGATGTATGGAGAGCCCTACACGCGCACGACCAGGGATATTCCCATCATACCGCCCCTAAGGACCCATATACTAGATTAGACTATGTATTTACAGGAGAAGAGACACTGGGTGAATTTAAAACGTTGGAATTCAGGGCGAGGGTGCTGTCGGATCATGCTCCCTTGGTGGTCAGATGGCAAACCCGCCTGCCCCAGGGCATGCATCCCGACTTGGAAGCTGAGAAGCGAGTCCCTCAAGGATGGGGCTTTCCGAAAACAGTTGAGGGAGGGGGTAAAGGACTACTTTAGGAACAATACTGGAAGTGTCGACTCCGCTGGCACATTTTTGGAAGCTTTCAAGGTAGTGATCAGAGGGACGGCCATCGCCAAGGCTAAAGGCATACAAGCTGTGATAGAAAATGATTTAAGTAAAGCTGAGGCTAGGCTAGAAGCCATCGGCTGCTCTGTGGACTTGCCCAGCGAAAGGGCCCAAGAAGTAACCCCACTACAGCAAGAATGTCTAGTACATTGGGAAAGATTAGGCAAGCTGAATTACAGGAAATATGTAGTGAGACTGTTACGCTCACCTGGTATCCACAGGGATGCCACCCAGCCGGGTTACTCGCTGGTATGCTTCTCAGCTTTGCCCAGATGTGGTCTGCGGGAAAGGTTCTGTCTTGTGTTGGAGTTGGGCGTGCTCTCCGTCCTGCCTTTTTTGCAGGGGCGCGTTGTCTTTCATGGGCGTGTGCGGTCCAGTTACTTCACTGACGCCGGCCCGTTTGATATTGCTCAGGTAGGTCTTATTGCTGTTCTTTAGTTTTGTTGCTATCCTGCATGCCTTTCTTTGTTTAAAATGTCTCTTTTTTCTCCCTTAGGTATGCAGAGCTTCAGCGCGGAGAACTGGCTTGGTTGAGCCCCGCTGGTAAATGATGGCGCATTAAGAACGCTATGATGCGGTAAGTAAGTGCTATGCGCAGCGCTGCAAAGTCTTGCCTTTGCTAACCTGTGTTTTCCTTCCTTGTAGGTCGCGGTGTTCTTCAGCGCGAGTGGAATGTCCGGAGTGGTGCCAGCCGTGAGGCGACCAGCCAGGTAAGCCTTTTGAGCAGTTCGTAATTTACAAATGTCTCTACTGCTTTCTTTAATGTTGCCTCCATCTTCCTCTTTCAGGTTGTTCTTTCCAGGAGGCATGCAGATTCGAGGAAGCTGTTCTCAGTAGCTGCGAGTGTTTAAAGATGTAGACTGCAGGTAAGATGCTGCTGCTAATGATGTTCCTTTTGTCTCCTTGCAGGTTCTGCTTCTCAGAGGTTCAAGGGACTAGCTGGACACGGTGAGCGTCACGCTGCAAGCTGGAAAGTAACGTGAAGCGTGTTGTCTTGCTCGGGTGTGGTTTAAATAGCCCCAACAAAATAGTCCAGATAAAGTAGTCCCTAGGCTGCCACACCCAAAACACTAGACCGCATAGCTTGGTTCCTGGGAACCAAACTATGTGGATGCCTCCATGTTGGCTGACAACACAATAAGTAGTTCCCAAGCACATGTTTCTCATGGTGTATGAGCCTGGCGCCATAGGCGCCAGGAGTGGCCGCAAAAGGGTTTTGGAAAAGGATGCCAGGCTCTAGAGGCCAGAGTCCTGACTCCACCTGGCCAATGGGTTTGCCAGAGGGGGTTTTGGGCGAGGGTCGTGACAGACTGCACGCGGAGGGTGATCAGCTGGGATGCTTGTTGGCCTGACTATACAGAAGCGAATCTAAACGAGAATTGATAAAACATAGTGGAAAGGGATGGGGTGAGGTGCATAACGCAAGAAAGTATTGAGTGCTTTTTATGATTACAAGGAATTATATGCAGAGGCAAGCGGATTCATCAGAAATAGAAGAAGCCCTGTCACAGATAGATCTCCCCAAGCTAGAAGTAGCAACATCCGATAGTTTGGAAGCCCCCATATGTTATGTTATGGGTGCTTATAAAGCGCCGGCAGCCCACGGGCATCAAGGCGCTGATAACAAACATGTAATGGTCACATTTGGAATTAACGTCTTTCGAGGGGATTGTGTCCACTGACGTATTCTGTGCTGCTTTGGAAAATTCTTTGGCATAGGCGTCCTGCGTCAATGACGTCGATACGCTGTCCCTCGAGGGTCGATGCCGCCGGATGTTGTATATAGGACGCACGGCACCCGTAGCCTCAGTTCCGTTTTTTCCACAAATGTGTTTGCTTCGGAATCTCGGCGCGCTCGATTCTTCTACTTCGAAAACAATGTCTCCGTCTTCTTCTACCCCGAAGTCAGGCTTTAAAAAATGTCGGAACTGCGGTTCGAAAATGTCCATCACAGACCTGCACGACATCTGCCTCTGGTGCCTCGGCCAAAGCCACGCCACCAACGACTGCGATGACTGCCAGTTCCTGATATCGAAGGCCTTGCGGGAACGGACAAAGAAATTAACGGTAGGTAAGGTGTCTAAGCCCCATAAGTCGAAATCTGCTGGGCTTTTGACCGACGACTCGAGGGGCGACTCTCCGCGTCGGCGAAAGTCCAGGGGGGTCTTGGTCTCAGACTGGTTCCCGCCATTCCTCTGCCTCTTCGAGACATTCTCGGAAGCGCCGTCACTGATCACCTTCCCCGTCCTTGTCGGAGGACCCCGCCAGACGGCGGTTGACTTGTCCCACCAAGTCTTCTTTGCGGGCAGAATGGGATGCATTCCGCCAGCAGATGATGGCGATTTTCGAATGGCAAGGCACAGTTCCGGCCGCTCCTTCGAAAGAAGCCGGCATGGAGCGGGCTCGGTCCACCGCTCACATGCCTTCGGGCTCGGGCGGTCGGCGCGATCATCGGGAGCCCGTACAAGGAAGATCGCCGTAGCTGTGCCAGGTCCCGGTCCTCAACGCCATTGAGACCGTCTGATCCTGTGAAGCCATTGTGGAAGGCATCAACGCCATCAGCGCCGTGTCCGTCGAAGGATGCTTTCGGGGCTCCGGCCTCGATTAAGTTGTCGATGCCTTGTTCGACGCCGATTCCCTCGGCGCCCTTGATGCCTTTTGTGGAGGATTTGCCAGAGGTGCTCCGGAGGGCTGTGGAAGCTCAGAGGAAGGCCTGTTTTTGAGCCCTACTCTGTTCCTCCTCCTAGATTGGACTTGTTCCAAACTTTGGAGTATATTTCAGAGGTGGAGGAAGGGTCTAATGAGGAGATGGTTGTGCCTCCTGATGTCCCTGATGTCCCTGATGACCTTTTGTCTGGTCACAGTCAGATGGAAGAACTCTCAGTCCTTGCATGATGCCAGTGGTCTTGACACCTCTCCGGAGGTGGAGTTTGGCAGGCCTGAGCCTGGAACACATGCCGAATCCTCCTATAGGCGTCTCATGTCCAGGGTGACGGAATACTTGGGGTGGTCTGCTCCACCTGTTGATTTTGATCAAGATGATCTGACGGACATCGTGGACCAAGGTTCACCCACTGACCCGGTGTTGCCATTTCACATGGCTTTGCAAAGAAGGGTGGCGGCGGCTTGGACTGCTCTGGAGAGTCTCCCAGCAGTTGGTAAATCGCTTTAAAAAAATTACCGCCCAGCTAGTAGTGAACCCTGCTACTTGTCAACGCACCCTACTCCGGAGAGTTTGATGCTACAGGCGGCTACGGCCCCAGCGAAGCAGGCTGCATACCCTACCATCCCCCCTGATAGGGATGAAGAGTGCTTTGATGGTTGGGCAAAGAAGGTATTTTCTTCTGCGGGTATGGCTTTGAAGGCAGTCAACTCCATTTGTTCCTTTGGCGAGATTCACTCGCACTCTGTGGAAGTGTGCGTCTTTTGTGGCTGAGCATATTCCCGAAGGGGAAGAACGGGATTGTTTTCTAGCCCTCGTGCAAGACGGCAAGGATGCCATGTGTGAATCTGTTCAGTCGGGTCTGGACATGGCAGACTGTGCCAGCCGGTCCATGGCTGCGAGCACCGTGATACGCAGGTTTGCGTGGTTGCGCAAGTCTGGGTTTGCTCCTGATGTGCAATCCCGGCTTCTCAACATGCCCTATGATGGTGTCCATCTGTTTGGCAGCAAGGCTGATGAGAGCCTTGAGAGGTTGCAGACCTCGAAAGCTGCAGCAAAGTCTTTGAGCGCTGCAGCACGTCAACCTCCGCCTTTTCGTCCTAGGCGACAGCAATGGAGGGGAGGTTCCTTTCAGTACTACTCTGCCTTTGGTAGATCGAGAGGAGATGTCAGTCAAAGGGGCCACCGTAGCAGTACCAGAGGTGGAAAGCAGGGTACTCGAGGTGCCAAAGCATCTCAGTCAGTTGCCTCTTTGCCTTCAGGCACTGCCGCATCCGCTCAGTCAGGAGGCCATGTCCCATGGTTTGCCGGTTGGGGGCAGACTTGCGCAGCATCTTCGAGAATGGCGAGCCGTTACTTCAGATGTGTGGGTTTTGGAGATCATATCCCACGGCTATTGTCTTCCCTTTCGGCAGAGGCCTCACGACAATCCACCGGGGGAAGCGCTCTTTGAAGCGTCCGGATCTGCTCCTTGCGCAGGAACTCCTATCCCTGCTGGAGAAAGGCACCATAGAACTGGTGCCTGTAGCGGAGAAGAACAATGGATGGTATTCCCCTTATTGTTTTATCCCGAAAAAGGACGAGGGATTGAGACCCATCATGGACTTGCGTCGGTTGAACAAGCTCCTCAGGAAGGTCAAGTTCAAGATGGTCACTCTTTCTAAGTCCTCCAGGCCCTTCAATTTCAGGATTGATTGGTGTCTCTCGACCTCAAGGATGCTTACTTTCATGTGCCGATTCATCCCAAGCACAGGGTCCTGCCGTTCGGATTGACCTCCGCCCCGAGGGTCTTCACCAAGCTGATGGTGGTGGTGGCAGTGTATCGCAGGAAAGGGGGATTCACGTCTACCCCTACCTGGCCGATTGGTTGATCAGGGTGCGCTCTCCCGAGCAAGCCCTGGGTCATCTGTCCGTCACCTACCACTCACTTCACAAGCTGGGCTTCTCCCTCAATTTAAAGAAGTCCCATTTGACGCCTACCCAGCGGCTCCCAATACATCGGTGCTGTGCGCGGCACATCCCTGGGGCAGTGCTCGCCTCCCCATGTGAGGGCTCATCACATTCTGCAGATGGTGGACAATTTTCAATGTGCCCAGAGTCTCCCGGCATTCGAGTTCTCGAGGTTGCTCGGCCTCATGACATCCTGCATTTTCCTGGTGCCAGAGGCCAGGCTGCGGATGATATCTCTGCAGTGGGCTCTCAAGATGCAGTGGTCACAGTTCTACGGCAGGATGTCGGATCCCGTTCAGATGCCGCCCTCGGTCGCATAGGATCTTCTGTGGTGGGCAGTCGAAGGCAATCTGATGAAGGGTGCTCCATTTTGGCAACCTAGGTCGGAGGTGACGATTTTGACGGACGCATCCCTCACGGATTGGGGAGCTCATGCCAACGAGTTGGTCTCTGTCAGAGTCCAGACTCCACATCAATCTGTTAGAACTGCGGACTGTCAAGCTAGCCCTGAAAGCTTTTCTGCCGTCTGTGCAGGGGAAGAATGTCCTGATCATGACGGACGATGCGGTGGCCATGCACTACCTCAACAAAAAAGGGGGGGCAGGGTCACTGCCGTTGTGCAGGGAGGCGATGTAGCTCTGTTCTGGGCCATCCAGCAGGAAATTTCGATCTCAGCAGTTCAACTGGCCGGAGTCGAAAACTGGGTGGCGGACGCTCGGAGCAGGCAGAGCACAGTCTCTCACGAGTGGGAACTGGCTCAGGAAGTTCTGCTGGAGATCGTCGCCCTTTGGGGAACCCCACAAGTGGATCTCTTTGCCACCAGTGTCAACCGGAAGTGCGAGAGATTCTGCTCGCTGGAATTTCCTCCAAGAGGAGCCTTAGGGGATGCGTTCGTAGTGGAGTGGTCCTTCCCACTGCTGTATGCGTTTCCTCCAGTCCCCGTCCTTCCGCAAGTGTTGCGGAGGATACGGAGGTTCGGTTCCCGGATGATCCTCATTGCTCCGGGATGGGCCAGTAGAGTGCGGTACCCGGACCTTCTAGACATGTCCATCTGCCCTCCACGCCATCTTCCCTACCGAGACAATCTGCTCTCACAGGAGGGGGGTCGGGTTCTCCATCCAGAGGTCAAGTCTCTCAGCCTTCATGCTTGGTATCTGAAAGGTTGAGCTATAAGGAGTGGGACCTCCCCGAAGACGTGATGGAGGTGTTGCTTTAGGCCAGAAGGCCTGCAACGAAATCCCTGTACCATTGCCGTTGGAGAAAGTTCTGTGACTGGTGCAGGGTACAGAATGTGGATCCTTTCCAATGTTCCATTACTTTGGTTTTGTCTTTTTTTTGCTTTCCCTAGCCCACAAGGGCCTGCAAGTGGGTACCATTAAGGGTTACCAGGTGGCGGTGTCTATATTTAAGCACTCGTCTGAGGAAGGTTCTTATTTTAAGATTCCTTTGATTTCACAGTTTCTAAAAGGGCTCGCTAATGTGTTTCCACAGTCACCTTTCCAGGTCCCGGGTGGGATTTTAATTTGGTTTTAATGTTCCTGATGGGAGCTCTGTTTGAGCCTTTACATTCTTGTCCGTTACGACTGTTATCCTTTAAAACTGTATTTTTAGTTGCGGTTACTTCCGCATGCAGAGTGAGTGAGTTGCAGGCACTTTCCGCCAAGTTACCCTTCCTTGTGTTCCATAAGGACAGGGTTGTCCTTAGGGTGGGGCCTTCTTTTCTTCCGAAGGTTGTGTCGGAATTCCATTTGAGCCAGAAGGTCATTCTTCCAGTGTTTTATCCTGCTCCACATCCTGGTAAGGAAGAGGAGAGGCTCCATAGGTTGTACCCTATATGAGAGCTTTGAGTTTCTATCGCTCACGGATGTCCCGGGTCAGAGTGCACGATCAGCTCTTTGTAGGTTATGCTGGAAGGCATTTAGGTCAGGCTGTTTTCAATCAGACCTTGTCCAGATGGATCATTTTGGTGATCTTTGAGTGTTACCATTTGGCGGAAAAGGACCCCCCAGTAGGCTTACGGGCTCACTCTACTAGGGCTATGGCGGCCTCCACTGCTCTACAGAGGGGCGTTCCGATTTGCAATATTTGCGAAGCAGCCACATGGGCCTCTGTCCATACTTTTGTGAGACACTATTCCTTGGACTCCATCCATCGGCAGGATTTGGCCTTTGGTAAGGCAGTCCTCTATTCAGCAATTTCATTGGGCATTCTAATATTCTAAAAGTGGAAATTCTTTTGCCACCTTAGACGTTGGTACTGCTTTGGGAGTCTGTCGTATATGTGGAATACGTCTGAGGACACAATCCCCTCGAATAACAAGTTACTTACCTTATCTGGTAACGTACTTTCGATGGGATGTTCCTCCGACATACTCCACATCGAACCCTCCCAGCCTGCCCCTCTACTGAATTTCTTATGCGATTGCAGCTTACGTTTCCGTAAGGCTTTCTGCAGTCATACTGGCAGGAGATTGGTGCCACACATTCTGGTGGAAAAAAACGACAACTGAGGCTACGGGCTCCATGCGTCCTATATATAACATCCGGTGACGTCCACCCTCGACGGAGGCCCGCAAGGGAAAGCATATCGACATTGACGGCGCAGGACGCCTACGCTGAAGAATTTTCCAAAGCAGCACAGCTGTGGTCATAACCTATCATAGGTGTGGAATACGTCAGAGGAACATCCCATCGAAAGAACTTTACCAGATAAGGTAAGTAACTTGTTCGTCTCACCGGGTTCTTATTTTGCTAAGCATTAAAGTTTACTTGAATAGAGTTTACTTGAAGTGAGTTGCCGATGGGTTAAACCCCTGGGGTGGACGGATTAACCAGTGAATTCTATAAGGAATTTGTGGCAGATGTGGCGCCCCCATTGCTTGCCATATTGGATGAAGCGCTGGACAGAGGTGCAATGCCGGTGTCTATTATAGTAACAGTCCAATAAGCCTGAAACCAACCTATAGATCTCTTTCGTTGCACAATCTGGACGGGAAAATCCTTAGCCTTGATGGCCAACAGGCTGAAGCCAGTAATATCCCAACTTATACACCCGGACCAGACTGGCTATGTGCCAGGCAGGAACATTACGTGCAACCTAAGGAGACTACATCACGTCATAGATACTATCCACGGAAGCACGAATCGATACGCGGTAGCCTCGCTGGAAGTAGTAAAAGCATATGACTTGTTTAGATGGCCATGGCTGACGGCAGTACTGTGTAGCTTTGGCATGGTGCCAACGTACATAAAATGGGTACGACTGCTGTACAGCAGCCCAAGGGCGAGAGTCGGGACAGGAGCCCACATTTCATATCAATGGCAGTTGGAGAAAGGTAACAGACAGGGCTGCTTGTGGTCTCCTATGCTGTTTATACTGCCCTGAAACCATTGGCGGTGTACCTGAGGAAGGAATATTGCAAAGCAGGCATAGTCATGCAGATCAACGCTAATTTAATCTCTCTATGTGCAGACGATATGCTCCTTTACACCCAGAAACCAATTTAGTATATTTTAGACTTGTTTCAGCGGTACGCGGATCTATCTAGTATTACGATTAATGCACAGAAATCATGCATGTTCACTTTAGCAGCATACAAGGGGACTTCCCTAAAGTAGGAGGTCAACTCATTCAGATATCTGGGAGTGAATATATTGCATGACCCCAAGACGGAATATTTACAGAACACGCTTAAGGCGGTAGACAAAGTAGGAAAGTCCATGGCTTTCTGGGTTAGATTGCTGCTCTGACCGATGGGGAGAGCGGCATTATTAAAAATGGTAGTGCTTCCAAGTCGTCTTCATTCTTTCACTAATATTCTGTATAATATTCCTAAAGGCTTCTTTAATAGGCTCGACAGTATTTGTCGGTGTTAATGAGAATTCTCATTACATGGCTAATTTCCCTTACCTATAGAGTCCCCCAGCAGCTTTGCTGGATTTGAAGGGTTTGTTTTATGTTTAATGTCTATGGGGTTTACCTCACCTCCATAGAAACCATCTTTATCCACATGTGTTGCACAGCACCCTCTGTGGGTGTCTAAGAATATATTCCTGTATAACTTGTGCTTTGCTTCCCTTTTGAGAAATTGCTAGAGTGCCATTTGTGTTTGGTTTTCACTGTGCCGTTTTGCTCAGTTTTCACTCTTGCTCAAACTTGTCTACAATTTAACTAGGGAGTTGTGTATACTTTTCTTGACTGATTTTAACTTGCTTTAATAACTGTGATTAACGTGTTAACTTAGAGGTGTGTAGAATAAATATATATATATATATATATATATATATATATATATATATATATATATATATATATGTGTGTGTATTCTTTTTAATACAAAGCTTTGGTCAGTGTTTCCTTGTGCCACTGTATTATAGCCCTATTGTGTGAACCCTGAATAATGCTCATCTCCCTCTTGAGATAAGTCTGACTGCTTAGCCACAGCTACCAACTAAATCTTTGTGGTACAGACTGATACCAAAGCGGTTTTATTGCTCATACCTGTAGTCTATCTTCTGTGGTGCTCCCTAAGGGAACTGCACAGGATTCTGCCTAACAGTCGGGGCTTCTTATGGCACAGCACAAGATGCAGAGTGGCACTAATCAAATTATAAAGACCGTACGAGCATGGTGGCATAAAGGTGCCCAACTTTGAGGCGTATTTTGTGGCGAGCCAGCTGCAATTCATCACAAATTGGTTATCAGATGAGCGATCCCAAGACACCTTGATGCTACAGCCCTTATGCACCCCATTCTACCTGAAGGAGGTGTTCTGGATGGCACCACCAGGTACCCTGAAGTCCTCACAGTTGCTGAAGCTGGGTGGGACGATTTGGCTCAGGGCCTGTCGTATCTTAGAAAAACCGGTGCTGTATTCCCCCCCAGGTCCCATTTGTGTCACTCAAAGCTGAAGACTCACAATTTAGACTGAATGGGAGAGAGTACTGGGAGTGGTGACGTTAGGAGACTGATTACAAGACGGCAGCCCAATGGACTTTAATGTACTCCTCTCAGGAATAGACCGACATGCAGGACAATAGATGACACACGCTTCACTCTTCACTAGATTTAACCCGAGGTGGCTGTGTACGGATGGGGTGTGGCAAGAGAATGACACTATAGAAACACGTTACGATATCTCAGAAGGTGGACATGCGGTTAACTATTATACGAGTTAAGAATGTCACAGTGTGGGGATCTGCTGCAGCAGACCAGGCGCAGCAGGGAGGGCAGATTTACAAGAGCAATTAACAGACGCAGTGAGCGTTAGCCTATCATAAAAAGGTGTCTAGAAATGCAAAGCTCCAACTAATACAGCTATATATAACTCGTAGGGCATACCTGACCCCGAAGAGGATTGCTAATTTCAGCAAAGCAACAGACCAAACTTGCCCGAAATGCAGATTGATTAATGCAGACCTGGTGCATATGTTCTGGGCTTGTGAGGAGATCCGGCAATACTGCTAAGAAATAGCGTAGGCCTTGGCTAGGGCAGGTATAACGCTGGACAAAAGCACACCTGTAGCCTGTATGCTTGGCATTTACGTGCAACCAAAACAGGCAAGACATGTTGGTAAACCGAAGGACCTGACATACATCCTGGCAAAACGGAGAACAGCAATGGGATGGAAGGCGCGCAATAGACCAGAGGTGCGCCTGTGGTGGAGTGATCTCCAGAAATTGATGCTTGTAGAAATCTCAGTCTGTCAGGAAGCAGCCTGCCCGGGCCAAGGAGAACCCAGTGTTGACCTTGACTCTTGGAGACATATAGTGCAGGAGCTAAGGGCTTTACAACATAGCAATACCTGAATGGTAATATGACCCGTATAATTAGTAAAGAATGTGAAGGTACATAGCGAAAGTCGATGTAAGATGTTAGCATGATGTTAGTGGAATAGGCTGGGACGAGGGTGGGGGAGAGTTTCAGGGGGTGTGGAACATACAAACATGATTGACTAGACAGTGCAATGCAATATACATGTGCCTGTAAGTTATGATGTTTAAAATCAATTAAAAAATGTTTAAGTAGGCTATGATTGTGGTTAAATACTTTTATTGAAAATAAAAGCGGTTGGGAAAATGCCTCTCTAACCATGTCCTGTTAGGGAGAATTCTCTGTAAAGGCTAATTTCCCAAACCTAGTGAGTCCCCCAGCAGCTTTGCTGGATTTTTGGGGTTTATTTTTTTCTCCTGCTAAGAGTGAGACTCTTTTCCTCCCACTCTTAGACATGATTTGAGGTGTTCCTTTGACTTTGTATGTGTTTTATGGGCTATGGGGTCCTTTACCCCATAGGGCCTCATGTGTTTTTGGTATATGGGTTACACAGCACCCTCCGTGCCGTAACCCAGGGGTGTCGTAGCGACCCCCAAACATAGACTCCATACCCTGGGACTGACTACTGTCTCCCAGGGCATGTAAAGTCACCATTGGCTTTACTAGTCTCAAATTGTGAACAGAACCAGTACAAACCATCCTATTGTGGACGTACTGGTCGGGGCAATTTGATTGCCCCGGGGTCTGTTGTTCGAGGGGGCACTGTCCAGTCCCCCCCGACCGAGTTTTGGCTGGTGGCAGTGGATACTACTTTTTATATTCGACCGCGAATATATTCCTATGGGATTTTCCCATTGTTCGAGGCTACCACTTTTTAAAATAGCCTCGAACATACCGCCGGTTTATTAAATTAATATAAATTCACCGGTTGGTATTTTTTGCCGAAACTTGGTTTCAAAATGGCATTTGTGTTTGCTTCTGTGACTCCAACCCAGGTTGAGCCCTTTGTTCCACTTTTTGGCGGGCTTCTCCACAGAAGCTTTCAAAAGTGGTGCCACTCTGGGTACCACAGGGGGTGTGGGAGGGTGTTTAGGCACGCTGGACTGAGTTGCCTCGGCCACTCAAGTCGCGCTCTTGTGTGATGGCTCACCACTTAGCATGTTTGAGTGACAGCTAGGCTGAATGAATGGGTTTTTTTTTGCATAAAAGCAGGGCTTTGGGGACTGGAAAGTCAGAAGTCGCCAAAGGTCCTAAAGAATCCGAGGAGGGAGAAGCCGAGCCGACCTGCAACGACGACACCACCGGTGGAGCCCTGCTGAACCGTCTCACCACTTTTCCCGACGACAGAGGAGATCTCCAGTCCGGAGAGTCTTCTTCCTTTGACTGGTGGGGATAACCAGTTTGCCTGTCTTTTTGCCTTCCTGGACCATCTCGTGGCCGCCTTGCCTGTGCCAAGCACCCTGGCAACCAGAATACCACGGTTTACCACTACCGCGAAGAAAAGGGTGGTACCTTGTAACCGGGAAACTCTGCGGCTGGTTTCTTCCCTGGCAGCGCAACGACCTTCAGCTTTCCGCCACGTCGAGACGACCTCTTCCTCTGGACGAAACACTGACTTGCAACCGCTGCCAGGAACAACTGCCCCCGCTGGAGCGTTCTTCCCACTTTCAGGTACTGTGCCCCGCCTGGCTTCCCTTGCGACAGATCGTTCGGGTGATGGTAAATCCTCGACTTTCTAACCTGGGTTAGCCTGGGACCTGTTAACTAACTATTCCTGACTTGATCTCAATCTTTTGTGAACTTTCTACAAAGACTCTTTGGGCATAAGCCCACTGTGTGATCCTGGACACATTTCGCTTGCTCTCTCTAAGAGTGGGCCTGGCATTTGAAATTCCTTGCTCTCCAGTAGACTTTGCCTAACCTGCCTCACTGTGGTTCTTTGAAAAGTATTGAAATTTGTGTGCTTTCATAACTCTGCCTTTTTCCCTCCCTTTTTAATAACTTATTAGAGTGCCATCTTATGTTAAGCGCTCACCTCTGTCTGAAAATAAGTGGTGTTTCTCATTAAGACTAGTCTAATAAGTAATTAGGGTTGTGTGTATGTATATATATATATATGTGTATATATATATATATATATATATATATATATATATATATATTAGTGACTGTGTGTTGAATTTACTTACCTCTTTGTGCTAGTGTAATTTACAAGTGTGGCTTTAAATAAATTACATACTTTTACACCAAAGCTCTGGCCAGTGTTTGCTTGTGCTACTGTATCTCTGTACCTATTGTGTATACTCTATATACTGCCTAACTCATCTTGAGAGAAGTCTGACTGCTCAGCCACAGCTACCAGGTAAAGCTGGGTGGTACAGACTGCTACTAATTGGGTTTACTGCCAACCACCTGTAGTCCTAAATCTTTTGCAGTGGTACCTAAGGGAACTGCACATGTTTCTGCCTAACACTGGTGTACATCGGTGGGATGTGTATTGAGTATACATTTTAGTGTTCTTATAGATACCTCAGTGCAACTAACCAAAAAGCTTAGCACTAAAGAAGTATTTTCTAAAACATGTCAACTATGGAAAGCTATAGTCAAGAGTCCCTTGCTACAAAAACTGCTGATTGTTTAAGAGTTCTCTGTAAGCATAAGAACCTCCTGACTAAGGGCAAGAAAATGAAGCTAATAGAAAGGTTGTTAGCAAACCAAAGTCTGGATGGTGGTTCAGAGGAACCTACCACTCCAGCAACTGTAGATAACAGCAATGATATTGATATGAATGTTAGTATTGATAACTTTGAGTCAGAAGCAGAAGAGGAGGTGGAAGATGTTAGAGTTGTCTCCCCTTGGCCTCTACCTGCCCTGCCAGCTGTACGTACTGGACCTTTATCAGGTCCCTCACTTAATCCTCAATATATGGAACTAGAAAAAATTAAGCTTGAATTAGAATTCAAAAGAATTAGTGCTCAAACAGAACAGCAGCACCAAGAACTAAGGCTCAGAGAAATGGAACTCAACCATGAGCTAGAAATGTAAAAATTGTCTGTGAAAAGTGCTTCTCACTCCGAATCCTCTAGGAGTTCCACTCCCAAAAGACCCCGGATGCCTAAGGAGTTGGTGGGTATGTATGATCCTAAATTGGATGTGTTGGATTGGTTGAGTTTGTTTGAACATAATCATGGGCTCCAGAACATTACAGGAAATGAGTTACTTTCCTGGTTGTTCTCTAGGCTCCCCCCTGTTGCAACTGATGTGGTAATGGAGTTGGGGGAGGAGGATAAGAAGGATTATGAATGTGTGAAACTAGCTTTGATAGCTAGATTTGGGAAGACCCCTTCCCAGTACCTTAAGAGGTTTAGGACCCTCAAAAAGCATGATGGTACCTCTTGGGCTACCTGGGTGAGTGAAAGTTTGAAGAACTTGGAGGGATGGATTAAGGGTTACAAGGTTAACACTTATGAGGGAATGAAGAATCTTGTGATGTTGGAGTCAATTTATGATGCCTGCTCTCCAGAGCTCAGACACTTGGCTGATTCAAAGGAATTAGATTCCAGGAAACTAGCTAAGGCTGCTGACTTGTGGGTTGCCAACAGGGCCGCTCACAAGGACTCTGGGGTAACTCAGAAAAAGGATGAGGGGAAACGGCCAAAAAAGGACTCCAAAGAGAATTTTAATAATTCCAATCCCAAAGAGGGCCCCAAACAGAACAATAAGGGTAAGCCACAAGGGAAACCAAATCAGAGTAGTGTACCCTCTGGTGGTAAACCAGAAGGAGGTCAGAGCAAGCCACCATTCCAGAAAGCATTTGGTAAATGCTATGTTTGTGGTTCGCCTGACCATGTGAAAGGAGATCCCAGATGCAAGGGTAAACCTTCAGGGGTCCAGCTTGTCTCCTTAGCCTTCGCTCCAGAGGAGGAAGTACAAATGGCAAGTGGAAACTTTCTACTGCTGGCTGATGAACCCATTGGAGTCTCAGCCAGTGTTTTAGTCTCTGGGTCTGTGGGAACAACAGAATTTAGATGTCTATAACTCTATCCCAGATAATACTGAAGAGTATTAGAAGGACAGTGTCCAGGTGAATGGTCAGGAGACTCCTGCCATTAGGGACACTGGAGCCAGCATAACTGCGGTGGATAAATCTTTTTCAGGCTGAGGATGTTGTAAGGCACCCAAACGCCTCACCAAGTTAGCTGGAGGACATGTGCAGATGCTTCCCCAATTACCAGTTCTCATTCAGTGTAATGACATGACTGTAAAGATACCTGTCAGCATACAAAGTGAGGTACCAGGAAGGGTTCGGTTGGGTAATGACCTGAAAACTCTTGGAGTAGTGTCACATACCCCCAGACCTCCTAGTAAAAGGTTACAGGAGCTCACCAGACCTGCAAGGGAGAGAACCATGAGAGGTACTCCCAAGGAGATGATGAAGAAAGATATCACTCCTACTCCACTGGAGTTACAACTTGCTATCTCTGAGCAAAAAGAAGCAAAGGGGAAGCCCAAGACTTCCAAGAAACAGCCAACAGCAAGCACTCCAGTGCTTCCAACAAGGACTTCCCCTAAGTTGTCCAAAGTTACACCTGTAACTCCACCTCCAGCTGAGGCTGAGAGGGAGGTACAGCCCTGTATGGTGGAACTAGACTCTTAAGAAGAGCTAGTGGAAGGCCAAGAACTCATTGGGGATCTGGATCCTGTTGACCATCCTGAGCTGCAGTCTTTACTGGCAGAAGGTGGACCCAACATGGCAGGCTTCAGTAAGGGACAGAGAGAATGTCCAACTCTGGAAGGTCTTCGCCAACAGGCAGCTTCTCAAGCTGATGGGCAAGAGCATGGGAAGTATAGGTTGCACTGGGAAGATAGCCTCTTCTACAGTGAACCAACTGAGTCTGCACCTGGAGACTACAAGCGGCTTGTAGTACCTCAAGAAAACTGACAACAGTTCTTGCAACTGGCCCACGAGATTCCTTTGGCTGGTCACTTGAGTTTCAAGAAGACCAAGGAAAGGCTCTCACTCTACTTTTATTGGCCAAAGATGGGGGCTGAGGTAGATAGGTTTTGCAAGAGCTGCCATACCTGCCAGACTTCTGGTAAGGTTGGGTCCAAGAATGTGGCACCTTTAGTGCCTCTCCCAGTTGTGGGAGTCCCATTTGAGAGGGTAGGGATTGACCTTGTTGGTCCCCTTGATCCCCCAACCTCCTCAGGCAACAGGTTTATCCTTGTTGTAGCAGACCATGCTACTAGGTACCCTGAGGCAATTCCAATGAGGACTGTTACAGCTCAGGCTGTGCTAAGGCCCTACTTGGTATTTTTACCAGGTTTGGGTTTCCTAAGGAAGTAATCTGACAGGGGGTCACATCTTATGTCCCACTACATGAAAGCCATGTGGAATACCTATGGAGTTACTTACAAGTTCTCTACCGCCTACCACCCTCAGACAAATGGGTTGGTAGAAAGGTTCAACGGAACCATGAATAGCATGATAGGTGCTTTAGAGGATCCTCTTTAAAGGAAGTGGGACCTTCTATTGCCATGCCTTCTCTTTGCTTATAGAGAAGTCCCTCAGGAGGGAGTAGGTTATTCTCCCTTTGAACTTCTTTATGGCCATCCAGTCAGAGGTCCATTGGGCCTGATTAAGGAGGGGTTGGAGAGTGCTCCTTCCCCCAAGCCAGTCAGAGTGACTGACTATGTGATAGGTCGCCGGAGGAGAATGTCAGAAATGATGGCAGAAGCAAGTGATAACCTGGACAAGCTTTGGTCAAACATTGGCATGACCGAAAGGCTAACATGGTTGAGTTCACTCAAGACCAGCTTGTTCTAGTTATGATCCCAACAAGGCAGAGGGCCTTGCAAGATAAATGGATGGGACCCTTCAAGGTTGTGGGTAAACTTGGAGAGGTAAACTATCTGGTGGACTTGGGCGTTCCCAAGGAGGCTCCCAGTGTCTTCCACACCAACCGACTAAAGGCGTATGTCTCCAGGCCTGAAGTAGGAGCCTTGCTCCTAGCTTCAACAGAAGAGGAAGAAGAGTGAAGCTCTCCCTGATCTCCTCAGAGGCTTACCCTTAGACGAAAAGATTGAAGGAGTAAATCTCTCTTCAAATCTTGACACCTGAGCAACAAGAAGAGTGCAAAGCCATGTTAAATCAGTTTGCCTCTCTGTTCTCACTTTCACCAAGCTTGACCCCTTGGACAGCATGATATACTCACTGGTGACTGTCTGCCAGTCAAAAGCAGAGGATATAGAATGTCAGAAAATAGAAGGACCCACATCAAAGGGAAGGTCAAGAATATGCTTGCTCTTGGGGTAATAGAGCCCTCTACTAGCCCATGGTCTAGCCCAGTTGTGTTAGTACCAAAGGCAGGATCCAAAGATTTGAGATTCTGTGTGGACTATAGAGCTCTTAATGCAGTCACCAAGACTGATGCCCACCCTTTGCCAAGGAACGATGAGTTGGTGGATAGACTTGTTTCAGCCAAGTTCCTCAGCACATTTGACCTTATGTCAGGCTATTGGCAAATAGCCCTAACAGACCATGCCAAGGAGAAGACTGCATTTTCTACCCCAGTTGGCTTATACCAATTAAGGTTATGCCTTTTGGATTGAAAAATGCACCTGCAACATTTTAAAGGATGGTAAATCAGGTTCTGGCTGGGATGGAGGATTTCTGCATGGCATACTTGGATGACATTGCAGTATTCAGCCAATCCTGGGAAGAGCATGTTAACCACTTAGGACATGTTTTGCAGGCTCTTGGACAGGCCAACCTGACCATAAAGGCAAGTAAATGCCAAATTGGTCAGAGTAAGGTGGTCTACCTTGGGCATGAGGTAGGAGGTGGAGAAATGAGGCCTTTGCTCAGTAAGATTGAGGCTGTGCAAAATTGGACTACACCTACTACTCAAACCCAGGTGAGAGCCTTCCTAGGCCTCACTGGGTATTACAGGAATTTCATTGAGAACTATGGGACCATAGCTTCTCCACTGAATGTAATCTCCTCTCCAAAATTCCCTAAGAAGGTCAAATGGAATGAGGAATGCAGTCGGGCCTTTGAAAACCTGAAGAAAGCTCTTTGCCAAGCACCAATATTGAGAGCTCCTGACTACCACCAAACTTTCATTGTGCAGACAGATGCTTCTAATGTAGGTATAGGTGCAGTCCTTAGCCAACTGGATGAGAAAGTTAGGGAGCACCCCATTTGCTTTATCAGCAGAAAGCTGAAGGATCCTGAGACAAGGTGGGCAACTATCGAAAGAGAATGTTTTGCTATTGTGTGGGCACTGAAGAAGTTTAGGCCATACTTGTATGGTTCTACTTTTGTCATTCAGACTGACCACCAACCCTTGAGATGGTTGATGCAAATGAAAGGGGAAAATCCAAAACTATTGAGATGGTCAATCTGCCTGCAAGGGTTTGATTTCACCATTGAGCACAGGTCAGGGTGTCATCACCAAAATGCTGAGGGTCTCTAGGATGTATGTCATCAACTAGTGGTATGAGCTTTATCCAGGAGTGGATTAAATCCTCCTGTCCCCTAGTTGGTTTTTTCCCTGGCAGCGTATCGACCTTCAGCTTTCCTCCACGTCGAGACCTCCTCTTCCTCTGGACGAAACACCGACTTGCAACTGCTGCCAGGAACAATTGCCCCCGCTGGAGCGTTCTTCCCACTTTCAGGTACTGTGTCCCGCCTGGCTTCCCTTACGACAGATCGTTCGGGGTGACAGTAAATCCTCGACTTTCTAACCTGGGTTAGCCTGGAACCTGTTAACTAACTATTCCTGACTTGATCTCAATCTTTTGTGAACTTTCTACAAAGACTCTTTGGGCATAACCCCACTGTGTGATCCTGGACACATTTTGCTTGCTCTCTAAGAGTGGGCCTGGCATTTGAACTTCCTTGCTCTCCAGTAGACTTTGCCTAACCTGCCTCACTGTGGTTCTTCGAAAAGTATTGAAATGTGTGTGCTTTCATAACTCTGCCTTTTCCCCCTCCCTTTTTTTTTTTTTAAACTTCAATTTTTATTATTCAGGTTTACAGAAAAAAGAAAAGTCTCCCCTTGTCCCCCCCACCCCGCACCCCCACCACCCCAACATGTACCCACCCCCCCTGTCCAATGCCAAGCCCAGTCTGTTGTGTCGGGAGACTCCCGGTGGGAACTCCCTCCGCGTGTGATGTAGCTGATGCCCTTAATACCGTCCGGACTGAAGCCATTTCGCCCCGGGTACTGGGCTTCCCCGACTGCTGAAGTGCCCACCTCCTCCTGGGTGCCCCTTTGGGGCCAAGATCTCTCGTTGGAAGGATTAGTGGAGCTCCCATCCCCAGGTTTGTTGTATTCCATACCAATTTGTAAGGAACGTGCTAGTATCGTTGTTCACCATGGCAGTCAGTTTGTCCATTATAAACATGTTTTTAACCTTTTTCATCCACTCTTCCTTGGAGGGTGGTTCCGGGCTTTTCCATTTTTGTGCGAGGGCTACCCTGCCCGCCCGCAACATCGTCTCCCACATCCTCGGATACCTGTGAACTTCCGTTTCCTCTGGGGGGAGGCCCAACAGCATCGTCAGAGGGTTGAGAGGTGGGAGTTCCTCTATTACCTCCGCCATCCAGCCCCTCACCTTCCCCCAGTACACCTGAGCCTTTGGACAGTGCCACCACATATGGCTCCTGGAGCCCGTCTGCCCACAACCCCTCGGACACAGTGGGGACACCCCCGAGAACATCTTCGACAGTTTCACTGGGTCCCTATGCCACCCTTGTAGGACTTTGAAATTGTGTTCCATATCGGCCGTGAAAAGGTTCCCATGGAAGGCGATTTTGAAAATTCTCGACCAGGAGTCCTCTGAGATCTCCTCTCCTGCCAGCTCCTCCCAGAATTTGCGGAAGGATCTCCTTCCCTGGAGGTCATACGTATTGAGGATTTTGTATATGCTAGAAACCGCCCCCTTCCTTGAGGTCGCTGTGTCTATCAGCTTTTCGAAGGGGGTTAGGTGCCTACTCAGACTGGTGCCCCACGACTGATCACACAATATACCTTTCAAACGGAGGTACTCAAAGACGGATAGGGATCCCTGGCCGAGTGTGTCTCTCAGTTCTTCATAGGGCAAGAATTTGCCTTCCCTGAACAGCTGGCCCGCCCATTCCAGACCTTTATCCGACCAGGTTTGTGAGAATCTGAACCCTTTGCTACCCAGGTTAAGGGGGTGCCCCCAGAGGGAAGACATCGGGGATGGCCATGTAGTGAGATGCGCCGTCTGAGGGCCCTCCTTCCAGATGTCCCACAGGACTCCCAAGGTCGGGTGAGCCCTCAGGTGTCCCGGGATCGCTCTCCGCGGGGCCCACAGGAGGTCTCGCACCTTCAGGGGATGGGTGTCCATGTCCTCCAGATACGACCAGTATGTCCCCATTCCCTCCTTCATGTGCTCCAGGAGCACTCTCAGCTGGGCCGCCCGAAAGTACAGGCCGAAGTCCGGCAGACCGAACCCTCCCTCCTCCCTGGGCAGCGTCAGCGTAGTCCTCCGGGTCCTCGGGGTTTTCCCCTGCCAAATAAAGTCCCTGGTGGAGTTCTGTAACACCCTGAAAGTCTGCTGCGGGACGCCAGTTGGGAGTGCCGTGAAGAGGTACAGGAGCCGTGGCAGTACATTCATTTTAACCGCCGTCATCCTGCCATACCAGGAGAGGATCATCCTTCCCCACCTCCTTAAATCTGATGTGATCCCTTCTATTATGGGGTCATAGTTCGCGGTGGCCAGTCTAGTTAAATCCCGTGTAAGGAGAACCCCCAGGTATCGAATTTCAGCCTTCCCCACTGCAATCCCATGGAGTCTATTCAGGGGGTCTAGCCCCGGGTCTCGGGGTCTCATGGGGAGCAGGACCGATTTCGAGGCGTTAATCTTCAGGCCCGAAAAGCGACCAAATTCCGTTATCAGGTCCAGCAGGGGGGGGAGTGAGGAGCAGGGGTCCACCAGGTAGACCAAAATATCATCTGCAAACAAGGAAAGTTTAAATTCCACCTCCCCCCTGCTGATCCCCCTAATTCCTGGGTGGGCTCTGATCCCCCTCCCTTTTTAATAACTTATCAGAGTGCCATCTTATGTTAAGCACTCACCTCTGTCTGAAAATAAGTGGTGTTTCTCATTAAGACTTGTCTAATAAGTAATTAGGTATATATATATATATATATTAGTGACTTTGTATTGAATTTACTTACCTCTTTGTGCTAGTGTAATTTACAAGTGTGTCTTTAAATAAATTATATACTTTTACACCAAAGCTCTGGTCAGTGTTTGCTTGTGCTACTGTATCTATTGTGTATACTCTATATACTGCCTAACTCATCTTGAGAGAAGTCTGACTGCTCAGCCACAGCTACCAGGTAAAGCTGGGTGGTACAGACTGCTACTAATTGGGTTTACTGCCAACCACCTGTAGTCCTAAATCTTTTGCAAGGGTCCCTAAGGGAACTGCACAGGTTTCTGCCTAACATGTCCTAAGAGGAATTTCCCTGCTGTAAGGAAGGCATGGTATCAACAGTACGACAGACACAAGTGACCACAGTTCAAGAGTGTTTATTGCACTTTAAAAAAAAAAGGTTTGAAAAACGTCTATCTAATCCCAAATCTAAAGATGGGAGCAAGCTACGACCATCAAATAATAATGCAGTCCTCGTGGTGTCTTATCAAAATAAAAGGGCCTTTACTAATAAACCTATTGCCAATCCTTACCTCGAAATTTAAGTAGTGTGGGAAACAATGTTATGTAAAAACATTTTCAAGAAATATTGTGTCAGGATATTCAGGCTGTTTGCCTCCCTTCCCCAGATTTTCAGCACAGGACAAGGCGACGCACTGGAGCTTAGCACTGTCTCTTGCTTCTGTAGCACAATGGTGCAGTTCAAATATCAGCATCAGGGCTTTCTGTGAGCAAGTCTCTTTACCTTTCAAACTCTCTTCTTTCAGAGGGCCTGATGCGACAAACAAACAAGTTATTTTGCTCCCAGGATGTCTCACATACTCAATTTCTCAGGTGATATGCTATTTACCTCAGATACCCCTCAGCCAGGCTCAGATCCTCTTTATCACAATGTTCGTTGGATTTTCTTGTATGCAATTTCTCGGGTGCTTCACGTTTCACCCAGGATCCCTGTTTGCGGGGCTCAGATCCGTTTCTACACAATGTTCAGTCTACCTCTGCCAGGCTCGGACCAATTTCAACACAAACTTGCTTTATCCAAAAGCTCACAGCTGATCTCCCTCGTTCAGGCTCGGACCAACTTCATCTACTTTTATCATCAACTTTACTCTATGAACATCGAATACTTTTGATTGTGCACACATTTTTGCATCACCCGTTGCAGGCCCACTTTGATTCACAATCCTTTGTCATTCTTTCACTTTTGCCTCCTCAGTTGGATACCTTAGAGACTTTCAAATAAGCATGCACGCTGTGCCGGACCACTCTGTCTATCGTATCTTGGTTTCAAAGTTCAGTCACAGATCTTTTGTAAATGTTACTTGCGTTGGTTATCACATGCGCTTCATACACTGCGTCAGCGTTCACCATACAATGTTGCTGCTTGCAACCGGCTTCAACACAGACCGTCTGGTATCTGCCTCTGCAACTCACCGGCTATGTTGATTTCACTGGTGCTGATTCCTTGTAGGATACAAGGACAGTACTACAGCACTGCCTTGATTATCGACTCAGGAGAGCCTCAGGTATCTCCGACAAACAATGCAGGTTTCTTCAGCCTGGTTCCCTGGTCTAGCACTTGCTATTCTCGAGGTTTTGTGAAAGTAACGGTTCTTCGTCGAAAAGGTCAAGGGCACTTCTGTTTTGCTGTCTTTCGCCTCATATTAAACTGACATCTTTTAACTGCTGCTTCTACGTGTGCTTTGCCTCGCTCAGCGGGTGCTCTCGTGCTCTGCATTTTATCTGTGTGGGAAAATGTAATGGAAGTCAGGTGTGTGTGATGGTCAGTAATTGCCTGACCCTGCCTGACTATCGTATTGGGACATGTCGGGTTTACGGCTCAGATGTTAGTCAGTTTTCTCTCATAGCAAGCTATGTGCGAGAAACTTTTTCTGTTGTGACAGGGGATGCGGGGAGTTGAGTTCCTAAGTATCCTACCTGGTAGGATGGGGTAATGGTGTTACAGGGAAGGGGATACCGTGTCGCACCATCCAGTGTCCCACTCCCCGAAGACCCCTCACCCGGGTGATCCTCACAAACTGGTCCAGCCTCAGGAACTGGATCCAAAAGCGATGGCCGTGTCCTTGCCACCTGGATGACCGATCCGCTGGGACTAGCGGGTGAGACACCTTCAGGTTTCTCACACTAACGAAAACTAAGGATTTGTCTGTGTAAAAATGTCCAAACAAAAACTGTCCTGTGTCCAAAGTTCTATTCTGACCCTCACACTATTAACTTAACTCTAAGGTGAAAAGGAAAATGTCTTTAAACTTGGGTGGTTTAGAAAAGTGTGCATAAAGGGAGAACATATGTTCTTAATGGATAAAGGTCCTTGCTCCTGAGGGTGGTTCCCTTCCCCTGGATTCTTCTTTATTCTGTGAGGTATTATAAACAAACAGTTCTTTATGCTTCTTAGCCAATTGCAACACGTGCACACAAACTGTCTGGTTTCTTGGTTTCTTTCCGGACGCCTAGTATGTCTTCCTGGTAGGTTATGTTGCTCCTTCTCTTTGCCTGGTATACTTTCCTGCCCAGGCTTTTGGTTTTCACTCACTTGTGACTGCCTGGTACACTGTCCTGCCAGGTCTTCTGGTCATTTGGGCTGGTTTAACCAAAATTAAATACAAAAAATACAAATGCAAATATATTTTCCTGCCTGTACTTCTAATTCACACACTTGAAATTGCGTGGTATACTCTCCTGCCGGGCTTTTGGTTTCCACACATTTGTGACTGCCTGGTGTACTCTCCTGCCAGGATCTTTGTTCATTCAGGGTCCTCGCCTGCTTCCGTAGTTGCTTATATATTGTGTTGGATAATGCATCCTTCTAATATATTATCCTCTCTCTGTTTTTCATATTTTGACACTGTGCATTCACCCATTAGCAAAGGGTTTGTTTGTAACTTCATTCCCCTTTTTTCAATATGTCCATTCTTTTCCTTTCTTTAAATTAGGTTATTCACAACGGTTTAACTCTGCATGCTTGCAAATACGCTCCAGTGTCCCTGCTGCTTCTGGGTGGATTTACAGGGAGGTGTGACTCCCTCTTGCCAGCCCTCACAGCAGTTGTCCCTCATTTTCTGCTTGGGCTGCTTAAATTCCCTGGTCACAGGTGCATGCCAGAAAACAATAGAGTGCTGGCTGAGTTTGTAGTCCTTTACTCAACATTAATCCATACCTCTTCCTATTATCTCAAAATCTGGGAAAAGAAGTCCATTGTGGTCAATTGACTCAAGCTATTCAGATAGGCATTTTTACAGGCTTTTAATGACAAGCCAGTTCTGGTTGCTTGATAAGGCAGACTCAAGTTGGAAGGTTGGTCCATGGATCTGGGGAAAAGGTTTTCCCTGCTCTTCATAGGAAAGGTCATACATCTAGTCCAATAGGTAATGAGGGTTTCAGTAATGGGAAGGTTATTTACAAGGAAAAATGGGGGATACCATCTGTCATCCGATGAAGCCTTGACATCTCCCCAGAGGCTGTCTCCTCCCATGTGATTCTCCCTCATATAGCCGCCCCTAGGGGCAGGATCATGTAGCGGCTGCTTACCCCTGGCCACATGGAGGAGGCCCCAAGGGTGTTGACCTTGGTGAGAGCCTCAAAATAATGCCTGCAATTCCAAAGCTCTGATACTCCCCAATTTCTTTTAAACAATTAGATGTTCCAATAATCAGCAACTCCGTTTTATCATCGTTCAGGGCAAGATAGTTGTGAGCCATCCAGCTTTGGGTATCAGTATAAATGTCATTAAGCACAGTGTCCTTCCCATGATCACCCGACAATTGAAACAAAATCTTGGTGTCATAGTTAGTATAAAAAATACCTTTCTCATCCAGCATATCAAATAGAGGTTTTATAAAAACATTACAAACATACACAATGTAACAAACCCTTGTTTATCTACCAGTTCTGATGCCCACCTTTCTGTAGACCTATGCCATATTTTGAAAGAAAAATGATTCCAGTCTTCCTCTAACTTGTTCTCCAGCCCAGCCATATTCCAACTTCCTAAAAGGTTATCTATCTGTAATAAAATTAATTTTCTCTGTTGCATTAATATATGTAAAGAAAACATGTTTAGTAATATATTGTCCCTTATTGTACATTGTTACATTGCACCCTGCTCGCCTCTTCGGAATATATCCTTCGCTGCTCTGCTATGTCTGTTATCTTGCATTTGTCTAGCACCTACTGCCATAGTTCCTGGCATTTAAGCGCGTAATGGAGAGAGAAGCCTTGCAACCTATGTGTGGATTGATCTTCCTGAACCCTATATTTGCAGTCTAGAAAAAATGTTTTTAACAGTCAGCCCGACTAACTACCAACATTTGATTGCATGCTTTAGGTTACCCACAGATTTCTTTGAAAAGCCAGGAGCAGCTGCTCCTATAGTTCCCACTTCGAAGGGTCCACGTTTGTTGGCAACAGACTATGGTGATGATGATGATGACGACGAGACTGATGAGGAGGAGCAGGAAGTGAAGGACAATGGTGATGGCACCAGTAACCAAGTTGGTTCCTCTTCTGTTGCTAAGTCTACAGACCTACCAGCACCAGTACAGATGAACATAGATCCTGCTATACCTCCAGGTAGGCGGAACAATGGTTCACGTAAACTATACCATGTTCATATTATCCAAGGTCCTTTGAATATTTTCTTTGAGATGACATTGTCTAATACACTTCTTCCAACTGTAGCATTTGCAGAAGGTTTGGCTACTGAAGAAGTTTACTATGTGGCGCTTTTCTTTTTTTTATATACTTCACATTTGTTCTTCCTTACACGCTAGTAACACAGCATACTCTTTAACACCATATTCAAGTGTGTTTAACCACTTGATTCAACACTTCTGTGGCGTTTGATTTTCGTTGGCACTATATTTTAAACGAGAACATTTAATAGCTGAACCATGTCACTGATCATAAGAATTCAGTTTATTAGGAATCTCATTAAATACATTGTATTCCCATGCTTAACCTGAAAGAATGTTTCACCAAACTATATATCAATGACGCCAAAAAAATGTTAAGTACTATTTTATTAAATTTATTGCACGTAGGTGGATATCTTTCATTTAGTAGAAGGCTCATGCTGACCCTCATCCAACACATGTAAATCTTATGCAATGGGGTCAAGTGAGCATTTCAAAGTTGCCTGTTCACCCGGATATTGAAGACACGTTCTTGCTCTCGAAGCAGTATGTCTGTCTGTTAGGTAGAAACAATGGCCCTTTGAGCAAGACTGTGGCTCAGTGATTGAGGGAATGTCACGGGAGAGAACAGACAAGTAAGTTTGCCTTTTTAAGACCTAATTGTAGATTGGAGCCAAGGGGTAAACAGACTGGGAATACAGCAGCAACACCCTTCTTTTCAAGTTCATTTGCTACTTTTGACGCTATCCTTTATTGTTTTAACCTGCAATCCCATGTTCTCTTACTTTCCCCTCCTACAATAATGCCCATGCTCTGCTTGGTTTGCTTTGGTGCTTCCTAATGCCAGATAGCACCAGGAGTCTCATGTTAACACAAAAATGAATTATTTAAAGGAAATCTGCTTTTTAATTTTTGTCCATAGATTATGATTTAGTGCTGCCTACTTGAGCAAAAAAACCTAGGTCCCGGAGTGTGGAGAGAGGGATGGAGGGGTAGAGGGGGGGGGGTGAAATCGTGTTTCCGGATG
The DNA here is from genome assembly GCF_040938575.1 of Ambystoma mexicanum. NCBI lineage: Eukaryota > Metazoa > Chordata > Amphibia > Caudata > Ambystomatidae > Ambystoma > Ambystoma mexicanum. The sequence continues at coordinate 72,365,711 of NC_090933.1, forward strand.
AATACACACCCATGTCTGTGCTCTTTGCCATCCTTCCTGCCCTCTTCAGTCATTGCAGGGCCCCCTGCATCTGGGCACATACATGCTACTTCATTACCTGTGCTGGCAATTTCTGCTGACCATTTCATTGAAAGAGGGCCAGCTGCAGCTAACACTCTTTCCATTCAATCGACCAATGTTTGAGCAGAGAGACACTATGAGAGAATGCTGTGTCTAATTCCTGTGGCCAGGCCACTCCAAGCCAAGTATTAACTTGGCTCTTTTTCAGGGAACAATGGGAGGGATATAACCTTCCCAACAGATGTCTCTGGCATGAAATACAGACTGCCATTGACTTACCTCATACAATCCCGAAGGCAAGTCCATTTTTAGAACCCCTGCAAGCCCTGCTCCTGCTCTGTTAAGACTACACACTCTGGCTATTTGTGAGCACCCGGTGGAAACCTAGTACAAGGGCAGTACAATCTGATGCATTGTACTGAAACCACGAAGATAGATCATGTCCCTAACATTCTTTTAATATTTTTACTTTTCTGTGCCATAAATGATATCCCTTTTGCTCTGAGGTTTTAATTACTGAGTCCCAAAAGCGAAAAGGCACTTCATCGCCCCTACACCCTTTCTTCCTGTGCTACAATTAGGAAAAAAGCACTTAACGGAACTAGTAATATTTATGTAAAAGGGGTAGCTGTTAGCTGAGTGTTATTTTTTGCTAGTTTGCAAAGGTAGCGGGCGCCCCTCTCTCGACAGAACAAGGCCTGATAACCTGTTCAGTGGTTATTAACTTATTAACCACTTGAGAGTTCGCAGCCACTGCTTTTACTCACAGGTTATCATGTCTGTTCTTGCGAGAGAGGGGCGCCCGCTACCTTTGTAATATTATTTTTTGCTAGTGTGTGTTGTGATTGTGTGATCAGTAATACGTTTTCTTTTCTAATCCAAGCAGTAAGGATTGTGATTCTCTCACTGTGGGACAAGCAATTGAAAGTAATTGTGCATACAATATTATGATCCTCTAGATTTGACTTTGTGGGTATCACTGATCCCACGCTTACCTGATGTTTATTGCGCCACCTGCTGCACTAGCCGCAGTTGTTTTCACCGCCTAGTGGCCTGTGAGTTCAGTAGTTCCAGCGAACTGCAGTTCCCGGCAACACCGGCTCTCTAATACACGTCGGTAGCACGTTGGCCCGTTTGGAGATGCCGGTTGTCGCCGGTTTTCGTCCGGTTTGATTCCGGTAGTTTCAAGCTCCTCCTACTCCAGATGACCTTTCCGATACTGCGCTCATTTTTCTCTGGGCCATTATGAGAGACATACACGCCCTAATCGCCGAACTACGCTCGGTGTCCACTGCATTCATGAGTCAATTCTGATCTACTGCGTTACAAACGTGCAGCAATATTGAAAAAATGCAATCCTCTTGATTTCTCGTCCATCAATACTGCTGTCTGTCCCAGGCCCAACACCATGCCCTTAGTCTCTGTCAACATTAGTGCTACAAATAACGGTTTCTCACTGCCTTCTCCCATCCCAACTATCGGCATGGCATGCAGGCATGAGGGTGGAGTCGGATGGGCTCCTGACCCTACTCTCTCAGCTCCTGTCACTCAGACTTAAAGCCTAGTGCCTTCTAACACCAGGCCGGACACAAATGCCAACCAGAATGCATCTTCAAACAACCTTGACAAGCAGAAAGCTGCCCAGAAGATGTCATCCATCGGCCCCTTAAGCTTCTCTCTTCTTAACCCGCGCTCTATCAGGCAGCATGGGGTTGAAGTTGAGGACCTACTCACGAACTCTAATCCAGACTTTCTCACCATAACCAAGTCTTGGCTTAGTGAAACTACCCCATCAGAGGCCACTTTAGCGATCCCTCAAAACTATCAGATTTTTCGTGATGACCGTGGGAATAAAAGAGGGGGGGGGGGTTGCCCTACTGTTTAAAGTCCAGCTGCACTGCCATCTTTTGCCCCATGACTCACCAGATGACTGCGCGAGCTTGGTGGCAAAACTGCAAATCAATGATAACGTTCCTCTCACCATTGTGGTCATCTATGGACCCCCTAGACGTTTTCCTCTTTGAGGAACAGGTCATGAACCTCCTGAACAAAATCACCAGTGTTAACTCCCCTATTGTTGTACTGGGGGATTTCACTATTTGGCCCGATGTGCCTACAGATAAAACTGCCTTCTCCCTACTCTCTGCCCTGGATTCTGTAGGGTTCTCCAAATGGGTTGAAGGTCCTACCCACTTTGGGGGGCTTACTCTGGACTGGGTACTGTCTCATCAAATTCCCATTACCAACCGATCAACCTCTGTCCTTGGTCCGATCATCATCATCTACTGACCTTTCCTATCACCTCCCCTGCGTCTCCTCCTAGAGTGGATTTCACCCCAGGCCTACTATTAAAACCATAAATTGGAAAAGCATTAGCTCTTGTAAGTTCCTGTGCTCTCGTGTCCGACTTCGCATCCTTGAGGACTACAACACTGCCTCTGATCTAGCCTCAGATCTTATGGAAACACTGAACATGGCCGTTGACACCCTCGTGCCCGTCAGAAGTACATGTGTGAAACCCAAACCCACAACTGCAGTTGGTTCAATGAGGCCATTCTCAACCTCGGACACCAAGCGGGCAGCTGAAAGAGAAAGGCGTAAAAGTCCCTCACCAGCCTCTCTGGGCTCCTATAAACTTTCAGTGAAGAATTTTAAGGCTGCCATTGTCTCGTCCAAAACCCATTCTAATAACAGGATAACACCGGCGAAGTCAAGATCAAAGGAGCTATTCACGAACTTGGGAGAATTTAAGGGTAAACCCTGCATCAAAACCGTCCCTTCTAAAGATTCCACTTAGTGCCAAGAAATCCATGATACCTTTGTTTCACCTACACTTCTATTAAAGATCAAATGTAGTCTCACAGCTCCTTAGGGGGCCTCTCGGAGGTGGTTGTACATCCCACCTCCTCCCTTGTCAAGGTGCGACCAGCCTTCGAAGGAAGCTCAAAATCACCCAGATTGTAGCCAGCATAAAGCCTACCTCACGCAAGAGTGACACCTGCCCGTCCAGGCTACTAATAGGCTGCATGGATGTTTTAGGCCCCTGGGTGACGAAATTGGTCAACCTCTGTTAGGGAGAATTCTCTGTTTAGGCTGAATTTCCCTACCTAGTGAGTCCCCCAGCAGCTTTGCTGGATTTCTGGGGTTTCTTTTTTCTCCTGCCAGGAGTGAGACTTTTTTTTTTCCTCACTCTTGGGCATGTTTGAAGTGTGTTTCTTTGGTTTACCTTGTGTTGAATGGGCTATGGGGTCTTTTACCCCATAGGGCCTCATGTGGTTTTTTGATATGGGTTACACAGCACCCTCCGTGCAGTAACCCAGGGGTGTCCTAGGGACTCCCCAACATAGACTCCATACCCTGGGACTGACTACTGTCTCCCAGGGCATGTAAAGTCACCAAAGACTTTACTAGTCTTAAATCCTGAACAGAACCAGTACAAACCATCATATTGTGGACGTACTGGCTGGGGCAATTCGATTGCCCCAGGGTCTGTTAGTCGAGGGGGCACGTCTCCGTCCCCCCTGATCGAGTTTTGGCTGGTGGCAGTGGAAACTACTTTTTATATTCGACCGCGAATATTTTCCTATGGGATTTCCCATTGTTTTAGGCTAACACATTTATTTATTTATTTACGGTAGCCTCAAACATACCGCCGGTTTATATATTTATTATTATAACTCCGGTTGGGATTTTTTGCCAAAACTTGACCCTAAAATGGCGTTGGCATTCGCCTCTGTAACTCTGACCCAAAGTGGAGCCCTTTGTCCCACTTTTGGCGGGCTTCTCCACAGAAGCCCTCCAAAGTGGCGCCACTCTGTCTGGGGTACTTAGGAGGGGTGGAGGGGGATTTAGGCACCCTGGACTGAGTTACCTAGGTAACTCAAGTCGCACTCCGTCCTGATTGGCCCAAGTGGTGAGCCGGCCGGCTCACCACTTAGCGTGTTTGAGTGACAGCTAGGCTGGGTGAATGGGGGTTTGCTGCATAAAAGCAGGGCTTTGGGGACTGGAACTTTAGAAGTCGCCACAGGACCTAAGAATCCAACGAGGGAAGAGCTGAGCCGACCTGCTACGACGACACCGCCGGTGGAGCCCTGCTGAACCGTCTCACCACTTTTCCCGACGACCGAGGAGAACTCTTAACGGAGTGGCTCCTTCCCTTGACTGGTGGGGACAACCAGTTTTCACCTTCTTTCCGCTTCTTCGAGGTATCTCGTGGCCGCCTTGCCAGTGCCAAGCACCCCGGCAACCGGAATACCCCCACTTTTACCACAACCGCGAAAGTCGGTACAACCCTTTAACCGGAGGACTCCGCGGCTGGTTTCTTCCCGGGCAGTGCAACGACCTTCTTCTTCTGCTCTTCAGCGAGATCTTCTTCTCCCCTGACCGACGTCGAGCCTTGCTGCCACTGCCTGGAACAACTGCCACCGCTGGAGGATCCTTCCCGTTTAAGGTACCCTGTTCCGCCTGGCTTCCCTTGCCACCGATTGTACGGGGTAGTTTTAGCCCCCGGCTTTCGAACCTGGGACCGCCTGGGACACCTTGGCTAAACTTTCTAAGCCTCTCTAAACTCTTTTCCGAACTCTTTTGCAAGACTCTGAATCCCTAATAACTGTGTGATCTTGGGCACGTTTTCGCTCTGTCTACTCTAAGAGTGGGCCCTGCCTAGTGACTTTTGCTCACCTGTGACTTTGTGCTTCCCTGAACTTGCTGAAAGTGTTCTTGACCTTAGAGTGGTGTGTTTAGCCTATTTCTGCTCTCTCTTCCTCCCTTCTTAAAAAAAACCTACTAGAGGGTCATCTGAAGTTAAGCACTCACCTCTGTTTGAATTATGTGGTGTTAACCAAGAGTTGTCTAGTTAGGAACAAGGGTTGGGACTGTTTTTCATATAACTATGTTTGGAGTGTTTTACTATATATTGCTAGCGTGTTTTCAACTTGTGTGTTCTTAAAATAAATCACTATATACTTTTGAAACCAAGCTCTGGTCAGTGTTTGCTTGTGCTATTGTGTCTGAGTACATATTGTGTATACTTTGCATACTGCCTAAATATTCTTGAGGGAAGTCTGACTGCTCAGCCACAGCTACCAGAAAAATCTGGGTGGTACAGACTGCTACCAAGTGGGTGTACTGCTATACCTGTAGTCCTAAATCGTTTGCAGTGTTCCCCAAGGGAACTGCAGAGGTTTCTGCCTAACAACCTCTTTTCCCGAACGGTGCATTCTGCCTCTTCTTAAAGAGGCTTGGATTACCCCTCTACTAAAGAAAATCACGACCCCATGCTTGCCAGAAATTATCGTCCCATCACCAATGCGCCCTTCCTTCTTAAAACATTGGATTGGGTGGCATATCGCCAGTTTCAGAAATTCATCGAAGACCATAACAACCTCGGACCGCAGCAATTGTGTTTTAGAGCTAGACATAGCACAGAGACCGGCATGCTTGATTTAAAATCCACTCTCCTGATGTTATTTTATCTTTCTGCTGCCTTTGACCTGATTGGCCATGCTCTACTGGTGACCAGGTGAGAGTCCGGGGCGGGCTCCTCTGGGTTGTGTGAGGGAGAAATTGTACCGCACGTAGACAATGACGCAAGAGCTGCACAATTCAAAACTTTTAGTGATGGTTTAAAAGGGGTTGGAAAATTCCTGTCTTGCCCTATAACTAAGATGGGAGTATTCTCGACCATCAAACAAAAAAAAAAATACATTCCTGGTCAGTCCTTAGTCAAAATAAGACAGCCTATACTAATAAACCTATTGCCTGCCCTCTTTCTAATACAAAACATGTGTAAAGGGAATGTGTAATACAAAAAGGAAAATCAGTGTTCAAAAGAAATGTCAGTATGGCTGAGTAAATTCCCTTCCCCACGTTTTGTAGCACGGGGTGAGGTGGCACACTTGCACCTTGCGACACTCTGGCTTTGGCCACAAGGATACAGTTCATTTTAAAGTTCAACAAAAGTTTTTCCTTCGGGGTACCACAATTCAATAGATGTTTCCATCCGTCGTGCTCAAACCTTTCAATAACATTTTGTGGGGATTCCCTTCCCCAAACTTCAATCACACCATCGTAGGCTCCCCTCCGTCAAGCCTCCTTTCACTTTCGAAATTGCAAGGCTTTTGCTCTTAAATCAGCATGACCACTTTGACTTCAAACGTCACTTTTTCTCTCGTACATCAAGGCCTCTTAGTAAATGTAGTTTTGAGCACAGTACTCATTTCAAAGTTCAAAGATATTTCTCACATCCAGGTCTTCCTCTGCCGGGGTCAAACCTAATCTCGCAACCAGGTTTCCCTCTGCCGGGATCAAACCTAATCTCACATCCAGGTTTCCCCTTTGCCGGGATCAAACCTAACAGTTCAAATCTTTCATCTCACTTTCTTTCTCTTCCCATGGCTTCTACCGCATCAGACATGTCACAGACACTTTCGATTGGGCAATCTTTTTACGCCGGACCACTGTTAATTTTTAACTTTAATTTACAGCTGTTTACAATGCTTTGCCTTCTCTCGTGTCTTATCGGCACATGCGCAACCTTCATGCATTGGATACTGTTGCCATCACGTTGCATACTCTTACGTCCCTTCCCCTTTCCTCCATACTGCATGGGCTTCCCTCGTGAGGGACGGGAGACAGAACCTTTTTCAGCAGAAAAATCTACTTCCCTCTAGATTTAGAGGCGCAGACCTGGGAGCATGCGCTGCACTGACTCCGCCCTCCAGCGCCACACCTCAGTCCCCTTTTCCGTGCCGATGAGAACGGGTTGAATTCACCAGCACTCCTGGGTTTGGCTTAGGCCATGTAATTCCACGCGCAGGTTCTTCCATCTTCTTTTGTCTTTTTGTTCAATAGGTACTTGGTCCTCAGACGCCACAGCTCCTCCCTGGCGCATGTCGACTTCGACAGGGTTCAGCAAGTGCCCATCCTGCAATGGTCCTTTTCCAACTTCAGACCCCCACGCCCTCTGCCTACGGTGCCTTGGCCCAGACCACGTTTTGCAAGCCTGATCGGTGTTCGGCTCGCTGTCCTTGAAAGCACTGAAGAGCAGACTAGCCAGGTGGAGGGAGCTCTTTCAGCTGTCTCCTTCTGAGGACCTCAAGAGTTTCGTGAGATGTTCCAGGCCAGAGGTAGGGCTTATATTTACATCCGCACCTCGCAAGGGAGACTCCTTCCCAGGGACTCTCCTACGTGGGAGGGACCAGTCGGGTCCTTTTACCAACTCGCGCACTGAGACTGTCACAGCTATCGGGCTGAGGGGTCCTCGGATCCTCCCGGTGTCAGGGTTCAGTGGCTGCTAGGCTCTATTACCGGGCTTGCGCCTGAGGGGCTCAGCCCTTGTACCGGCATCATGGCTGAAGGCATGGCCCTGTTACCAGCAGTAAGTCCGAGGGGATGCCTGAACGCAGCTCTAACGACCCCCAGGTTGAGGTTGGTACACTTACCGGGCACGTGCCCGAGGAGCAGGGCAAGTCGCGTGCCTCACACATGAGACTTGGCAGAGGCTGGCCCAAGCGAGCCGAGCAACACATCACAGCCACGTTGTAGGCAGGTCAACAAAATGGCCGACGTGCCAGAAAAGGACACCCGTTCGACACCTCTGCATGACTTTGGTGAAGAACGAGTTTCAAGGTGGGACTGGCATCAACCAGGTACGTGGCCTACGGCCTACCCTTCTTATGTGCAAGGCTGTTTTCCTTTGCGTCCATATGTGCAGGGTCGGCAGCGGCCTCAGTTGCCTCTAGTAACCCCCTCAGTGCCCTCCTCCTCCTCTTCGACCAGCGAGGACCGGATCTTTGAGAGGTTCCTCGGCCTCATGAAGTCTCCAGATATGGGGGCTATCATCAAGGACGCCGCAGTCAGGGAAGTCCTTCCCGCTATGCTAGCGCACCACAGAGGCCTCCGCCGATGCCTCTGACCCCGGTGCAGCCGGCTCCTCAGCCTACTCCACAGGCGGTTCCATACCAGCCTCTTCCTCAGCCTCTGACGGTGGTCCCCGTGCCCCAACCTCCGGCTACGGATACTTCTCCTCCACAGGATCTCCCAGACCCTCAGGATACTGATGAGGAGGAGGATCCTGACACACCATCATCGGCCAGGGCCTTCCACGAACGTATCGCGGGCCTGACGGAATACCTGGGCCTCCGACCGCCCCAGGTCGAACAGCCGGCAGAGGGGGTCCTCGCTGAAGTCCTCACGAGGCACTCTTCTGCCAGAACGGGAATTCCACTGCAAACCCATGTAGTCTCACTCCCCAAGAAGGGTTGTCTTAAACCTTACTCTGTTCAGCCAGTCAACCGTCGCCTGGACGCCAAGTACAGGCAGATGGAGGGGGATACACTCTTGCTCTCCTCCCAGCCTCAGCCACACTCCTCGGTGATCGCTGCGGCATCACCGTACTCCAAACCTCAGTCGTCCTCGTCTTCATCGACGGCGCTGTTAGGCAAGGAGGAGAAAACCTTGGAGGCATACGGTAAAAAGCTGTATTCCAATGCTTCCTTGCACCTGCGACGGGCCAATGCAGATGCCATGCTGGCAGCCGCTAACCAGAGATTATGGCCGTAAATTGCTGACTTCCACCCGGAACTCCCCACCCAAAGGCATTCACGTTTCAAGGCGGGGCTAGCCGAGGCCAAGCTTGTGGCGCAGGATATCATGGAGTCCACGCTGGCACACATCGATACCGCTGGACGGCCATCTGTATTGCCACGGACATGAGAAGGATGGCCTGGCTCCGGGCAACCAAGTTCAACCCGGATGTCCAGGAACGTATTCTAGATCTGCCCTTCGAGGGCAGTGACCTCTTCCACTCCAGCACAGACGAAGAGCTGGACAAAAAGAAGAATAGCTCTCAGACAGCTAAGTCTTTATCCATTCTGACAGAGGCCATGCCCAAAGCGTACTCCGTCTCAGCAACGCTCGGATAAGGGTCGCTCATCTGGAGGCGCAAGCATCAAAAAAGGGGGGGGCAAGGGCTTTTTCCAGTCCCCCTCCCCATCCTCCGCCTCTGCCTCTGAGGGTAACAAGTCATGACAGACCCACTCGGGTCCATGTGTCGCCAATAGGGGGGCAGGCTTGCTCTTCACGCACACTTCTGGCAAGAGAACTTTGCGGATCCGCAAGTTGAGACAGCAACTCTTTTGGCAGAGATTGGGTCGATCGTCCTGAGCCAGGCCATAGAGAAAGTCCCAGCTTCCGAGCAGGGATCGGGCTTCTACTCCAGGATCTTCGCCATTCAGAGAAAGAACCAGGCTGGCCTGAGAGTTGTACTGGACCTTTCCAACCTAAACCTCTCCTTACCTCTCCAGAGGTTCAAGATGGTGATGCCAGCTTTTAATGCGGAGACACTATGCAGGGGAGACAGGATCTGCTCCCTGGATCTGAAGGACGCCTATCTGCACGTCCCGATCTGGCAACCCCATCTGTCTTTCCTCCGGTTCAGGATCATGGGATGCCATTTTCAGTACAAGGTCCTCCCTTTAGGCCTCAACTCTGCCCACAGTGTCTTTACCAGACTCATGAATGCGGTGGCAGCTCTCCTCCGGGCTCAGGGCCTCCATATATACCCCTACCTAGACGACTGGCTCGTCAGGGCTACATATCAGGAAGCAGTTCACCACTCCTCCCATGCACTGATGAACACACTACACGACTTGGGCTTTTCGCTCAAAAAGTCACAACTGCAACCCACACAGTCGTTGACCTTCCTGGGCCTCATCTGGGACATACGCTCCGAGATGGTCTTCCCCTCGGAGGATAAGATCTCGGCCATCAGGAGGGCCACGTCCCACTTCCTCAGCCGGGGCTCTACTTCGGCTTGGTGATACCAGCATCTACTGGGCCTCTTTGCAGCGGTACTCTTGGCTGTTCCCCACACAAGACTCATGATGAGGAGGATTCAGCTACACTTTGCAGCATCGTGGAACCAGGAGAGGGGCCTCTTAGGCCGAAATTATCAGGATCCCCATCTCTCTCCACCCGGGCCTCACATGGTGGCCCAGGGTCTGCAACCTGCGGACGGGCAAGCCCTTCCGGCCACCCGTCCCTCAGGTGAGGGCTGGGGATCCACAGTGGAGGACCTCGGTCCACGGCACGTGGACCCATCAAGAACAAGAATACCACACCAATTGGCTGGAACTGAACGCCATCTGGTTAGCGCTCAGAGCCTTCCTCCCACATATCAAGGGAAGAGTGGTCCTCATCCAGACAGACAACTCGACCAGTATGTACTACATCAACAAGCAAGGGGGGAACCAAGTCCCCTTCCCTGTGCAGACTGGCGATCGGCATGTGGGAATGGGCTTTGGATCAGCATGTGGGAATGGGCCTTGGAGAACATCTACCTCACGGCAGTACACCTTCCGGGGGAATCCAACCTGGGAGTGAACAGGCTCAGCAGGTTGGGAGCGGACAACTACGAGTGGCAGCTGAATGACTTCGTTGCACGTGAGATCTTCCACTGTTGGGGCTTCACCCAGCTGGATCTCTTTGCCACCAGGCACAACAAGAAGTGCCCCCAGTTCGCCTCCTGGCAGGGGCAGGGCTCGGGCTCCTGGTGCTCCCTGGGCGATGCCTTATGGATCCAATGGAACGGCATGTCAGCATACGTCTTCCCGCCCACTCCACTGATTCACAGAGTACTTTGCAAGTTCAAGGAGTCTCACCAGCTCAACCTCATTCTGATAGCTCCATGGTGGCCAACACGGCCATGGTTCTCGGAGCTGCTCAGCCTCTCGGCGGTCCCGCCAATCCACCTCCCGACGGGCCCAGCACACTTTCTGACACAGCAGGGGGGCAGGGTCGTCCACCCAGCCCCCCACAAGCAGGCCTTTACAGCGTGGTTCCTGAGCAGGTGACGCTCTGCCGCCTCAATCTATCCCAAGCCAACCTGGAAATCATACAGGGGGCTAGGAGCAAGGTTACCAGGGCCCAGTATAAGAGTAAATGGACCAGGTTCTGCCAATGGGCTCACTCCAAGGACATCGACCTGCTGGCTTGCTCATTGGACAACGTGCTGTCATTCTCAGCTCACCTTGCCAACACCGGCGTGCAGGTGGACACCTGCCGCACATACATTTCAGCCATTGGGGCCTACAGGAACTCGGCGGAAGTGGTCTTCTCCTCCAACCCAATCGTCAGGGGGCATTTGGCCAGGCTCGCTACCCGCCCATCAGGAAGCCATACCCCGTTTGGGATTTGAATCTGGTCTTGGGCGCCCTCGCGCACAAGCCTTTTGAGCCTATGGCGACGGCGGACATCAGGCTGGTCACCATCAAGATGGCCCTGTAAGTCGACCTCACATCCATGCCCTAGTCACCTCAGAGCCGTACACCACCTTTCACAAGGACAACATGGTCCTGCGGACCCATCCAGCATTTTTACCTAAGGTGCCATCAGCCTTTCACTTAAACAAAGAGATAGTCCTTCCTTCATTCTTTGCGGACCTGAAGGACAAGCCTCAGAGAGTTCTGCACTGCCTGGATGTCAGGCGGGCCCTGAAATTCTACCTGGACAGGACCAAGGGTTTCCGCAAGTCAGATGCCCTATTAATCACCTTTGGAGGCGCCAATGCCGGGCTGTTAGGCAGAAACCTGTGCAGTTCCCTTGGGGAACACTGCAAAAGATTTAAGACTACAGGTATAGCAGTAAACCCACTTGGTAGCAGTCCGCACCACCCAGATTTACCTGGTAGCTGTGGCTGAGCAGTCAGACTTCCCTCAAGAAGAGTTAGGCAGTATGTAAAGTATACACAATAGGTACTCAAATACAATAGCACAAGCAAACACTGACCAGAGCTTGGTTTCAAAAGTATATAGTTATTTATTTATTAAACACACATAAGTTGAAATCACTCTAGCAAAATATAGTAAAAACTCTTCAAACACAGTTATAATGAAAGCAGTTCCAACCCTTACTCCTATCTAGACAACTCTAAGTTAACACCACATAATTAAAACCGAGGTGAGCGCGTAACGTTAGATGACACTCTAGTAGGTTCAAGAAAGGGATAAAAAGAAACAGAAATGGGTTAAACACACCACTCTAAGGTCCAGAACACTTGCAATAGGCTCAAAGAAGCACAAAGTCACAGGAGAGCAAAAGTCACTAGGCAGGGCCCACTCTTAGAGTAGCCGGAGCGAAAATGTGCCCAAGATCACACTGTTATTAGGGATTCAAAGTCTTGCAAAGAGTTAGAAAGAGTTTAGAGTGGCTTAGAAAGTTTAGCCAGGGTGTCCCAGGCACTCCCAGGGTCGAAAGCCGGGGGCTAAATCTACCCCGTACAGTCGGTGGCAAGGGAAGCCAGGCGGAACACGGTACCTTAAGCGGAAAGGATCCTCCAGCGGTGGCAGTTGTTCCAGGCAGTGGCAGCAAGGCTCGACGTCGGTCAGGGGAGAAGAAGTTCTCGCTGAAGAGCAGAAGAAGAAGGTCGTTGCACTGCCCGGGAAGAAACCAGCCGCGGAGTCCTCCGGTTAAAGGGTTGTACCGACTTTCGCGGTTAGGGGTAAATGTGTGGTATTCCGGTTGCCGGGGTGCTTGGCACGGGCAAGGCGGCCACGAGATACCTCGAGAAGCGAAAAGAAGGTAAAAACTGGTTGTCCCCACCAGTCAAGGGAAGGAGCCACTCCGTTAAGAGCTCCCCTCGGTCGTCGGGAAAAGTGGTGAGACGGTTCAGCAGGGCTCCACCGGATGGTGTCGTCGAAGCAGGTCGGCTCAGCTCTTCCCTCGTCGGATTCTTGGTCCTGTGGCGACTTCTGAAGTTCCAGTCCCCAAAGCCCTGCTTTTATGCAGCAAACCCCCATTCACCCAGCCTAGCTGTCACTCAAACATGCTAAGTGGTGAGCCGGCCGGCTCACCACTTGGGCCAATCAGGACGGAGTGCGACTTGAGTTACCAAGGTAACTCAGTCCAGGGTGCCTAAATCCCCCTCCAGCCCTCCTAAGTACCCCAGACAGAGTGGCACCACTTTGGAGGGCTTCTGTGGAGAAGCCCGCCAAAAGTGGAACAAAGGGCTCCACTTTGGGTCAGAGTTACAGAGGCGAACGCCAACGCCATTTTAGAATCAAGTTTTGGTAAAAAGTCCCAACCGGAGTTATAATAATAAATATATAAACCGGCGGTATGTTTAAGGCTACCGTAAATAAATAATTAAATGTGTTAGCCTAAAACAATGGGAAATCCCATAGGGAAATATTCGCGGTCGAATATAAAAAGTAGTTTCCACTGCCACCAGCCAAAACTCGATCAGGGGGGACGGAGACGTGCCCCCTCGACTAACAGACCCTGGGGCAATCGAATTGCCCCAGCCAGTACGTCCACAATATGATGGTTTGTACTGGTTCTGTTCAGGATTCAAGACTAGCAAAGTCTTTGGTGACTTTACATGCCCTGGGAGACAGTAGTCAGTCCCAGGGTATGGAGTCTATGTTGGGGAGTCCCTAGGACACCCCTGGGTTACGGCACAGAGGGTGCTGTGTAACCCACATCACAAAAATACATGAAGCCCTATGGAGTAAAAGACCCCATAGCCCATTCAACACAAGGTTTAACCAAGAAAACACACTTCAACATGTCCAAGAGTGAGGGTAAAAGAGTCTCACTCTTGGCAGGAGAAAAAAAGAAACCCCAGAAATCCAGCAAAGCTGCTGGGGGACTCACTAGGTAGGGAAATTCAGCCTAAACAGAGAATTCTCCCTAACACGGGCCATCAGACCTCCAAAGCCTCCATCTTCCTCTGGATGATCTCGGCCATCAAAGAAGAGTACGACGGCCAGCATAGACCCCTTCCGGCGAACATGCATGCCCACGCGGTCAGGGCCAAGCCAACGGCCATCGCCTTTCAGCGCCATGTCCCTTGGCAGGTCATTGGCAGAGAAGCCACATGGGCCTCTCCCTCGGCTTTCTGTGAGCATTACGGTTTGGATGCCTGCTCCAGATCAGAAGCAGCTTTCGGACAGGTGTTTTTCCGGAACCTGTTTGCTTAAGGAGGGTCTCCTCCACCCTGGGCCTACATTCAGTTGTAATCGCCCATGCAGTATGGAGGAAAGGGGACGGGACGTAAGAGTAATTATAATTCGAGGGGATTGGGTCCTCCGACGTATTCCATATCTATGACAGTAATCACCACAGCTGTGCTGCTTTGGAAAATCTTTCGCCATGTGCGTCTTGCGTCGTCGACGTCGTATTAGGTAAGATATCCACAGAGCTGGTAAATCTTCCTTTCCTGGTTCAACTCCAGAACTTTTTGCTTTTCTAGGGGGATATATTTCATTAATACCTCAGTGAGTGGGAACCTTTTTCCACACTCACCTAAACTTTAACTCTTTTTATGGGTGTCATTTTTAAGACTCTCCATAGTGTCTTTTTACAGTTATGTCTAACAACTTATTGGCAATAAGTGCCTGTTGCTGGGTTGCCCTAGGGGCTCCCCATTTAACTTTCCTGTGCTAACCTTGAGTGAACTATAGTTCCCAAGGGTAGAAAGGAACTTCGGATCCATTTTACATTTTATTCTGTGAAACCAGCACACCTCACCTTATGTGGAGTGCTGGGGCGATACAATGTATCCCCTTTCACATTAAAACTGTAACAATTCTGTTAGTGACAAGCTTACCTTTAATGGCTGGTGGCAGTGATACCTTTTACTAATTTGGTGCACCTTTACCGCGGGCTGTAATCACAGCTGCTGTAAAGGCACGTAAGGGTGCAAATTTTACCAAAATGGCCCCTGTCTTCTTTTTCTGCCATTTTAGTGTTTCTTGTCGTTTCTTGTTCCTTCCCCTGACATCCAGGGTGGGAAATTCCTTTGTTTGAGTTTTGTCTTCGGCGGGAGTCCCCTGGGCATCCCGCCTAGGCTCCAGTCAGTCTGTAAGCACAGGAAGTGGGGGAGGAGTCCAGAACTTCCCCCCTCCTTTGTCTTGCGCCTTCCTTCAACTGGGACAAATCCCAGTGGGTGGCTGGCTGTTCTGATTGGACAGCCATACGCCCCTTTCTTGTAAAATGCGGGGAGAGAATGCAGACGTAGTGTTGTAGTTCCTGATAAATACTGGAAACCTGGAAGCTGAAGTCATGTCGACCACTGGAACGGAGAACCCAAGAGGATGACGAAGGAAAAGCAGCGGGAATGATTTCCAGCGACCGGAGAGCCTGCTGTGTAACCGGAGCCTGCTGCAGCCCTTCCTTCCGATCGACCTGGGGTCTCCGACGACCCGAACCCAGAGCCTGGTGAGACCCACTAGACTCAAGATGACCTGCATTTTGAGCCATCCCAAGGGTTTCTGCGACCTTGCGTTCTTGCAATACCCTAATACCCTCGGAACCTCTATCCACTCTGCGGTGCACAGTCTTCCGAATCTCGCTGAAACTTTGTGGCCATCCCGGTGTATCTCCAGAGACACGAATAGAGTCTGAAAAGTCCCCTCACAAGAGTGCTGGACCTTTGTAACGACGAGAATTCAACCACGATTTTCTGTCTTCTTCTGTGCTCCTTGAAAAGGCGCCAAACCTGCAGAACCACATTCAGCTGCGAGAGAAATCTTGCTTAGAGCCTTCTTCATCGATCCCTACTGCAAAGTCCCTTCTGAGGTCTTGTGTTCAGTCTCCAGGACAAGTAATCCACTGACCGGGTATTTGGCTGCAGTCCCTGAAGTTCTCCCGTTGCAATCTCTTTTTCATTGCTGAGGTAGTGTTGGCTTGGGTATATTCTTACCTTAAGCCTGTTGGGATTTCTCTGTAGCTTTGGGGTGTTTTCTGTGATTGGAAGGCCCCTCATCCAGTGCACCCAGTCCCACTGCTAGAATCCTGCTGGGGTGTCTTCTGTGAAGCCCCTGGACCTTCTTCTAACCCTAGAAGTAAAGTACTCACCTGTTTGCCCAGTTTTCCTAAGGACTCTGACTTTTGCTACTAAAGAACTTATTCTAACACTGCCTGTTGGTCACTAGTCCTAATGACCCCCCTTCTGCCACCGAGAACACTAATGCTCTAAGGGAAAGACTTTAAAGGGATTGGGACTTCTGCCCAGAAAAGAAATCAAGTGTTTTACCTACTTGTAAAGAGTTGGTGGTTAACTGTAATTCTCAGAGTGAACAGTTACAAAAGTTCTTACTGATCTTGAATGTGTGATGCCCTATTCTTAAAAGTATGGTTAACATCTTTTGTTCCCCAGCCACTGTTTTTGCCAGTCTGAAAGAAAGTAGATGTGAAGGTATTTTACTCTCCTGTGATTAGGCTGTGCCTCTTTACAAAAGTAATGTGTTGGTTTCACCAGATTATTCCTGTAGGGTAATTGTATGAGTGTCCTCCAACTTGGTATCACCAGGTTAGTCCTGTTAGGATAACTGTATGAGTGTCCCCCAACTGGGTCTTGCTTCCCCTGACTTGCTGCTAGCCTGTCCTTAATAAGTCTACATTAGGTTGTTGCCTACCTAGAATAACTATTCAGTAAAGTGTGACATTGGGTTTTACTTTCCCATTCATTGTGAAGTTAAAGTAAGTGGGTTTTACTTAACTTGTGTTAGCTGTGTGCCATCCAAAACAAGTTACCAGAGTTACTGCTTACCTCAATCTGGGGTTCCCCGATTTCCAAAGCATCTGTAATTGTATATTACATCCTGAGGTTTTACTCAACTGGTATAACTGTGTGTTATGACAAAAGTAGTTATAGGTTTTAACTCACCTGGTATAAGTGTTTCACTCTTCACCAAAAGTATATTGTCCAATTGACTGCTTGTGATTTGTTCCAAGAGTCACTGTACAACTGGAAGGGCCTACTGTCCTTGTATTACCAAAAGTAATCTGAAAGTAACCATTGGTCTTTTGCTTGACCTATACTAAATGTGTATAACAAGGTTTTGACTTCTCTAGAACTACTGTTGGGTGTTCCAGATAAGGTCTATACTTGGGTCTGTGTACTTTCAAGTATAGTGATGTGTTTTATATTGTGATTTCATATAATGTGTTAGTACTTACTTAACCCCTAGATTTATCTGGGCCTACCTGTATTTAAATAAATCCTTTATTTTTACAATACATAGTGTTTCAGTGTTTCTTTGGATCATTCGTGTGACAATTTCATTTGTACTGTATCTACTGCCCTCTCTCCCTCCTAAGATAAGCCTGGCTGCTTTGTCTACGCTACCCCGAACTCAGGTGGTACAGCCTTATACTAAGAGTGGAGTCTTGTACTTCCTCAGTAGAATGGTTTTGCTAGGCCCTTAATTGGACTTCAGAAAAACTGTCCTAACACGCCGATACGCTGTCCTCGAGGGCCTCCGTCGAGCCGACGTCACCGGATGTTATAAGTAGGACACACAACGCCCGTAGCCTCAGTTCTGTTTATTCCGCGAACATGTTCGCTTCGGAGATCTCGGCGTGCCTCGATTCTACTGAATCCTGTTCTTTTGGTTCTTCGAAACCTGTTTCTTCATTGCATATCGGTATGATGTCTTAGGCTTCTTCAACCCCGCGGTCCGGTTTTAAGAAGTGTTGGGTGTGCGGGTCCAAGATGGTGCTGACGGATACGCACAACGCTGGCCTCTGGTGCCTCGGGGAGGACCATGATACAGAAGACTGTCATCTGCCAATCACTCACATCGAAGGCCTTGCGGGAGCGTAAGAAGAAGCTGTCGGTCGGTAAGGTTTCGAGGGGCGACGGACGATTCGAGGGGCGACTCTCCGCATTGTCATCGGGAGTCCGGGGGTTTCTCGGTCTGGGAGTCGGTCCCGCCATTCCTTTGCCTCTTCGAGGCACTCCAGTAAGCGCTGTCACTTGTCGCCTTCCCTGTCCTCTTCTGAGGACTCCGCCCATCGGCGGGTTGCTTGTCCCAACAAGCATTCCACTCCTGGGGAATGGGATTACTTCCGAAAGGAGATGTTGGCGATTTTTCAATCGCAGGACTCTGGTCCGTCTGTGCCGTCTGAGGACACCGGTCGTAGCTGTGCTAGAGACACCGCTCGTCCGCCTTCGGG
This sequence comes from Ambystoma mexicanum, assembly GCF_040938575.1. Classification (NCBI taxonomy): domain Eukaryota; kingdom Metazoa; phylum Chordata; class Amphibia; order Caudata; family Ambystomatidae; genus Ambystoma; species Ambystoma mexicanum. Next base: position 72,383,732 of record NC_090933.1, read on the forward strand.
CTCGAGCACTCATCGCGACCACCGGGCGCCTTCGAGGTCCCGGCCGGACAAGGATAGTCGCTCTAGGCATGCCCGTTCCAGGTCCCGGTCCTCGGCGCCATTGAGACCGCGGGAACCTGTGATGTCTTCAAGGAAGACATCGACGCCGGGGGCGCCGTGGTCGTCGACGGACTCTCTCGAAGCCCCGCTTCCGAGGAAGTCAGACGCCATCGGCGTCCAGGCTGTCGAGAGACACACTCGTGGCTCTCCCCTCGAGGCCTGTGTGGACGCCGTCGAAGCTGTCAGCGCCGTGCTTGACGTCAACGCCGATTCCATCAACGCCTTTCGAGGCGGCTTTGTCGGGGATGCCTCGTGGTACGGGGCAACCCCCTAGAAACGCTCTGGCTAAGGCAAAACATGTCTTTGTTCTTTTTTCGGTTCCCTCTTTCCAGCCTCTGGATTATATTTCTGAGGTGGATGAGGGGTCTGAGGAAGGTGTGGCTCCTGCAGAGGTCCCTGCTGACATTGTTTCTGGTCACAGCCAGCTTGAGGACCTGCGCCAGTCATTGCATGATGCCAGTGGGCTCGACACCTCTCCGGAGGTGGAATTTGGTAGGCCTGAGCCTGGCACGCATGCCGACTCCTCATCGACGCCTGATATCGAGGGTCACGGATTACCTGGGGTGGTCTGCCCCCCCTGGGGATTTTCAGCAGGATGACCTGACTGATATCCTGGACCATGGTCCACCAACTGACTCGGTGCTGCCATTCCATAAGGCCTTGCAGAGAAAGGTGGCTACAGCTTGGACTTCTCCGGAGAGTCTCCTGGCAGTGAGCAAGTCCTTGCCGAAGAAATATCGCCCAGCCAGTGGCGACCCCTGCTACTTGACCACGCACCCCACTCCGGAAAGTTTGGTGGTGCAGGCGGCTATGGCCCCCGCAAAGCAGGCGTCGTACCCTACCATCCCTCCTGATAGGTTCGACAAATGTTGTGACGGCTGGGCGAAGAAGGTATTTCCTTCTGGGGGTATGGCGCTTCAGGCTGCCAGCTCAGTTTGTGCCTTGTCTCGTTTCACGCACAATCTGTGGAACTGTATTTCCCTAGCGGCTGATCATATTCCCGAAGGAAATTTCGATCTCGGCGGTTCATCTGGCCGGAGACGAAAACGAGACGGCGGATACTCTGAGCAGGCAATGCGCGATCTCTCACGAGTGGGAGTTGGCTCAGGAGATTCTCCTGGAGATCTTTGCCCTTTGGGGGACCCCTCAAGTGGATCTCTTCGCCTCAAGTGTCAACCAGAATGGCGAAAGGTTCTGCTTGCAGGAATTTCCTCCAAGAGGAGCCTTAGGAGACACGTTTGTGGTGGAGTGGTCATTCCCACTGCTGTATGCGTTTCCTCCAGTCCCCATCATCCCGCAAGTGCTGTGGAGGTTCGGTTCCCGGATGATCCTCATTGCTCCGGCATAGACCCGGAGGACGTGATACCCAGATCTTCTCGACTTGTCCCTCTGCCCTCCATGTCGTCTTACCTACCGAGACGATCTGCTCTCACAGGACGGGGGTCAGGGTCTCCATCCAGAGGTCAGATCCCTCAACCTTCATGCTTGGCTTCTGAAAGGTTGAGGTATAAGGATTGGGACCTCTCTGAAGACGTGATGGAGGTGTTGCTTTCGGTCAGATGACCGGCAACAAAGTCCTTGTACCATTGCCGTTGGAGAAAGTTCTGCTACTGGTGCAGGGTTCAGAATGTGGATCCTTTTTCATGTGACATTCCTGCAGTTCTGTCATTTTTGCTTTCTTTATCCCACAGGGGCTTGCAAGTGGGTACCATTTAAAGGTTACCTGGCGGCGCTGTTCATATTTAAGCGCTCGTCTGAGGAGTGTTCTTATTTTAAAATTCCTTTAATTTCTCAGTTTCTGAAAGGGCTCACTAATGTGTTACCTCCGTTGCCTTTCCAGGTGCCCGGTTGGGATTTCAACCTTGTTCTCAAGTTTCTAATGGGTGCTCCATTTGAGCCTTTACATTCTTGTCCTTTGAGACTGTTAACCCTTAAAACTGTATTTTTTGTTGCGGTCACTTCCGCTCGCTGAGTGAGTGAGTTACAGGTACTTTCAGTTAAGCCACCCTTCACTGTGTTTCATAAGGTCAGGGTTGTCCTTAGAGTTCGTCCTTCTTTTCTTCCGAAGGTGGTGTCGGAATTTCATTTAAGCCAGAAGGTTGTTCTTCCGGCACTTTATACTCCTCTGCATCCTGGTAAGGACGAGGAGAGGCTCCATATGTTAGATCCTAGGAGAGCTTTAAGTTTCTACGTTTCACGCATGTCCCGGGTCAGAGTGGGCGATCAGCTCTTTATTGGTTACGCTGGAAGGCGTTTGGGACAAGCTGTGACTAAGCAGACTTTGTCTAGATGGATTATCTTGGCAATTTCTGAATGTTAACGCCTGGCGGGTAAGGACCCTCCAGTAGGGTTACGGGCCCATTCGAATAGGGGTATGGCTGCCTCTACTGCCCTGCAGAGGGGTGTTCCTATACGTACCATCTGTGAAGCAGCCACTTGGGCTTCGGTCCATACTTTTGTACGTCACTACTCCCTAGATTCTATCCATGGGCAGGATCTGGCCTTTGGCAAGGCGGTCCATTACTCTGCAATTTGATTGGGCATTCTAAATTTGTATCTTCTAAATTCTTTTCCCACCTCCTTACGTTTGTACTGCTTTGGGAGTATGTCATAGATATGGAATATGTCAGAGGACCCAAACCCCTCGAAGAACAAGTTACTCTTACCTGGTAACGTTCTTTCGATGGGATGGTCCAACGACGTATTCCATATCGCTCCCTCCCTCCCTTCCCCGCTACAGAATTTCTTACGCGATTACAGCTTACGTTTCACAAGGCTTTCTGTGGTCCTACTGGCAGAAGATTGGTGCCACACGTTCTGAGGCTACGGGCGTCGTGCTTCCTACTTATAACATCCGGTGACGTCGGCTCGATGGAGGCCCTCGAGGACAGCGTATGGACGTCATTGACGCATGACGCAGGCGCCGAAAGATTTTCCGAAGCAGCACAGCTGTGGTGATTACTGTCATAGATATGGAATAAGTCGTCGACCATCCCATCGAAAGAACGTTACCAGGTACGAGAGTAACTTGTTTGTTACTCACCGTAGTGACTAACATACTCTTAGTCCATAGTCCCCTTTCCTCCATACGTCCCACCATCCTCCACCTAATAATCTGGTGTCATTAGGCAATGGTAATTCTTTTGTTGACTTGTCTTTGGGGACCGAGGTATGGCGGGCGCTGGAGGGCGGAGTCAGGGCAGCGCATGCTCCCAGGGCCGCGCCTTCGTGCGCCTCTAAATTTAGAGTGAAGTAGATTTTTCTGGTGAAAAAGGTTCCGTTCCTCGCGAGGGATGCCCATGCAGTTTGGAGGAAAGGGGGGACTATGGACTAAGAGTATGTTAGTCACTACAGTGAATAACATAATTTAACACAGACCGGACTTTCATTGCCTTCATCAACTCACCGGCTGTGTTAATTCATCTTTCGCGGCTTTGATCCTGAAGTCAAGACTGATATCACAAATGCCACTGCACCTCCCCAACTCTGCCGTCCAGAGAGTGGCTGGTATCCTTGAAACACAAAAGCGATTTGTCTTTTCTCTCTGGCTGGGCTTCCTTGTGCAACTTTCAAGGCCCTTCTTATGCAAGTCTCTTTCCGGGGTGCCCAAGGTTTCTCTGTACCTCGGTTCCGCCCCTCGGCCTGTCGCTCTGCACCTCGGCCTGTCGCTCTGCTTCACCTGGTTCGCTGGCGCACTGGAAGAACATCCTTCTCGTGCCTCGTCTTGCTCAGTGTGTCTGTGTTCCACCTTTTAACCATGTGGGGAGAGCCAATGGGTAACAGGTGTTTGTAATTAAGATCAAGTACCTGACCCTGCCTGATCTTTGTGTGACATGTGTAGTTTATTGCATGTGTGGTACTCCTTTCAGTCTCCAACCTCCTCAGCACAGTGTTTGTGTAGGAAAGGGGGGGCATATCTGGGAAGTTGGAATACCCTAAAAATAGGTTGGGACAGGGGTATTTGGAAAGGGAGGGGATACCATGTCTCACCATCGGGTGTTCCTACCCCACACCCCGAGGACCCCTCACTCAGGTGATCCTCCCGCACTTGTCCACCCCCACGGTCTGGATCCAAAGGCGATGGCCATGCCCGGGCCACATGAGAGGGATCCCCCGGGGTCTAGGCAGTGAAAAATCCTCTGGTTTTTCACAGTGGGTGGCCTCTTTTCTGGGCCCCAGCAATGGCAGAGTTGCTATTGACACTAGCTCATCCCTGGCTTTTATCACCTGTGGGGTCCCACAAGGCTCTTGTCTCTTGCCCACCCATTTACATCCTGCCACCTATGGGGCTTCTTGACAACCTGGGAGTCCTCTATATCAACTATGCGGGCAACACCCAGGTCATCCTAAAGCTCTTGGGCACTTGCTCACAGGACGCATTGGCCATTAACACCTTCTTTTCTACCATCCAGGCTTGGATGGCAACCAACTCCCTGGCCCTCAACTCTGACGAGACAGAGTTCCTTGTTGTGGCCTCCGCCCACATGCTCTAAAAACCTGCCCCCGAGTATAAAAGCTTCATCATTGCTATCAACACCGCCCTGTTGGCCAGAGTGTGAAGATCCTGGGCATTACCGTAGATGCTGAACTGACAATGACACAACATGTTGCCCAGATTCAGGCCTCCTGTGGTCTCATTAATAAACTGTTCAACCACATTCGCCCCTTTCTCTCACACAGAAATATTTCTCTTCTAGCATCAGTCCTTGTAAATTTGTGGCTATTCTAATGCAACAGTCTGCTGACTGGTACCACCCAATCCAACCTTTTAGCATTACAAGTGATTCAAAATGGGGCTGACCGAGCAACCCTGGGTCTCCCCAGATGGGATCATATCACCAACACAAGGAGGGAACTGCACTGGTTGCCTGTGAAACATTGCCTCCCACAAGATTCTGACTCCGACCCACAAATGCCTGTATCATGAGGCCCCACTTATCTTGTTGGGTGCCTGAAGGTCCATCAGCCATTCCTCACTCTCAAGATCAAGCCAGACTCTTCCGGCCTAGATCTAGCCTGATCAGATTTGGGGCCACATGCTTTGATGCCCAAGCTCCACAAATCTGGAACTCTCTCCCACTTGATCTAAGAAAAATCGAAACCACAAAGGAATTTAAAAAAAATGCTCAGTACATTACTCTTTAACTACCCTTTTGGCTAAGTACTGGTTTCTCCCTGCCCTTGATGGTCTTTGATGCATTCTCTGTCGTTTCTCTTGTACTGTCTTGTGCGCGCCCCGAGACCATTGGGTGTGTGGCGCTTTATAAACATATTAAAATAAATAAATAGTGGGAGATGTTGAGCTTCGAATACAAACACTAATTTGTGATGAATCGGATTGTGTCATTGCTCCTTTCCCTTTCCAGGATCAGGCAGTCGCTACCTGATGCTCACCCTGGGGGTGCTATATGAGGGAGGATCACATGGGGAGAGACAACCTCCGGGGAAGTGTCAGGCATCATCGGATGAGACATGGTATCCCCCCTTTTCCTTCTAAGGAAATCCCACCCATACCGAATGCCTTAATGGCATATTGCTCCCCCCCTATCCACCTAAGAGTGTAGACAACCTTTTCACTAGATCGTTTTCCAAACCATCAAAAACCGACTTGCCTTTGAAAACTACTAAGTGTTTTTCCCAAACTTAATATGCAAGTGACCCAACATGGACTTCCCTTCCCACAAACCGGAGAATACTGAAATGAGGAGGAGGGAGAGAGTAATTCAGATCAACCTAGCCCAAGAGCGCAAGCTGCGCTTTAGTTGTTATGAGCGCTTAACTACAGCGAGGGAATTTAAACAGCGGAAGCAGCTGACCAAGCATAGCTGCTGGCGGGAGAAGACTGCATTTCCTGAGAGCGACCAAGAGATTGAGGCACTAGAAGGCGTTCCATGGAGCGAACCGTCTTATGTGTGAAGAGAAGGTAAGCGGACCGTGAAGAGGTACATGCTCAAGGGACGCCAGAAGCTGAGAGAAGACTTCCGAGCATTTGCAAGTGTCCAGAGGTCGCTTTCACCTCAACCGAGCTCGGGAAGAGGCCAGAGAGCCAAGCGGGAACCGCGAAGAGCAGAGATGCTGGGAAAAGGAAGTGGTGAGCAGAACGCTAAATGCTTGCTGCTGGTTAAGCAAGAGACAAAATATGCCAAGAAGAACCAGTGAGTCCACGGAAGCGAAGAGGGAACACCGGGGAGCGCATTGGTAGATGAACGAAACCGCCTCTGACCAAATACATGCAAATGAACATTGTTTTAAAAGGGATAAAGTAAACTGAAAACGAGACTTAGAATCGTATGAGTGTATGCAATACGCATGTGAAAGCAGTCCTGGCAGAATAACGTACCAGGCGGATATAAAGCCAGAAAAAGCCAGTATAAGAGACTATCAGTATTGAAAATGTGTACAGAGGTGCACATAAAGCCCTGACAGGAGAGTATACCAGGCAAATGCAAGTTGTAGGAGCATTAAAAGGAGAAAGTCCCTGGCAGGAGAGTATGCTAGGTGGATGGTTATTGTAACCATATGTCTTTGAGAAAGCCTTGATAGGAAGGCATACCCGGCATTACGTTGAATTAAGTTTAAAACCAAGATTGATTAAAGAAATCCTAAACAGAATACATAAGGAAAAGGCTGAGGAAATATGTCAAAGAAGCAAAGAATCCTGTCACGAGAGTACAACAGGTATCCTAACATGGCAAAGTCCAAGAGTCAAGTTGTTTTGTGCGCCAGCCGCATTGATGCTCAAAAGACTGATAATCCTGAAAGGAAACCAGGCTGAAGAGAAATCCAGGGAAAGGGAATGACCCTCTGGAGCAGAACTCTATCCTTCGGAAATCCTTGTGTTGGAGTTACACATTTTCTTTGTGAACATTTATACATCACCCCAGGCCAAAAACATTTCCTTTTCCACTTTAGAATGTGAGGGTTCGAATAGAACTTTGGACACAGGGCGTTTTGTTTTGGAGACGCTGACCACCGACAGATCCCTAGTTTTGGTTTTGGGTAGGGAAACTCCTCCAGTGCAGGGACAGAAAGGCATTTTCTCAACCCATTTTATTTTTAAAAGTCTTTGACCAAAACTATGAACACCTTATGTCAATTTCATTCCCGACCTCTCACACAGTCATATCTGAATTTTATTTCCATTTCTGATGTTTAAATGCTACAAGGATCCGTCTACTGTTACAATTTCTTATTCTTTTTTTTTCATAACACATTTACTTTATTATAGTTGCTTAACACGCAAAATTACAGTAACGTTGTTTCAAAGCGCATGCAGTGAGAAGGAAGGGAGGGCAGCAGGGTAGTCTATAGGTGGGAAGGGAGAGTGGGGAATGCAGATTCACAGTGACGTACAAAACATAATATCCAGAAAATCACAACAAAAATGGGGATAGAAATGAGATTTTTGCATCCCCTTGCAAGACTCTGGTGCACGAGTCAGACGTAGAGCGAAGTGCAATGATCTAAAAGTTGGATAATGGGAGATTGGGATAAGTGGGTTCTCATTTTTCTGAGGAGGAGATTCTTAAGAGAACTTTTAAATCTGCTGTACTTAAATTAGGATATTATCCTCCATAGTTTTGTCTCCTATCTCTTGTAAGTAAGAGATGGGAGCTTCTCATCTGTGGATCTTAGGTTCCTGGGTACGTTGGTCTCAACCTGTGTAGTCATTGATGGGAAATGCATAATTTGTTTACGGTGCAGTATTCAATCGAAAACCGACAGTGTGGTTTTTAGTCTGGGAGTAAGGGAAACATGAACTTTGAGCTCCAAAATGTGTCTGGCCGATTTTGGGATGAGATTAAGGTAATCTAGTCAGTATTTATTCAGTTATATGTAGACATTGTTGCAGTAGTCCAGTTAAGACAGGACTATGGATCTATGTTTTGTGGCCTTTCCACATAGGGGGTGATTATATGGAGCATACAAAGTTATTTAGAAATGCGCCTTATGGGCGACCTCGTTGATCTGTGGGGTAAAGAACATGTCTGTCTCAGGAATAATGCCTAGCTTTGTAGTTGTTTTGGCAATGGGGAGCTGGAAGCCTAAAGATGCCAGCCACTTGAATGTGTTTGTCAAGGGAGGAGGGGAGCCAGAGTAGATAATTTTGGAATTGCTTGAATTAAGAAAAAGGTTGCTGGCTGACTTCTATTCTTGATCTTACTGGAAACATTTTAGTAATGTTTTTTCGTGGGAGGAACTGGACTGGATCAGGTTGAACACAGTTTGGTAGTTATCTGCATGAAGCTGAAAATTGGGTGAGAATTTGTTGAGGAAAGCTGCTCGCATTTTTATGTAGCTATTGAATAGCCACAGTGAACCATTACATGGTCAATGCGGGTAATTAACCAAAATAAAAAATAAACAAAACAATGTACTCACTTTAATAAACAAAATAACTGACCATTCCTGTCAGGATCTTCCACTTGGCTGTGGGTCGCTGCTGATGTCCAGTAGGTTCTGAGACTTTACCACCCTGCTAAATGTGCTGCACTGTATGTCTGTGGGTACACCCAACCATTGTCCACTCTGGGATCTTTTGCTGCTCTGCAGCCTTCATCCTTTGTCCAAAGAGGAGCTGGGAGCTATCATTGAGGGTTCCCTCACGTTCCCCGAGTCTCTTTGTCTAGTTTATCACTCTAGGCTTAAAGGTTGACATTGTGGGAAAGCCCCATTTTCCTTTTTTTGGGCCGTTGCTGGCTCAGGGTGCAAGCCCCCGAGCACCGGATCCTGTTGACCACACCTTGAAAAGAAGCCTTGTACTTACCAGGTTATTTTGCTGTGCACCAGGTTATTTTGCTGTGCTGGAATTGTTTTAGCCGAAACTTTTGATGTGAGTGCATAGTTTTTGGGTCCTGTGATGGGTGATTATACATGATGCTCACCCTCTGGGGTCCCTCTGGCCCGGTGTCGAGATTCTTTAGAAGCAAGCCTGTAAGACATTTCCCATCAGCGTGTAGCCCTTGTTTCCAGGCTCTGGTCCATGCAAGGGCGTACTCCTCCCTTCCCCGGAGCAAGGACTGTTTCCATGGATGCCACCCCCTTACCCCCAGCCCGCTGATTAGGGAGGGACGCTGTACCTGCTAAAATAAAAAAATGTGTTAACAGCAGATGGGCTCCACCCTAGTTGTTTGATCATGATCGGACAGACAGAGTGAATTTTATAGGGATCCCAACAGGGACACTTCTTTGTTTAACACAAACACTAATCCCTTTTCCCTAGGAGTCCTCTGATGTGAGCTCCAACTGACTGGGGACCCGATATGTCAGCTTTTTCTCTGAGCCGGTCTGAGCACACAGCAAGATGAGAAATTATTTTTCTGTTCACCTGCTACTGTCTATTCTGTTTGGAGGAGAGGGTCATTTTGCATTCATAATTTATTTTCCTAGTATTTTAGGATTGTTCCAGTAGAAAGATGGAAAACAATTGGAAGTATCCTTTTTGCAAACTGTAAGATACTCATGGTGGCAACAGTAAAGACAGAAACAAGTGATCACAGTTCAAGGGTATTTATTAAAATGAATATGCAAGTTGGTAAAACGCCTAATCTAGCCGGGTTCAGATACAGTCTTTGCTTTATCACAATGCAGGATTCACTCTACTCGGCTCTCTCCTTGGCATCCCTGTGTCTGGTTCACTTATCCATTTTCTAAGACAGTAAATGATTTTCTCATCAGAAAGCGGGGTCCCTTCTCCCAGCTTTCTTTTGGCATCCCTCTGTCAGGTTCACACTTGCCTTATTACACAATATTCACTATCTTATCAGAAATCGGTGTTACTTTCGCCTAGCTTTCTCTCGACAAGGGGTCTGACTTTCCATTGTATAAGGGATTTGACGTGACCCTTCCATGACAGCTCACGTCGCCCTCTCCTTGGGCCTTCTGGTACTTGTAGTTCTCCAGCATGGGGTCTGGCATGGATTGACATGCTCATGAATATTCCCCGTCTTCAGGCTGGGAATCCTTGGTAAATAAAAAATCAATTTCAGTTTCATTTCTGAACTGTCTTTCTCCTAAAAACCTATCACTGAGCTCTGGGTCATACTGCCCCCAGCCAATGACTGCCCTCTACCTAAGCCCCTCCTCTGGCAGCCATCTTCAGATTTTTACCGCAAGTTCAAGTGTTCGGAGTCCTCATGCTTGGCTCTCGAGCTTTTACTGCGTTTTTTGCTTTTTGGAAGTGTTTTACATCGATCACCCTTCCGATTAATGGAGACCCGTTTTTTTGCTTCTTCAGTGCCCCTCGAGTGGATTTTGTCGAGTTTCTTCGTGGAGGCTTCCAGAAGATTCTTCAGGCCTACGCGCGTGCACTATGTCGGAGAAGGATTCCACCCCTATGTCAAGCATTGCTCCGACTGCAGCTTGGGGAATGTTTCCTCGGATGACAAATATTCCCAGTGCCTTTACTGAGAATTCTCGACACGCACGTTGAAGGATCGACGTAAGCGGCTAAATGGGTGGCTGCAGGCCAAGGCCTCTCCACCGGGCGGGTCCCAGGAGCATGCCTCTCCCGGATCCGGGAAAGATGAGCGTGTTTCTAAGTCCTTTTAGTGCACCCCTCCCACGAGGGTGCAACAAAAGGCTAAGCACTGCAAGTCCACTGCCACCGGGAGCGCCGTTGCGGCGGGATCCTCGGTGGCCAGGGCATGTCTGAAGTCTCCAGCAACTTCGGTCGCTAGCCAACGTTCAGGATCTTAGTCCAAGAGGAAATCTGACCATCCGGGCAAACTCAAGGTGGCTCCAGAGATGGCCAAAGAGAAGTCCAAAGCCAGCCTGGCCTTGACAGAGAAGGCCAAGGGGGACCGAGGCTCCAACCCGCCCCCTGAGAAGACCAAGCAGGACAAGGCGTCTGGAACGTCCACGAAGGCCAAGTAGGGCAAGGAACCTGTCCTGACCATGAAGGCCCAGGTACACCCGATGAAGGCTCTGCCGTCCATCAAGGTGGTGGTGGTGTGCCTTTCGAAGGCTGCTGAAATGGATCCGCAGGACGCAACTCCGAAGGCAGGAGGAAGTCTTCATTCCAACCCATTGAGAAGACCCCAGAGAAGATGCTGGTCATCTCTCCGAGGTCGTCCCCTCTGGACGCGATGAAAGGGGGGGAGGCACGGACGTCCTCCAGGGCACGGATATCTCCTCTGAGGAGGAGCTTGTCTACCTTCAGACCATCCAGGATGATAACGTCTGGGTCGGGCCCTACGACGAGGGCGCCTACGAGGGCGACAATGAAGGCGACGATGACGGCGACGATGACGAAGATACCGTCATGAAAGGCGACGGAGAGCCTCGGGTCGATGAGGGCCTTGGCTCTTTTCCTGCGCCCCAGCTTCCTATTCCACCTCCGCTGCCCCCTAGAGGCTTCTCTGTAGACATTCTCTCTACGCTACATACGCTGGTATCCAAGATACAGATGAGGATGCCTGTTTTGCCGACGGCTCCGCCCGCGGCTCCGGTGGTGGCTGACCTTCTGGCAATGGGGGAACCGCCAGCCAAGAAGAGGAAGAGGCACCCACTGCCTACTTGCCACCCTTTGTTGCAATCTCTTCTCCCGAGGGATGAGACGGATCCGAACACAACGACTGACACGGACGACGATGGTGGGATGTGGGACCTCCCATCACCGCCACCCAGATACTCCACGCTGGACATGATAGGCTTGTTTCACGCGATGATCTCCAGAACTTCGGAGCGCTTCCTGCTTGCGCCAGAGGAGAAGGAGGGCTTCTTATACCAGCGGCGTGAGGCGAAGAGAAAGACCATCCTTTCATTCCCGCTCTTGGATGACATTTGGGACGAAGGCCTGTCTTTCTTCTACGGCCTCGGCGAAGAGGGACTGCCTAGAGAAGAAATACTGGGTGCCGGACTCTGCGCCCAAGTGCTTGCGCCCCCAACCGTCACTGGACTTGGTGGTCTCTGCAGCGGCCAAAAAGTCGTCGTCGTGCGCTACATCCTCGGCAGCGTCCACACCTCCGGACAACGAGGGGAAGAAGTTAGATGCTATGGGACGACGTGTTATCTACTCTGCAGCGACGACCAACAAGGCCGCCAATACGCCCACAATCGTAGCGCTCTACGACCAGGAGCTGTGGTTCAAGCTCGCTCCCCTTCTGGACTTTCTCCCAGACGACAAGAGGTCAGAGGCTTTGGAGATTCTTCAAGAAGGCTGGCATCGGACATCGCCGACGCAGGGTTCCACCAGATGGGCAACAGCATTTGCCTTTGTCGCTGTGGCTGGCTCAAGGCCACCAACTATCGTCTGCACGTCCAGACAAGGGTTTTGGACATGCCCTTTGACAGAGACAATCTTTTCGGGAAGGCTGTAGATGAGTCTCTACAGGCCATCCAGATGGACATGAGACAGCACGTGCCCTGGGCATGCTACAGCAGCAATGGCTGTCCTTTCGATCCTCAGCAGGCAAGTCTCCCCGTTCTTCCAAGGGTTACGGCGGGAGTTACTCTTGGTGCCGCCAGCCCTCCCGCTCCTCGGCCCAAGAGACCAACAGGGGCCGTTCCTAGGCTTTTTGAGGACGACGTCATCGTCGCCAAGGACCCCAAGGCGGCCCGTCGACGTCCAAGCAAGAATGAACCGGCTGTGACGTCGGGCCCTCACCTGTGCACCCCATTGGGAGGCCAGCTGTCAAACTTTGTCAGCGTGTGGAAGACCATCTCCACCGACAGTTGGGTGCTGGATACTCTTGCCCACGGATACACCCTGAATTTCAATGGAAGTGTCCCCTAATACCACCAGTGGCCCGTCAGGAAAACCACATCCGTCAGCTGGAGGTTCGGGCCATGCTAAACAAAGGGGCGATAGAGCTTGTCCCAAAGCGGCTTTGGGGCTCCGGAGTGTACCCAAGGTACTTCCTTGTGAGAAAGAAAACCGGGGGTTGGGAGCCCATTCTCGACCTCTGATGACTAAACAAATACATCAAGTTCCAGAAGTTCCGAATGGTCACTCTTAAACACCTGCTCGGATAGCTAGAAGAGGGAGACTGGAGGATGCGTACTTCGACATCCCAATTCACAAGGGACACTGGAAGTTTCATGCGCTTCGTCGTTCAAGGGAAGCATTACCAATTCAAGACCCTTCCCTTCGGATTGAAGTCGGCGCCAAAGGTCTTTAAGTGCCTGGGGCCGGTGTCAGCACATCTGTGACTGCAAGAGATCCATGTTTACCCTTACTTGGATGACTGGCTCATCCGGGCCCGTTCAAGGAGCATCGCCGTCGACCACACAGTGAGGACTGTCAGCCTACTGACAGATCTGGGGTTCTCGGTGAATTATGCAAAGTTCTGCTTGACTCCATAGCAGGACGCGCTGTTCCTGGTATCCCGGCTCAACACGCTGTCATGCCTGGCGTCACCGTCAGAGGAGAGAGTGGCGGCCATCCTGGGCAAGGTGCAACATCTGCTCACTCTGAAGATCGCCACAGTGAGGGCCATCAAGTCTCTGCTTGGCATGATGTCGTCATGCATTTATCTCACCCGACTCTGCAGGCTATGGATGCGGCCACTACAGGAGTTCCTTGACGCCTGTTGATTTCAAGTGTCTGGAAGCTTCCAGGACAAGATCACTCGCAATGAGGGGTTCCGTCGGGCGATAAGATGCTTGGGCGTGCGCTCTCATCTGACCGGAGGCGCGAATTTCCAGGCCCCTACCACATCAGGCGACGTTAACGACAGACGCCTCCCTGGAGGGATGGGTAGGCCACACCGGGAGTCTTCTAGCCAGAGGCCAGTAGCTGTCGGAGGAAAAGACGTTGCACATCCAACGTTCTGGAGCTACGGGTGGTGTTTTGGGTCCTCAAATGGTTCCTGCCGTCCCTCAAGGGCAAGGTGGTGCGGGACTTCACAGACAATACCACCACAATGTTTTACATCGGGAAACAGAGGGGCACCAGGTCCCCAGTGCTATCTAAAGAGGCGCAAGACTTCTGGCACTGGGCCGTCGCCCAGGAGATGTTCCTTATCCTGTTTCATCTGGCAGAAGTAAAGACCTTCTCAGCATCTCCACCAGTCAAGCTGCCAGTGGTTGCGGATCTTCAGGTCTCTGAACCTGAAGGCCTGGCTCCTGCAGCACAAGAATTTGGTTGCTACGATCTCCCGGCGGACTTCAAGGAAGTTCTCGCCAAGGCTAGAGCTTTGTGTACATTGAAATGCTATGGACTTAAGTGGAAGAGATTTGCTATTTGGTGTCGTTCTCAGATGATCGGCCCACTGAGGGTCAAGGCTCCTCAGGTACTTCCATATTTGCTATCGTTGGCCAAATCGGAGCAGGACCACGCCTCCATCAAGGTTCATCTGGCGGCTTTCTCCCGCTACACCAGATCTCCAGGACGACCATCCTTGTGGTCGCACCGATTGGGTAAGGAATTCGTCAAGGGAATATTCCACTCGTTCCCACCGGTGAAGGCTCTGGCCCCGGCGTGGGAACTCAATGTGGTGCCTATTAGGCTCATGGGGCCTGCGTTCGAGCCTTTGTGCATTCTGCACCACTCAAGTTTTTGTCATGGAAAACTACTTTTCTTGTGGCCATCACCTCTGCACGACTAGACGGAGACCCAGGCCCTCTCCTGTAAACCACCTTACTTGACTTTCCACGAGATGAGGGTGATGCTGCGGACGCACCCCTCATTCATGCCCAAAGTGCCGGCGGACTTCCATCTAAACAAGCCCTTGGTGTTACCTGTGTTTTTTCTGACACCTTTGTCACCGGCTGAAAGGACTTTGCACCCGCTGGATGTGGCAAGAGCACTGAAGTTTTATGTGGCCCGCACGAGGAGTTTCCAGAAAACCTCTCAGCTCTTTGTGAACTTTGGTCCTGTGAACCATAGGAAGGCCCTGTCCAAGGCTTCCACTTCGAGGTGGCTCTCCGGCTGTATCTCCCACTGTCACCGGTTGGCAAACTGACCGGTGCCTGGCCGTCCAAGAGCACACTCTACCAGAGCGATTGCTGCTACTACGGCGTTTCTGTTGGGTGTGCCCCTGCTGGACATCTGCAGGGCTGCGACGTGGAGGTAGAGACACATCTTCACGAAATTCTACTGCGTCGACAGGGATTCCAGGGAGGAGTCCAGAGTCGGCCAAGCAGTGCTGCGCAACCTGTTCGCTTGAAGGTGAGCCTGGTGAGGAGGTAAGAGATGCTTATGTTGAGCCTTGCCACCTTCCATGGTTTTGCATGTGTGTACTGCTGTGTATTCTTTATTCATGATCATGTGAATCCATGCCAGACCCCATGCTGGAGAAGGAACAATTTACTTACCTGTAACTGTTGTTCTCCAGCATGGGTTCACATGCAAACCCTCCCGCCTAACCCTCTGCGGCTCTTCTTTTGGTCCTACTGCCTCTTTATGTGCTACCATATCTGAAGATGGCTGCCAGAGGAGGGACCTAGGTAGAGGGCAGTCATTGGCTGGGGACAGTATGACCCAGAGTTGTTAGGAGGAAGACGGTTCAGAAATGAAACTGAAACAGATTTATTTTCTTAACTGAGGATTCCCAGCCTGACGACTGGGAATATTCAGGAGCATGTGAATCCATGCCTGACCCATGCTGGAGAACAAAAGTTACAGGTAAGTAACTTGTTCCTTTCAACAGACAAAAAAAGAGGGGGTTTGGGGGAAGTCAGTCTTTCGAATGAGCAATCCTGCCGCGCTTGACCACTGTGCAGCCGGCCCTGTTCTGTTCTCTCCCAGAAATTCGAACACATACAAGTTCTTTGTTCACAAATTCCTTTTGTTCATATAATGTTGCCAATAGCAAACCGAACTGTGTTGAGCCCAAGGTTGCAATCTGTTTTCTCACCGGCATTGCTGAACCCGTTGGCTTGTCTTGCTTCTGGAGTTAAGACGGTACCATGGTTGCCAGCGTGTCATCCCACCTATGTTATCAACGTGGGAGGCCCCCGTGCACCGTTGACGCCTGTCCAACATGCCAGCTTTATTTCCAGGTCTTGTGATTTCCCCCTTCTGAGGCTTTGCGGGTCTGAGTTGAAAAGGGCAAGGGCAATTCCCTCCTCGTCTTCCTTTCAGGACTCGTCGCCTTTCTCATCCGCTTGAACTGCCTGTCTGGAATAGCTGCTTCCTCGTACGTTCGGCCTTGCTCGAAGTGTGCTCTCGGGCTCCTCCTTTATCCCTATGTGGAAGAGAAAGTGCTGTCAGGTGTGTATAGTTATTGTCAATTGCCTGACCCTTGTGTTGGGACACGTCGGGTATACGGCGCTGGTGTTAGTCAGTCTTGTTTCTAAACTGGGACATCTTGGCAGGCTTTCATCAGGAATTATATCCTTCATATTCCCCTGGCCATTCTTTCTACCTCTTAGTTCATCAAACCTCTTCCTAGAAGGATTGGCCATTTTGGAAGGGTGAGATTGTAGGGTTTGTGAAATGAATGGGGGAAAAATCCATAAAATAATAGTTGGACAGTTTGTCGAGCGGAGGGCCAGGATTATTGTTGTGAAATGAATAGGGGGGTGGGGTTGTGAGAATTAGTGGTGTTTGGTTAAAGCAGATGGAGTTCAGGAAATAATAATCAGAGGGATGATGAGAAGAATGACTGGGAATGCTTGGGTATACAAAAGAACAACCGGGATTCTGGGAGATGTAGTTTCCCACGGCTTGAGGGTTTGAATTCCTAATAGGTTTACCAGATGCAGAAGGGTTGTTGGATTTAGGTAAGGGAGATTCATTGGGTGGAAGGGAGGTTGATCTAGAACTGCCTATACAAGCCTCAGGGACTTGGTCCTCCTTGTCTTCTTCCCTTCTGTCATACCGCGTCTCACCTGGGGTATTCCCCTAAGCAAACCTTGGGTTCCCCTACCAAGGTGATCCTCCCCCGCTAGTCCACCCCCAGGATCTGGCTCCAACAGCGATGGCCCAGTCCTGGCCGCCTGGATAAGGGATTCCTGGGCTCTGCTAAGGAGAACACCCTCTCGTTTCTCACAAAACAACTGTTGCTACTTCAGAGAATGCTTGCATTGCACAAAAGTATTGAGTTCCTGTGTTGTGTGCATTTTTCATGAAGTGGCATCTATGTTAGGCAGAATCCTATGCAGTTCCCCTAGGGGGCACTACAGAAGATTAGGACTACAGGTATATGCAATAAATCCCCTTTGGTATCAGTCTGTACCACACAGATTTAGTTGGTAGCTGTGGCTGAGCAGTCAGACTTATCGCAAGAGGGAGATGAGCAGTATTCAGGGTTTACACAATAGGACTACAATGCCATGGAACAAGGAAACACTGACCAAAGCTTTGTATCAAAAAGAATATATATATTTTACACACTCTGTTCTACACACATCACTATTATTAAAGCAAGTTAAAACAGTCAAGAAAAGTATGCACAACTCCCTAATTAAATTGTAGAGAAGTTTGAGCAAGAGTGAAAACTGAGCAAAATGGCACAGTGTAAAACCAAGCAGGAATGGCCCTCTAACAATTTCTTCTGAGGGAGGGAAAGGTCAAGTTATATAGGGTTAGACTCCTAAACACACCAGCAACACTTCCCAATGGGATTGTGAACAAGTTAGGCAAGGCAGTACTTTAGCATAAGCAATACTTATGTGAAAACCAAGCAAAATGGCACTTCACAATATTTAAAGGGGAAGGAAAAGGAGGTTATAAGAGTATATGTGCACCAACACATTTCTTGAGGAAAAGCAATATAGAGAAGGCAGTTGTAACAGATTTAGCCAGAGCTAATAGGCCTGTGCCAGAGTCAGTGGTACAAGGCAAAGTGCCCAGGATCAATTTGTTCTAGTAGCTTCAGTCAAGTCTTTGTTTAACGTTTGAAAAAGGCGGTTGCAGAAGGTAGAATACAGTGTTAGACAATAAGGGTGGCCATCCCAGAAGGTAAGTAAAGGATTTAAAACGCCTTTAGCAGTACCCAACAAAACGGGAGGCCTGGCGGAATAATGTACCTTAAAATGTAGACGAGGCTCCTGCGGTGGCGGTAGTTCCTGGCATGGTAGTTCCTGGCAGTGGGTAGCAAGGGTTCTCAGGATATCCAGAGTTTTAGTGGTGAAGTGTGTGGCCAGTTCCTGCAGTTCGGGAGATCCAGCAGAGGAAGAGAGGCTCTCTTAGTGGAGGAAGGTTCGAGTTACTGCACTGCCCAGGGATGAAGCCAGCCGCGGTGATGCCCAACCGGAATAAAAGGTACTCTTCTTTAAATCGCTGTCATGGTGGATGGGTGCCTGGCTATCCGGTCTCCGCTTGCTTGGCACTGGCGATTCGACCAAGGCAGGTCCTGGAATGCGATTGGTGAACTGGTTGGCCCCACCAGCTCAAGGGAAGAAGACTCTTGCAGGTGAAGATCTTCTCGGGTCGTTGGAGAAAAGGGTGAGGATCTGCAGCGGGGCTTCACCGGTGGTTCAGTGGTTGCAGATGTCTTTGGCTTCTCTCCTCTTTGGATTTCTTGGGTCCAGTGGTGACGTCTTGTCCTCCAGTCCTCAGATCCCTGCTTTTATGCAGAAAAACCCCCATTCATACAGCCTAGCTGTCACTCGCGCAGTGGGGTGGCTATCCTGGCGGGTTAACCCCCAAGCCTATCAGGGCAGAGTGTGACTTGGGTTGCCTAGGTAACCCTGTCCAGGGTGCCTATTCCCCCTCCCACACATCCTGTCTACCCCAGACTCGGTGGCGCCGAAAGGAGGGCTTCTGTGCAGAAGCCCGCCAAAAGGACGAACAAAGGATCCCTGACCTAGGTTAGGATTTCAGAGAAGGACACAAGAAAGAAATATTATCAAAGATCTGGCCATAAAAACCTACCGGAGTAAAGTAAATATTAAAATAACCCGGCGGTTCGTTGGAGGCTGTCAGTAAAAGTGGTAGCCTCGAACAATGGGAAAATCCCATAGGAAAATATTTGAGGTTGAATATTTATGGTAGTAACCACTGCCACCAGCCAGAAACTTTGGCGCAAGGGACTGGACGGTACCCTCTTGAAAATGAACACCAGGGAAAAATTATTAACCCTTTTCAGTACCTCCACAGTAAGATGGTTTGTACTGGTTTGGTTCATAAGTATTGACTAGTAAAGTCAATGGTAACTTTACATGCCCTGGGAGACAGTAGTCAGTCCCAGGGTATTGAGTCTATTTTTGGGGGTCACTATGACTCCCCTGTGTTACTGGACTGAGGGTGCTGTGTAACACACATGCAAAAAGATGATACCTATGAGGGTGAGAAAAACCCCATAGACCATAAGCACAAAACTAGCCTAAAACGCACATCCGCAATATGTCTAAGAGTGGGAAAAAGAGCCTCACTCTTAGCAGGAGAAAAAAAAATAAACCCTTTAAATCCAGCAAAGTTGCTGGGGGACTCTGGGAAATTAGCCTTTTTAAGAGAATTCTCCCTAACATATGTGGTGTGTTCAACACATTAATGCGCAGATGAATATTTCCCACAAATGTAGTAACTGGTTTGAAGCAAGTAATCTTTGCTACACAACTCAAAAATTAATATCACACCCAACCAAAACAGTTAAGTAATGTTCTGGTTGCTTGTTGCATTCTATTTACATTCTATTTGAGGCTAATTATTTTTACTGTTAGAGTGCAAGTTTTTTAAAACGGTGTGTATAATACTCCTTACCTTAAAAACTTATCTTGTGCACAGGTTAGTATTCCATGTCTAGTTTAAAAGCCCATTAGTCATTGTGGTAAATGGTGCTATACCTGGTCAGCGGCAGCAGGGCCCTTGCTGAAGGGAGAGTGATTGTCATTACACCATTAACACGGGTCACAGCCTCTTTCAAATCTTTAAGACTACACTTAAAACATTCAAATTTTGACTCTTCAGTCAGCGTAAGCACTGTTACAAAACAACAATGAAATGGTTGCATTTGCAAGTGAAATTAAAACTCTGCAAAACATGTCTCTGTAGTGGTAATCCAGTTAGACATTTAAATTGTTATGTAACGCTTCATGCAGGATTCCTCCAACTTCTAAGCTCTGTGATTATTATTAGCTCGGTTAATAGCTTACTGACTTCTGAAGGATGTAAGGCTAAGTTGGGACAGTCAACATTTGACCATGAGATTAGGTGTTAGGAAAGATTTCCATTTATGGGTAATTCTCCCTCCAGTTGTGTAACCCCAACTTTTTGCTGTTGTCTGACCATCCTAGCCTGACATTTGTGAGTGGAGCCCAGCCTTCTGCTGTACTCCACTGGGCTTTTGCTCATTTTGTTATGGGGAAACTGACATGCCCTTAAAACATTCAGTGCTGGGAGACTGTTTCCCTTAGTCTTTCACTTTGTTGTTATTCTTTAGTAACTTTTTATCAGTGCACAAAGTACCTTACAGTACAGTGCGCCGGAGTCCCTTTTTCATTTTTAAGGCCCTAGACCCCCTCGAAGGATTTTTGGTGAATGTACAAGTGTGCCTTTGACAGAGCTGGTGGCAGTTGTTAGTTTTTGTTTTTTCAACTCTTTTCAATGGTCCAAACCGCATTTACCGAGTTTGGCCCAGTACAGTGCCAGTGCCTAAAATGGCCATGCCATGAGGTCCTTTGTTCTGTCCTTTGGCCATCTTGTCCCTTAGCCTTCCCCAGGTTCAGCAGACCCGGGAAATTCCTTATTTGGTCATGCAGACCACCGCGCAAACCAAATCTTTTGCAGGCTTCTGTATGACTTGTGTGTGTGCCCAGGATGTGGGCTGGAGCTATCTAGTTCCACACACATCCTGGGTGTCAGGATGTCTGGTGTGCTGCAGTGACTGGGACCATCATGGTCCATGATTTGTCCACATCTGGGATGGCAGATCTCCTATTGGTTTCTCTTCATTTTGGCGCAAAGGAGACTAAGTTTGGTCCGGAGTGCGCAGTGTCGGTGAGTACTTGCAAACCTTACTGGTGGCTCCTGTGCCATCCGTTACGCACAAGTGTCCCCTGAGGGCCACTCTACTTTATGGAGGTAGCATGTGCTACCAAGCTATTCCCAACTCTTGGGGTCTGTTCTTGCCCTCTTGGGGAGACCCTCCTCGAACACTGGGAACTTATTCTTCACTGCCTCACCCGCCTTCCTGAGACGCTACAGCCCCTTGAAGAGGCCCTGGTTTGACGTAACCGCACAATCGCGTGTGCCAGCATCAGAAGTACTTTTGAGCTCAAGGCTCCATGCATATTAGGGACTGGACTGCCCTAGGGTGTGCATTGTGAAGGACTGCCACAGAGATATTCGCACTGTATAGCTCCTTTCTTTGCAGTTTGTGGAACTGTACTGATTAATATCCCTGTTGGCCATTGGTTACTGTATGTATGTTTGCTAGTGTTGTTGGGTTTGTTATTACTGCTGAATTACTTTGTGTTTGACTTAAAAGGCCTTTAATAAATGTTTTGTTTACTGTGTGTGCTCATTGTGGGGTTTCGATCACCCTCACCCCTCCTGAGACCTAGTCTTGATCGCCGCCAATGCTACCTTGATTGGTCTGGCTTGTCCAGAAGGTTACCCTGCTCCAAGAAACTAGGCTAGCCTTTTGAACCTCTGCCCACCAGGTCAGAGTTCAGAAATCCATCTTAACAGATGTATATTTTAGCATTGAGCACTTGCCTCTTAACAAGACACTAAAATTTAAGCGCAACTAGTTCCATGGCTCTCCAATTGAGCACCTGGCTCATTGAGTGGGGTCTACGATTGGTGAACGGGCGCATTAATTTGGACATTCCTGGCAAATGTACTTTCAGCAACCATCTAGGATCTTCGATTATTGACTACTTCTGCTTAACGCTGGATCTATGGGAACTTATTTTGAGTTTTGAAGTAGAAAGAGTGGTGAATAGTGACCATTACCCACTAGTTCTATTTGTTACGGGTTTGGTCAAGAGTTCGGTGTGTGTGCGCGTCTAGCCCACTATGTGTAGTCGACAGTGATGTAGTATCACTTAGAAGAATCAAGCGGGGGAAACTTTTGGGTTCTGGTTTACACTTGCAAATATTAGCCAGCCAACAAAGTGCCCTAATGGGGATAATGGATTCATCCAAACGGTCAGAGGGAAGTGGTGGGACTTTTCACAAATACTTTGGAATCCCTAACGGGAGGTTTCTCCGTTGTTCCGAAAAAACCAGGGAGTGTTGGAAAGCGGGGCTAGTTTGACCAGAAATGTAGGCTGGCAAAATCAGCCCTTATAGATGCCCTCAATGGCCCTGTGACGGACAGACGCAGCATTGCCTAAGCACGTACAGTCTATCACAGGACAATTGAGCAAAGGAAATTAGAGCTGGAAGTCATGGCCTGGGAAGAATTTCTAGAGGCTATAAGGGTGAATGATGCAAAGGGATTCGACTAAGGGAAATCCAGGTCCAAAGGGTACTCATGTGGGGGCTTCGGACTGTGTTTCCTATTTTGGGAATCTGTAATGATGGTCGTGTACAGGAGGATGAACAGTCTGGGGGCGTATCTTTATGCTTTTCTTTGGAGGAAGTGGCCAAAGCAATAGGGGCGCAAACTCGTAATCGAGCACCTGGCCCAGATGCCATACCAGCAGATCTTTTTATGAGCCAAATTGACCTATGGGCTCCGGTGCTGACTTTGGCCTTTAATGCTTGCCCGAGTTCAGGGCATTGCCCACTATCCTGGAAGACAGCAACCATCTTCCCCATTTTCAAAAAAGGGGATATAACTTAACCTTCCTCGTACCGTCCTATTTCCCTGTTGTACACCGTTTTCAAGATTTTTGGCCGGGTTTGGCTGTGCCTCATTGAACATTGGTTAATAGAGGCAAAGATTCTTACTGACATTCAGTTTGGCTTCCGCCCTGGTTTGGGCACAATGGAGCAAGCATTAAATCTTTATCTCCTGATATTAAATTGTGTCTTTTGTAAGGGCAAGACAGTATATCTTGCATTTATGGACTTTAGAACGGCTTTGGACAAAGTAGATTGTGCTAAGTTGTGGGCTGTGCTTGAGTCCCTGGGCTGCCCGGCGGATATTTTGGGAGGATTGCGGGAGATTCATTCAGATGACAAAGCTAATGTCAGGTTTGGCCTGTGGGGCCGGTGCCCCAAGTGGTTTTGTGTTGTATTGGGTGTCCGCCATGGGTATGTCCTAGCCCCTATACTTATCACCCTGTATATTAATGAGCTGTTGCAGGCTTTGTTAAATACCGGCGTAGTTTTTTTGAAAGTGGGAGGCAGGCCATTTCCAGGCTTGGCATACCCCGTTGACACTGTGCTTATGGCCAGGACCCCCCAGGGCCCTGCAGGCATTGGTTGATGCATATGCCTCCATCAACAATTTAGGTCTCAAAATTAACTCCACCAAATCAGCGGTGATGGGCTGTGCCGGAGGCAGAAGGCTCATTAAGATGCGTCCCATAATCTGTAAGGGGCAGTCATCCCATGGGTGGCTGTATACGACTACTTGGCGGGATTAGGTTTTTGGAGAGCCTGACTGGAACGGCACATGTAAAGAAACAATCCCTGAAAATGTGCCAATATCTGGAGGATCTCTCCTGTTTCTCTGCAAAATGTAAGGGCCAGCACAAAGAATCAGCCCTTAAGGTATGTACCATGCAGGTAAAGGCAGCCATACAATACGGGCAGCATTATGGGGGTTTTGCAAGCCCGGTGACATGCAAGCCAGGGAAAATCGTTATTTTAAAAAACTATTGGGATTCCCTGGCTCCTTGTCTTGCGCCTCGGTGCATAGAGAATTGGGGGTTGGCATTCTTGGAGGATGACTGGGCAGTTGCCCCAAGCATCCTTTGGATAAGAATATGGGGGAACAACAATCAACACTGTGCCATTTTATAATAAAAGCGACACTGAACAAGAATGGATGGCATAAAATACAGTGGCTTAGATCTGTAAAAGACCTTTTGCATCAGGCGAACGTGCAGATTGTGCCACCTTTCACCACAATGCTAGTAATGCACGAAGTAAGATCATGTAAAGAAGCGATAATCAGGGAAATGGTGACTAAACGCATGAACGCAAGAGTAGTGTCACAATCTGACAATCTGCTTGCTATTGAGATGTAACACAGTGAACTGGGTAGGTTACCCTGATGATCCAAGCTGTCCTGTGTGTGGTGCCACGAATGAAAATTTGAGTCACTTCATTTTGTTCTGTCCAGGTTATGGGAACATCAGAAAACTAACCATATTGCAAGTTTTAAGAGGCACGGATCTGCGCCAATATGGCCCAGCAATGTGTTATTTACGAAGGGCAGAAAAGAAATTTACAGCCTGGGCTCTGCTGTCGTTTCAGAAGGCTGTCTGGTTTTATCGAAGGGGTTTTTTTAAGAGGCTAAGTTGCTGTATTTTTTGCAAAATCTGTGTTTTATTGTTTTTTCGTTTGGAAATTAACTTAAAGTATTATGATTGACTTTAATATGCACCAATGGAATAAGTTATAGCTTTGATTTATTATATGTATGCGTTTGATTGTAAATATTTATTTGAATAAATATATTAACTAGTTCCAGTAAATGAGGGCTTTCATTAATCAACAGACAATTCTGCTATCAAACCTCAAAACACATAATGCAAGCCATGCTTGCTGTACTTTGTAAGTGGCCAGGCTTGTTTGGGTCTTAAATATGTAAATGTATACAGGAGAGATCAAATGTGCATACCTTTTTGTAGAGGAAAAATGAAAGGCATATTGAATGACTTATACAAATCATGTGTTATAAGGTTGAATTCCTTTTTAATTACGGTTTACTAAATTCCTACTAGGTGGAGTTTTTCTGATTCCGGAAGCAGAGTTAGCCTATGTTGCGATCAATGCTATATTAGTTCTATCTGTGAGGAGCTTGCACTGCAGAGGCAATTAATTGTTGTGATTCTATGTGGGTGGTGCTCCCACTGCTGTTATGCTATTTGTTATATGTGAGTAGAGCTTGGATCACACCCCCTGCAACTGCCTTCTTCATTTCTAAAATGGTGTGCATGATGGACTGCTTATGAGGCTTCCAGTCCATCTTCCCCACTGTTGAAACTGCAATGACTGAAACAATGTAATGTAGCACAAAAGTGGGAAAAACCTCAATATAACAGGTGGCATGGAATACAGCAATTAAAACAAGTTTCTAAAACCTCAGCCCTACTTAGTTCCGCTACCTACTATTAAACGGCTGACACTATAGAAGTGCTTTCTCCATGGCACACACTGTCTACATGGGCTAGCAATTAAATGGCGCAAGGCTTTTATACATACTCCTACAAGAGTTCTAGTGAGAGAAGCGCTCGCCAGCCAGGCCTAAATATGCAGGTCGGTCTCACAAATCCACTCATGAGATGATCTAGCTGGAATATCCTCCAGCTTGTACCAATCTCTGTGTAAGCCTGGCTTCAGTGCTCTGTGCACTAGCAGCTCTTTGGTGTAAGGCTGCTAAGAAGAAAAGTGGCTGCAGAACAATACAACATTGTTTCCTGAAATGACCATGAAGCTAGCTGCTGAATTCCATGCACACAGCCTAATTTACAGGCGTTTCAGATGCACAATCCAGGTAAAAACCATTGGCAGTTGGGGTATGAATGCTTGCTGATGCAGTCCCAGCTGTGCTCTCTGGCATGTACAGTGCTTGAGTATTTTTCTGTTGTGGATTGTTGTGGGTCTGGAATGCGCCAAATGCACAGTTCTCTGCAGTGTTTGTACTTCACAGACAGACCATGTCTAATAGGTGCTGCCTGCTGTGAGGAACCGGAGGTCATCCTCACTTCTTTCTCCCCATCCTCTGCTCAGGTGGCCAGGGAAGGGCCATCGCTTTTGGATCCCAATCCTGGGGGTGGAGATGCGAGGGAGGATCACCTGTGCTGGGAAGATTTGTGAAGGCATCATGAAGCAAGACACAGACAACAGATTCAAAGTTCAAACAAAAAGTATTTTTGAACTCAAATGTCAGGATGGTGTAAGGCTGAAGTTGCCCTATATTAAGGTGGGATTTCCCTACCTAAATAAACTTAGGATAGACCGAGTCAGTAAGTTGAACTTAAGTCTGTCTGTGTCCAAAATGTATGATTGCCCTCGCTGCTAAAGCTAAACAATTTGTAGGGATGTCGTCAATCAAAGAAACAGTGTTGAAAGCTAAAAATCTGACTTAGTTCCAGCTCCTGGCCTGCTCTTGGCTCCCTTCCCCAAGTTCAAAATAGTTCCACAAAATGGTCTCAGGGTTCTCTTCCCCAAGTTCGCAGTTCTTCAGGCATCAACTTTACAGTCTCATGCTTCAAATTCACAATTAAATTAACTTATTTAGTTGCCTCTCTTTTCCACTGCTGAACCACTTTAGGCTGGCCAGCTTCAGCCTCTTGATTTCTCTTGGTTTACTCCAAGGAAGGGTTCCTCGGTCTAGGCACAGTTATCGGCCCACATGGCCCACCCATCACAGGCCACACACTGATAACCCTTGGCACTTTACAACAGTTCATTCTTTCTCTGAGGACTTCCTTGATAACACAGGTTTCTGGTCTGCACCTGTGTTAGGAGGCCACTTATTCTTCTTGTTCACTGTAGTGGTTTCTTGCCTTTATCTACATGTGTTTTTCACAAACTTTCCTTTGTGGTATTTCTCTTGGTTCCCACCTTCCTTCCACACTATTCAAGAATGTTTTACTTTTCACTCTTTTCACTTTTTTACAAATGCAGTTTCTATAACTTCAAAAATGCACATCACTTTCCTTTTCACTCGTGCAGTATTCTCATATCCTTTTCTTTAGTTCAGCATTCAAAACCTGTTCAGTACTTGTCAACTTGTTCAGTATTCATTAGTTCATATTTGGTCATTCAACCTATTTCTCCGGGTTCAAAAATCTTTACTTGCTTGGCAATTCACTCGGTATTCAATCGTTCACTTTTGGTCTCCCAACCTCTTTTCCATGCATTCTTGCGTGATCGGCATTTGCAGTAACCCATACTATGCCCCTGGAGAAACCCGGCTTGAGTGAATCTTCCCCCGCACTCAATGGTGTGCAGCCGCTCCTCCTGGTGCTCTGGTTTCGCTCCTGGGTTGTGGCTTGCTCCTCTCTTGCTCCCGAGGAGGTCCACGGAGCAGTGCTCGCTCCCTCCAGTTCTCTCTGAAGCAGTCTGCAGAGTCTGTGTTCCCCACTACCAACGGAGAACACAAGGCAATGGGATCTGCACAGCTCCAGACCCTCTCGCAGCCCACAATCGTCCTGGTGGCTTCCTGGCTTCTCCGCTGTCAGTGTCCTTCTCACCGGCCCTTATTCTGCCCACTCAGACTCGAATCGCTGCTTTCTCTGGCCCAATTGGTTCCCTGCTTTGTTGCTTCTGACTCCTTTTATACACCTGCAACCATTTTAAAGGTTGCAGGTGTGAACACTTATTTTCAATTGCCTGACCATAGATATTGGGACATGCCTGACCCTCATAAAAGTCCTCAGGCCTCTTTCTCGTCTCCGTACTATAGTGGTGTAATGAGATATCAGTGTGCACTACTCTTAGTCACC
The DNA here is from genome assembly GCF_040938575.1 of Ambystoma mexicanum. Taxonomy (NCBI): domain Eukaryota; kingdom Metazoa; phylum Chordata; class Amphibia; order Caudata; family Ambystomatidae; genus Ambystoma; species Ambystoma mexicanum. Next base: position 72,411,236 of record NC_090933.1, read on the forward strand.
TCTTCCTCATCCCAGTACTATAATGGTTTGATTGAGGGAAAATGAGGAGCGATTGTTTACAACAGGCTATAAAGGCAGGGGGAGGGTAAACGTTGGTTCTCACAAGAAAAGGGGGATACCGTATCTCACCTGCTGACCTCTTCTTCTTCACCCTCTCCCTAGTTTTCTTGCATAGATTGTTTTCTAATGTTATCCCTGAGAGAGGGAAAAGGGGTAGCAACATGCCATAAATGCGGCTGGGACTGAGAGTTCACCCTGAAATGTAAATGGGGGGATATCGCATCTCCCCTAAGGACATCCCCCTACCATTCCCCAAGTCTCCCCAACCCAGGTGACCCTACCTCGCATCCCCACCCCCAGGGTTGGGGGTACCAGAGTGATGGCCCTTACCTGGCCACCTGAGCAGAGGATGATGGGGAGAAAGAAGGGAGGACGTCCTCATGTTCCTCACACTGTACTGATGCCGGGCTTGCATCTGGACATCTAGAGGTTACGGTTAATTCAAAACCTTGCAGCCATCGAGTTTGCGTTTTGCTAACTTCCACTAAACTGCTTTCAACTTCTCCTCTTCAACAGTTAAGTACAAAATGCGACCTCCATAACAACCAGAGCCCTATTGGAACCTTCCATGAAAAACCAGAGAGGGTGGTCTGAGATGGACCAGGGACATGAGGGCAGTCCTAAAGTTTGCTTCATATTAAGTAACGTGAAATAGCACGTTACTTTAGTCAATATAAACGCATTGCTACATTGAAGGTCAATTCATCTCCTCTGACATGTTAAGTGTGAACCCGATTTAGCTTTCTTTTAATATGCATGCGATCAGTTCAATACACGTTTGCAAGGGTCACATCAGGACACTGGTGACAGTTTGAATAAAAGAGGGTGCAATGATTAAGGTGCGTGGTAATTAAACTGAGAATTTCCTTATACGGACCTCGCAGATAAATACCTCGGCTTGGACAGTCTGAAAGGAGATTAATGTCTGATGTTTTTGTACTAATCTCATGGCAAAGAACATGATTTGGAGAGTGCTGAGGTTTGCTGGGTGGTGTGATTCCATCAAAATCCATGGAAGGAAAGTGTTTTATTGGGATAGTAAACGTATGTCCAAAGATGGTGGAATTTTCCAAAGGAGTGAGTTTCGAAGTTCACAGTTAAGAAATATGGATATATTGCAGTGGTGGTAGCTTGCATTGACAATGTTCGCAATCAGTTTAACAGTAATATGCTTAACAGTTCTTGTAAAATAATAGAGTGCTAATTTAGGTCACATTATATGCCAGCACTTGGCACCATTGTTATCTTGCATTTGTAAAGTGCCTACTGCCATGGGTTTTGGCGTTTAAGCCGTTCTTGCCTGTCGGAGGCAAAGGAGGAGTAAGATGGAACATTCAGTAGTGGTAGTACGAGCAAAGTCGGGTAGATATTTGGGATGAGGGAGAGGGATAGATAGAATGCACAGGAAGACTTTGGAAAGAAAAGGGGGAGGGGCTATGTGTACAATTGGACTAAGTTTATTGTGGAACTTAACTGTATTCTGTGGGGTGCAGCACCAAAAGGAGAGATAGTTGGAGAAAGGTGTTTGCTGCGCCAGGGGCTATGTCTGGATTGTATCTCCTGGTGAGCCAAGGCATGTTGAAGTCACGCCGGGGAAGAGCCATATGGCAAACCTCCTCTACTTCCTTCCTTCGGTCCCCAGCAAACATTTGGGAAGGGTTGCATGCTAGAAATCCGAATTTGCCAAGTTTAATAAAAGCTCACTGAAAAGCGAGCAACAACACTGCCCTTTTTTTGGGGCTTCCCATTTGTCATGGTTACTAAAAGGATTTATATTGTTACCAAATTGTCTCGGGAGGATAGCTCGGCGGCAACGTGCTCGTCTTGGAAACAAGACGACACGAAGCAACACGGGTTCGATCCCCGGGTCCGCGCTTAGAAACCTCTGGGTATTAAGCGCGTTATAATTAACCTATATCATATCATACCAAAACCCTAGGCTTGTGCTTCTGTGTGCAAGGTGCTTATGGACACAAAGATCGTCTATTGCTCTGTAGTGGTCTGACTTCCACAGTGTCATGGTGAGCCAGGGCATGTACAAACCATGCCCAAAAGCACTGTGTGCAAAACCATTCTACTTCACAAACATCCACGAACGACCCGGTACTGTATATGGGAAAGCTGGAAGGAAATATGAGCACATTTAACTAAGGGTGGGGTTTCGACCACAGTTTCCCTGGGTCCGGCCTTCCTGGAGGTTCCCCGAGTCCTGCAAGGACCTTTATCTGAATGGATGTATCTTCGTGAGGATAACTCTGGGGCAACGCGCTCGCCTTGGAAGCAAGACGACGCAGTGCAACACAGGTTAGATCCCGGGTCCGTGCTTGGAAACCTCGGTATTGAGCGCATTATAAATAACCAATTCTATTATTATATATATATATTGTTATATTAGTGTATGAGGTAGGAATCCTCTTAGCCTGAGGCTGGGGGCTTAATGGAGCTCATTTACATAATCCTGCCATTAACTAGCCTAAACCTGGGATGCACTTGGTGTATTCTGTTAATAAAGGGCATCATACAAATGTTAGTTTGAAACAGTGGGGTTTTAGGGTCCAGTTAATGGATTAGATTTCCAGGTCTACCTTCTAGTCATGCCCCCTCACGCCCAACAACCCCCTCCCCTCCCCTTCCTTCCCCTCCTCCCCGACCCACCTTACTTTTAAAAAAAATTTTTTAGTACTCTGGCATGGTCTCAATATGCCACCTTTGACGAGCCAGGTGCTTTAAGACCACTACAGTGGTGATGGGCACATTATAACTAGCAGATAACATAACGCAGAAGCACAGCGCAGTGAGTAAATTTCAGACATACCCCCTAGTGCAGCGAACCACACTCTCAAGCTATCTCTCCATTTGGTGCTGCGCCACATAGAACACAGTTGAGTCTCACAATAAATGTATTCCTATTGTACACACCTCTCCTCCACTTTTTCCTTCACATGCCTTCCTGAGCATCTTATTTATCATCTGCCCTCTTCCAAACTATCTACACAACTTTGCTCCTCCCTACTACTCTTGCATGTTTTATCATACTCTTCCTTTGCCTCTGACAGGCAAAGCGTTTCAAGGCCATAACTAATGGGAAGAGGCGCTATACAAATGACAAGATAACGTAACATGACAAAGCTATTTAAACTTCTCCCTTTTTATTATTGCCTATCTTGGTTGAGAAGGCTGGCAGAGGCAGTCCATAAATCTGAGGTTCAGTACAATTTCTCCATAAGACCCATTGCTCTCATTATCGCGAGATCAACCAGCTTTAATCTGGGATCACATAATTGGGTTCTCTATAAATGTTTGCCCTGTCTAATATAGTCATATGTTCATTCGGTTACTAAATGCAGTTTATCTAGGCTTTTCAGCATGTCAGTTGACAGATATGGATTTTGATCACGGTTTGACATGAGAAGAAATTAAATTAACATTATATATTTAAATCATTCTTCTCGGTCTGAACAGGCCGATATCCTTGGTTTGCTAATGCAAGTCTCAGAACAGGAGGATTTTCATAGGTCACATTTTTAAATAGTTGAAAGCAGCCTCATTGAAATGATTTGAAAAATGAAACCATTTAGCTTTACTAGTTTCTATTTCCCATAGTTTCTGAATCCACGTACCAACGGGCATCTGGACACTTTGAGTTTGTTTTGAAATTCCATGATCTCCTCCATCCCTTTAAGTTATGGGTTTGTTGAGCAATTCCCATTATTTTGCAGGTACCTGCTTATACTGAGCTATTCTGCATCTGGCAAAACGGGCCCTCCATTCAGATCACGTTATGCAATGGACACTGGTTCTCAAAAGGCATTTAATGGAGTGTGATATTTCTGCTGTCACATGTAATGACCAATTAATTTCCGGTTTAGAAAACCTCACCCTGAACATTATTATTGTGGCTATATTCTTTCTATTTTGAGTGTGTTAAACACCAGAAATACAAACTATTATGGTGCTCTGCTCTCAAATAGGCTGATCCATGTCCACTTATTTCTAAGTTTCCCGAGGTTTAGGAATGATTGTCCCTGTCAGACACAACTCGTAAAATCATTATTCTTCTAATGTAATTTGAAAGAGGAACACAAACATTGTTTAGGCGAAACGGCCTTCAATGTGGCATCAGTTTATTTGTGAAATACAAAGTTCAAACACAGGACACGTGTTACTGAGGTGACTACATTCTCCAACTTTAGACAGCACATTTATCAGTACGTTGGATTGCCTAATTCTGCTGTAACCTAGGATGTAGCGCTTGTTTATTTGTTTAATAATTTGCCTTTTTATTTAACTTGTAAGCACTTAATTTCCCATCTCTGTTTGGATACATTTTATGCAGTGAATGTATCATTCTGCAACTTTGTAACGAAGACCTCATTTTCATGTTTTGTCTAGCACAACACAAACCAATTATGTGTCTCTTAAAACAGCGTTTTCTGAAAAGTTAGATTTGAAATCTGAATATTTCATTCTCAAATTGTCTATGTAAAAGGGCATGATTTTGTCACAATATCCTCTTAATGTCTTGGCATGTGTTGAAACTGCACATTTCACTGAGAAAACCTCGTGCACTCTGTCACTTGTAGGAGTTCTAGTGTTGTAAAAGGTGCCTCAAAGGAAACAATGCAGCTAAGTCTGTAGGCTGACCTATGTTGGGGAGAATTCTCAAAATGTGCTATATCCTCTCTACCTTGGAGACCTCCTGCTCTTTTGCTGAACTTTGGGACTCTGTACTTTTTCATTCTGTTTGTTTTCTGTGTTTATTTTCTTTGGTTATGGAGTTTTAAACAACTCCATAGGCATCATCTTTTTTTTATTTGTGTCACACAGCACCCTCAGTGCAGTGACAGAGGGATGTCTTTTAGAATTCCCAAAGGTTTAAATACCTTCTCTGGGATAAACGACTGTTTCCCAGAGAATATAAAGTGAAATTGACTTTACTAGTCTTTCCAAATTCATAGACCCAGCACACACCATCTTACAAATGGAGTGCTGGAGGGGTTTCATAGTATTCCCCCATGTCTAAATACTCGGGTAGCAGTCAAATACTACCCTTTCCTATTGAAAAGGCTGGTGGCAGTGGTTTTACAACAAACTACCATGGTTTTTGCCGACTGTGAACACCGGTAGCTAAAAATCACGGGAGCCATGTTTTTTTCAAGATGGCGCCTTAAGCCCCTTTGTTTTAACAGGTCCCGGTCTTGTTTTTTTGCTGTTTCTTTTTTGGAAAGGTCCTTCTAGTGTTTGTCTCTGCGCGCCAAACCAGGTTTGGTCCCTTTGTTCATGTGCCTTTGGCAGGCTTCAGGAGTGAAGACCGCCTCTGGCGTCTGAGTGTCTGGGTTGGGCAGGAAGTGAGGGAGGTGCCCAAAACTCCCTGTACCTATTCTCCTAGGAGACCCAAATGCACTCTGGCGTGTTTGTCTGGCTGACTGTCCGGCAAGGACCTCCACCCGGCTCGGTGAGTGACAGCTAGGGTGGAATGAAAGGAGAACTGTTTAAAAGGCGAGTCTCTTGGACTGGAAAGCAGAGTCGACCACTGGAACGAAAGAACCGAAGACGAGCTGGAAGAGGACGGCTGCTGCAACTCCTGGACTATTGGTTTGCCCGGTGAAGCCCTGCTGCAGGTCCTAATTGCCAAACTGCATTCGACAGAGAAGCTCCTTCAAGGACTGCTGCTTCCTTTGAGTTGGTGGGACCAATCAACTCATGAGACACCTAGATACCATTCTCAAGGCTGGTTAGGATTAACCAGGGAGAACGACACCAGCTTGTGTTCTTGAATCTACAGCAACTGAAGAGAATCCATTTTGTTTGCTTTCTTCGACGAACCCGTGCAGTGCAGAAATCCCCCGACGTCCTCCCTCTTGTACACATGACTGAGGCTTAGGAACAGCGAGATCTGCAGGAACTGCCAGGAACCACGACTTCAGCAACATTTTTTTTCTTCATACAAAGGGACTGTGCCAACCCCATTGAGAGAACGCCACTCTAGCGGAGAAAGTTTGTGAAACTTTCCCAACTTGCAGGCTTAATCAGATTGTGACCCCACAAATGATTCCTTTTCGCCTAAACTACCTCTGAGATCTTTTGCAAAGACTTTACCGTTTGATACCAGAACTGCTCTTTCCTATCCAGAACAGTAGCCCTTTGGCCTGTCCTATTGATTTGAATTGAACTACTCTGGGGACCTGAAACTATTTTCACTGCCTAGAAAGTATATATAATCTATTATACTTACTTTTGTCCTTTTTGCTCACTGCTAAGTAACTGAACTGCCATTTTACTCCATTTTCAGGGGAGCTCAAACTGTCTCAAAAATGCAGAGTTTTGTATTGAAGTGTATTGGTATAGAATATTAAGTTGTCTTCTTCTAGTGACATGTTTTGTAAATGATTGTGTACTAAATTAATAAGTGTCTTACCAAGAAACCTTGAGTATAAGTGTCTACTTGAATAACTGATTGAAAGTCCTCTGTGTAATTACTTGTACTGTTCCCATTCACTCTTGAGATAAGCCTGGCTGCTCAGCTCGCTACTAAAAAACTGTGTGATAGACGTATACCAAAGGTTGGTTTGTGCTTACACCTGTAGTTGTAATTGTGTCTGGTGGTCCCAGAGGGTACTGCATGCAATTCTGCCTAACAACCTGCATTTAGGAGGAAAATGGCAGGCAACTTTCTGTTCCTCCCCACAGATGCGGCAATGTTGGCAAACACCCCATGGGACACCAGACAACACAACCCCCCCCCCCCCCCCCAACCACCACAAGAAGAAATTCAGGGCCCAGTTCCAGGCCCTGCAAGCAGCCCCAAGACCAAATGCACCCAAACAGGAAACCACCTTCTATGCAAGTCAAAGGAAGGGAACATGTGGTTGTAGCTGCCTACAAAGATCTTCTACTTAAGTTATCAAGAATAACACACCACCCTAGAACTCAGGCAAGTACTTATGGCATTGGTTCCTGAAAACACTGTTCTAGAAAGGCAGAAGAACTCAATAAATCAACACTACTTTTTACCGGGAAAAATGAAGGCTCCAGTTACTTGAGTTTGAATCCTGGGCCAATGATGAATCGATCATCCTTCACATGCGTGTACTCAGCATCCAGAAGTGGAAAAAGAAAAGGCAGTGGCTTCTGTAGGATAGAAGAACTTGCCCAATGCCGACCCTGCCGGCTTGAAATGCAAATGTAGGTGACACTCTAGCAAAAATGACCCCTGCTGCAAACAGACAGCAATGACGACCCAGAGAAGCAGATGTGGAGTTGATTGGTGTTGTGGTCCCAACCCCCTGCCAGGCGGTGGTAGCTTCCAGCACCAAGGTGATAGTAACTGGCAGTAAATAACTGGCCCTAAAACAGCCCTGACAATAGTCCCAGGATGGAAGGCCTGGCCCAAGCAGATGAGAACTAGCAGCAGGTTACGGTCGACCCGTGAAGGAGGCCCATCACCCGAAAATGCAAACTGGACCACAGTAGGGACGCACCAGGCCCACCAGTATGTCCAGAGTCTCAAAATTGACTTCAGTGGTCATCAGTACCAAAATCCTTCATCAAGCAGACCTGCACTCCTTATATAAATTCGACAGAACGGAGTGTAGGAACAAGGGTTCAACTATATGTGCCTTCACTCAAAGGGGCTTGCCTGTGCCAACCCACCACTCACAGTTTGGGCTTTAAAAACGAACATGTTGGCATCCAGCCAATCCATTTTAACCCAAAATCCGCCTAACTCTTAGGCTTGCCCCTTCAGGAAGTGTAGTGGCCTTCCCAGTGCCAAGTACTCCAACCCCTATAGAGGGTGCCATGTTGTACTCACAAAGAGCCCGCATGTGCACAATGACAATTTTAGGCCTATCTCGTGGTTTCCTGAACAAAGGAAGGCCCTAAAACAGTATGACTGAGAGTAGGACTTAAAAAAAAACATTAGCACTCCAGTGGTCACCATACAGGTACATTAGGCTACCAATGCAGTAAAGTGTCTGGCACCCCTGGTAGCCTAAAACAAACCTTGGGGAGCAAAGGGGTGCTCAAGTATCACCCCTGAGTCTGGGTGATCAAGGAGCACATATACTTTTTTTAATTATTTATTTAACTTGTTTGGATGCATACATGGGACAGTAATACAATGTAACAGGTATGATATGTTTCATTAACGGGACAGAATACGAAGTAAGAGGTATTTTCCCCTAATCCTCTCCTGGGAGCATATTACCCCCACATTCCAGCAATTTTATTTGATGTTACTGTTGGGGCAAGGGGAGTCCCTTTTTTGGGTGCTGTCTCTTAGGACCTGGCTTGGCAGGTGGTGCTTGTGAGCATATGCTTTTTAAGAAGTGAAAAAGGAATGTAGTGGCAGGGGGACTTCAGCAGAAATCATTCGGACCACCAAAATAAATGAGAAAAAAACAAAAACCAAAGGGGAAAAAATGCAGAAAGAGTAGGGATCCCATAAAAAAGAACTGCAGAACCTCAGAAAATGGTATTCCCGTAGTCACTTTGGAGAGCCTTCCAGTACTTGGTTTAGTTATTGTGTATGGAGGCTTATACAATACTGTTAGTCCTATGCCAGGTAATCTTATACACCCAGTTAAAAGCGGGAATGGTTTTGGAGGCAAGACCCTGCTCGAGGATTTTAACTATAGATTGAAACGTTCTTGTTCTTTGGCAGAATTTAATCAAGGTGATATCCGTGAAGAGGACTGATAATGTAAGAAGGTCAGTACTCTGACCTTGTCAAGAGGGTTTGGGAATCTTGCTCAGCCTGAAGGGGGAGGCCCACCAGGGAGGAATCCAAAGCCAGTCCTTACCCAGAGGGTGGTGTTGTCAGTTGGGAGAGCTCCTTTTCCTGTTCTTTCCCCAAGTGCCATTCTATACACGTGCAGTGCCAATTTACATCACCCCATGCCGGGGGAGAAAGCCACCTAGAGGGGGGTGGGGAGGGAGTGAGAGAGACGTTTCACACTCTCTCTTGGCAGTATGGGCCACTATTATTGCAGAACAGTAGCCCAGAGTGGGGCAAAAAGTGGTGGTGCTGAACCCAATTTTTTAAGATTTCTGAATTGCTGATACCTCCTGGGCAGGTAAGATGGGGCTAGATGACCTACCAGAGAAGGAGAAGGTGGATAAAAGAACCTCCAGGAAGCTTTTGGTTGTTTGAGTAAGGTCAGAGGAGGTGGCAGACAACTAGCCTTCCTCCTGCTGGTCTCAGGGTGTGGGGGGCGATTTTTGGAGCAGTTTAGGTATTGGTTAGTGAGTGCAAGTTGTACTGTGTTGCAAGTGTGCGTGAAATGCTAGCAAGTGTGATTCGTTGAGTATGGGGAGTAAATGAGAGAGTGAAAGGGGGAGTCCGAGAAGAAGGTGGGGTGGAGTAGTGTGGATGAGGGAACAGCATTAAAAGGTAGAGGCAGGTAATAAGAGTGTGAGACATCAGAGGGGCACCAGAGGAAGGTACGGAGTAGGAGCGGAGGTTGGTAGAGTTGGAAGGAGGTGAATAGTGAGGGAAACCGCAGGAGGGAGGGAAGGGAGCATGTGGGTATAGTAGGAAGACCAAATTGGGGAGAATGGTTTAAAGACCATCCCATTCTCTATTTTAGTCAACTATCCATTGTCCTACTGTGGATTCAGTCTAGAACTCCCTGAGGGAGGATAAATACGCCAGAATATCGCCTTTAAGTGATCTCAACTAGCTAGATTAGACTTTAGTGGTCAATATTCTGTATGTACTAACCGTAGGAATAGAAAATCTAGGATGGGGAGGATTTTTACTTTTTGGGCGAGAGCGAGCAAGAGGGCCCTAGGGCCCTGAGAAACCATTCAATATAAAACCTTGAACCGTCTGAGATTCAAAGTGTTCTACAGTAAATGAACAGCTGAATATTTCCTGTGAGTTTTGTTATGTGCAACCATACTTAATGACTATGTAACTTGTCCTGAGAAGGGGCACATATTTCTGAAGTAAACTAGTTGAGGTTCTTGGAACCTTGCACAATAATCTGCCCAGTTATTTTTGTTGTCATCTATGCGCCTAAGCAGGAAGGATCACATCTGACATCTGTAAAGCCTTAGCATTACATTGTTTAATGCCAAGCACTTAAGGAATGGAGATTGCATTTTTTTGAAGATCTCTACTTATATGATGAGCCCACAAAGATGTGAGGGCCTGGATTCTTAGTATGGAGGCTCAGCTGTTAAAATAGGTTTGGCTATTCTGCAATGTTGGCAAATAAATTGCTTTCTTTTCGTAAAGTATTGAAGGCTTTTTAAAAAAATCTTTTGAATAACCAACTATTTCTTTTAAATATTTTCTGTCTCCTTTGTTGATTTCTTTTAGTACAATACCCTCTTCCCCCTGCCCCTCTACAGATTCATTTGCAACTTTTAGTCATGCTGCCAAAAATGGAACTAGGATGTCGCCCATTACAGGGCAACTTCAGCATCTTCCATTGTTGGTCCCGATGATGCAAAGAGGCTTTATAAGATGGATTTCTAAAATCAACCATGTTTGGAAGATTTTAGGAGGCCACTCCAGTTATGGTGAACTGAAAGACTCTGTAGTCAAAATCCAATCAAGGTAGAATGGAGAGCAGTCAACGCTTAGTCTCTGTGAGAGTGTTCAAGGCTCTCAGTAAGTCCACAGAGAATAGCATGCACACCTTTAGCTGAGATGGTCAATATATAAAACATAATTTGTATTAGGCCTTTATGAACACACATAATAGCTGTCAGTATTATCACTCAAAACCATGTATCACAAATATATACATTCACCAGTAGGTTCACTTACAGTGCATCAACAATAATTAACCAGGTAAGTAATCCGATGCAGATAAAATGAATGGACCCAACACAATTCCAATTCCCTTTTACTTATGAAGTCCAGCCCCAAGATGTATGGTGCCTAGTTCCTAAAAGTCACAGGTTCCAGAACATGTTAATTTTAATGTTTAGTACTTTTTGTAAGGCGCAACTAGCCCACAGGCCTCACTGACCAGCAAGTAAACAGATAAAAACCAAGAGAATCCATCCAAATAGGATGAAAGAGCTAATCGTTAGAATTCAAAAGAAATGTTTTCAGTAATCTCTTGAAAGTGAGAGTTTCAGACAAGGTACGGATTCCTAAGGGAAAAAGGTTCCATAGAAAAGGGGCAACAAGGTCAAAGCTGGTACCATCAAACATTAAAACTGTGTTGTTCCAATTTATTAGTGTTGCTAGATCGAAGTGAGCGAAGGGTACTGAAGCATTTGATTCTTTCAGATAAACTGCGGGAAATGTATTTATGCGTAAGAAAGAAAATCTTAAAAGTGATGCAATGTTTGACAGGGAGCCAGTGAAGGGATCTGAGAGCCTCTTAAACGTGATTCCTTATTGAGAGATTAGACCCAGCTCGGATGGCATTATTCTGGACAACCTGCAGAGTGGCCAAATTGAACTTGGAAGTGCCAGCAAGAAGGCTGTTGATATAGTCCAATTTGAAGTTAACTAGGGCAGTAGCAAGAGCAGCGGTATTAGGAGCTGACAAAATAGTTATTTTCTGTCCGAGACTTGTGGTGTAGGCACAGGATGCCTTAACTTGACTGACATGTTTTTTCATATCCAAGGACGTTTCAAGATATACACAGCATTGGGTCTTAACCCAGGGACTAGCTTCAATGGAGATACCCGAGATGTTAAAGGCAGTATATATGGGATCCGTTTTTCCCAGGTGGTGGGTGATTATTAATCATCCAATCCTCTATGAGATTGTAAATAGAGGTGATCTTAAGTAGATCCCTCGTAATCACCAGTTGGGTCGATCAAAATCTGGGTATCAACATAGTTGGTGTAACCCACGCTGATGCTATCCAGAACGTCAAAGAGAGGATGGGTGTAGAGGTTGGGGGAGAGGCATGCTCCCTTCGGCACACCACATGTAAGAAGTTCAGGGCGGAACTTACAAACCCGCAGGCAACTCGGACAGAGCCGGGGCCCAAGAAGGAAGCCATCCATCCCAAAGCACAACTGGGGCAGTTTGCAATGGTCCCCAACCTCTCCAGCAGCAAAGCATGATTAACCAGATAGAAATATGTGGAAAGGTTGACGCATCAGCATAGCAACCCGGTCAGAGTCCACAACCTGACAAAGATTGGCTTTCAGATCAAGCAAGGCAGTCTCCGGATCGTGAAATGCCCTGAAACAAGATTGCAGGGAACCCAGTAAATGGTTATCCTCAATGTGCTTTTGAATCTGTGAGTAGGCCACTCTGTCCAAGAACTTCAGCAAAAAGGTGGCATTGGTTATAGGACAGTAATTTCCTACCAATGCCAGATCGAGAGAAGCCATTTTTTTATCACAGGAGAGAACCAGACATTTTTCAATGAGCCACGAACCGTGGCAGTGGAAAAGGAGGAGGTAATCAGTTTTGTAACAAAAGGGGTCAGTGAGTTGAAAGATTCTTTAATTTGCGATGGAGGACTGTTTCTCAGGACAAGAAGAGGGCTTAAGGTGTAGAAAAATATTAGAGAGTTCAGTTTATTTCTCTAAAATTAAAGATTGGAGTGGTACAATTAGATGACTGAATATGAGTGAAATCCTGAGACTTCATACTCCTGCGTCCCGTCCCCTTTCCATACTTGTGGGACATTCCGTCCTTCGAGACGGGACCGGAGCACTTTTTGTAAAAAAGCATTAAAAAATCAATGTTGTTCTTCTTTTATTTTTATGCTGGGCCACTGCATGTGACTGTAATCCTGCCTTCCTGAGCTCTGCATCGCCCATCAGTCCTTTTCTCTGCACGGTCTGGGTCGGACGCACTTGCATCACTGGGAATTTTTCTTTTTGTTCCCTTGTCCTTCATTCCTGCTCCGTTTCCACAGTCATCTTATTCTCTGTCTAAGTCGGAGCGTCTGGGATTCGTGTACTGTTCTTCCTGCGAACATTGTTTCGCGAGGGCGGATACCCACTCTCTCTGCTTGGAATGTTTAGGCCCGCAACATTGTTGGGACTTGTGCTTCTACTGTGACTCCATCTCCGGCCGTGCACTCCAGCTTGGGCTTGTCTGGTGGGAGGAGTTGTTCCAGCACGTTCCTCCACCTCACTTACAGCTCTTCATTGACGTAAAAAGGAAATGGCTGGTAAGTTCTTTCCTTTTCAGTGCACCACGGCAGCAGGACTCCTTCCGGGGTCTTCCAGATCCGGGAGGGGCTCAAGTAGCTCTACTACCAGGGATAGCCCTGAGGTGTCCCGCAAGGGTCCGAACAGGCACACTGGAGCCACCTCTGGGGCCCCTCGTAGGGGGCTGCCAAAACCGGTTCTTCTTCAGAGGTTCCCTGTTTAGGGGCTAAAGCTGGGCCCAGTTCCTCTGTGGCTCTTGGTATCGGGGGTTCTCCCTGAGGTTTCCACATCAGAAACTATTTGCACTGAGTTTCGGCTCCAGGCCCCTCCCAAGGTTGCTAAACATACTGGGGTTAACCCTGAGGTTCCCCTTCATTGGGCTATTCTAAACCCTGGCAGAATTGAGGAACTGGCTCGCCCTCCCTCAGAGCTGAGGTTCAGAAACTTATAGACCTCAGAGTAGTGGATCCTGTTCCCCTTGGGGAGCAAGGGGAGGGCTACTACTCCAGTCCGTTTACAGTTCGCAAACCCAACCAGGATGACCTGCTCACTATCATTGACCTTTCCATTTTCAATCTTTTTCTCCCCCCAAGAGAAATTCAAGATGATTTCGCCCGGCCAGATAAAGTCCTCTCTCTGGAAGGGCGATTGGCTCAGCGTAGTAGACCTACAGGATGCATACATGCATATTCGATTTGGGGCCCGCATCTAAAATATCTGCGGTTCTCCGTGGGAGCGGAACACTTCCAGTTTGGTGTGCTCCTGTTTAGTCTCAACTCGACACTACGTGTCTTTACGGAGATTTCGGTCATTGCAGCATTCATCAGACTGCAAGGAATCCATGTATAGCAATACTTAGACGATTGGCTCCTGCGCAGTCCTTGCCGGATATGACCAATCTTCAGTCACTCCTTCAGCTCCTGTTCCATCTTGGGCTGTCAGTGAACTGGCAGAAATTGTGCATGCTGATCTTTCTGGGTTTCCGTTGGAATGCCGTCAGTACCAGAGTTTTCCTGACAGAGGACACGTGCCAGCTCTTGTTCCTCTTACATGACTGTTTGGGGGTTCCAGAGACTCTTGGGACTTATGGTTTCTTGTGTGTTGGCGCTACCTCTTGCGCGCCTGAAGATGAGACGCTCCCAGCTTGCTCTTCGGGACAGCTGGTCCCAGGCTACGCAACCGGATTCCAGGATGATTTCAGTTCCATCTTGCATGATGGCGGATCTTCAATGGTGGTCGTCTGCCAGCAACCGTTCATGGGGACCTTCTTTCAGGAGCCTGCCCATAATAACAGTTGCCACAAACTCCTCCCTTCTGGGGTGTGGTGCGTCACGGTCATCTTGAAGTTTACGATTTGTGGACGCCTCAAGACAGATAGTTCCATATCAATTACCTGGAGCTCCTGGCAGTTTTTCTGGTGCTCAAGGCTTTCCAACCAACCATCACCAACAGTGTGGTCCGTATTGCATGAATACTTCTGTTGCAATGTTTTACATAAACAGGGGGGCACCAAGTCTCCTCTCCTGGTAGACCTTGCCATACAAATTTGGAATTGGGCCATCCAGCGCAATGTCTGGCTCCAAGCTGTACACATCCCGGGCCACATAAATGTGGCTGCAGAGTCCCTCAGCCGTCAATCGGCAGCGAGTTACGAGTGGGAGATGAAAAATGATGTCCTCACCAAAAATGTTCAGCAATGGGGCACTCCCGAGGTGGACCTCTTTGTAACATCATCCAACAGGAAACTTCCTCTGTGTGTCCAGGGACGGGCTCGGAGCATCTTCCTTGGGGGACGCCCTTGCGATACTGAAAGCTCATGCTTTTCCTCCTTTACCACTGATTCATCAGTCACTTTGCAAACTCAGGAGCATGTCAAACTGCACTCTCCTCTTCGTGGCACTTTGGTGCCCAGCCAGGTTTTGGTTTTCGGAACTGCAGCACCTGTCGATTCTTCTCCCGATCAGGTTGCTGCAGATTCCAGACCTTCTTCATCAGAGCAATCACCAGGTGTTGCACTCCTCCCCACAAGTGTTCAGCTTGGCGGTCTGGTGCCTGAGTTCCGATCTTTAGAGCAGTTCAATCAGTCCAAGGACAACACACACATTATCCAAGCAGCCAGGAAACCATGCACAAGGGCGCAACACAGGAGCAAATGGCTCTGTTTTTGCCATTGGGGTTTGCCCAAAGAGCTCTGTCCCAGGCATGCTTCTATCAACACCGTTTTTAGTCTTTCGTATCTAACCTGGCAACCTTTGCCATGCATGTCCTGTCACGCAGGACTTATTTGTCTGCCATTGCGGCCTACCTGTCTGACAGCTGTTCTTTTTCATTGACTAACCCAGTCATCAAGAGACACTTTGCGGGACTTTTCCAGCAGGTTCAGACTCCTCATCCCAAATGGAATCTGAATGTAGTGCTCACCGCTTTATGCCATAAGCCTTCTGAACCCAAGGCCACTACCGATCTGAAGTACCTTTCTTTGAAAGTTGCTTTTCTAATTGCAATATCATCCGCGAGGCGAGACAGCGAGCTTCAAGCTCTTTCTGTAGAACTTCTGTTTCTCACTTTCCACAAGGACAAGGTTGTGCTTCTTACTCATCCTTCCTTTCTTCCTAAGGTGGTTACTGATTTCCATTTGAACCAGTCTATCGCCTTACCAGTCTTCTTCCTGAACCCAGCCTCTGATGCCGAGAGAATTCTGCACAATCTGGACATCAGGCGAGCACTGAAGTACTCTGATGTCCCGTCCTCTTTCCTCCATACTGTATGGTCCTCCCTTCCAAAGGACGGGAGACGGAACCTTTTTTAACAGAAAAAACCTTCTTCACCTTTAAATATAGAGGTGCGCCATGGCGCAGCCCAGGGAGCATGCGCTGCCCTGACTCCGCCCTCTGGAACGGGCCGAATTCACTAGCGCTCCTGGGTTTAACTTCGGCCATGTAATTCCACAATTCCACACGCGGATACTTCTTATCTTTGTCTTTTTTGTCTTATCTATCATTCAGGTACTCGGCCCTCGTGCGTCCTGCTCCTCCCCGGCGCATGTCGACTTCTACAGGGTTCAGCAGGTGTTCATCCTGCAATGGGCTCTTCCCAACTTCAGTCCCCCACGCCCGCTGCCTACGTTGCCTTGGCCCAGACCACGGTTAGCAATCCTGTTCGGCTTGTGACTCGCTGTCCTTGAAGGCGCTTAAGAACAGACTCTCCAGGTGGAGGGAGCTCGTCTAGAGGTTGCCTCCAGAGGATCTCAAGAACTTCGTGAAGCATCGAACCAGGCCCGAGTAGGGCCAATATTTTCCAGTGCACCCCGCAAGGGAGACTCCTTTCCAGGGACTCGCACGGGAGGAACTAGCCAGGTCCTTCTACCGGCATGTGCCTCCAGGATGCTACGGCTACCGGCCTTCAAGTCGAGGGGTCCTCGGATCCTCCTGAGCGCAGTGTCGAGGGACCAGAAGGTTTTTGTACCGGGTCTACACCTGAGGGGCTATGCCCTTTTACCGGCACAATGTCCGGGGGCCTACGCCATAACACTGGCTATACATCCAAGGGGCTACACCCTAATACCGGCAATGCATCCGAAGGGGCGCCTAAACGCAGATCTACTGACTACCGGGCCGAGGCCCAAGAAGCAGGGTAGGGCTTGTGATCCACACGCAAGAGTCTTGGACGAGGCCGGGCCCAGCGGGCTGAGCAACACGTCACAGGCACGTGGCAGGCAGCTCGACAAAATGGCCACCGCGCCAGAAAGGGGCAACCGCTAGACTCCATTCCACAAATTCAGCAAAGAACGAGTGTCAAGGTGGGACTGGCTTCATCCAGGTACGTGGCCTACTGTTAGTGAGAATTCTCTTATAAGGCTAATTTCCCAAACCTAGTGAGTCCCCCAGCAGCTTTGCTGGATTTTTGGGGTTTGTTTTTTTCTCCTGCTAAGAGTGAGGCTCTTTTACTCCCACTCTTAGGCATGATTTGAGGTATGTCTCTGACTATTTGTGTGCTTGTGGGCTATGGGGTCCTTTACTCCATAGGGTATCATCGATTTTTTTTGTGTATGTGTTACACCGCACCCTCAGTGCAGTTACACAGGGGTGTCATAGTGACCCCCAAACATAGACTCCATACCCTGGGACTGACTACTGTCTCCCAGGGCATGTAAAGACACAATTGACTTTACTAGTCCTAAATTGTGAACAGAACCAGTACAAACCATCATATTGTGGAAATACTGGAAGGGGTTAATTATATTGCCCCTGGGTCTGTTTTCAGGGAGGCACTGTCCAGTCCCCCCTTGTCGAGTTTCTGGCTGGTGGCAGTGGTTATCACGCAAAATATTCCACCGGAATATTTCCTATGGGATTTTCCAATTGATTTTAAACGCACCACTTTTTTGGTGCAATGTTAAAGATACTGCCAGTGTATTTAGCCCTTTGTTCCACTTTTTGGTGGGCTTCTCCACAGAAGCCCTCCAAATGGTGCCACTCTGTCTGGGTTCCACAGGATGTGTGGGGAGGGGAATTGGCACCCTGGACTGCGTTGCCTTAGCAACTCAAGTCACACTCTATTCTGATTGGCCCAGTGGTGAGCCGCCCGGCTTACCACTTAGCATGTTTGAGTGACAGCGAGGCTGTTGAAAGGGTTTTTTTCTGCATAAAAGCAGGGCTTTTGGGACTGGAACTTCAGAAGTCGCCACAGGACCTAAGAATCCGAAGAGGGAAGAAGCTGAGCCATCTGCAACGACGACACCACCGGTGGAGCCCTGCTGCAACGACCTCGCCACTTTCCCGACGACAAGAGGAGATCTTCTGCTGGAAGAGTCTTCTCCCTCTGAGCTGGTGGGATCAACCAGTTCGCCACTTCGGTTTCCCAAGACGTCTCTTGGTCGAATCGCCCGTGCCAAGCACCCCGGCGACCGGATAGCCAAGCTTGACCACTTTGACCGCGAATAAAAGGAACGCACCTTTTACTGACGAACTCCACGGCTGGTCTCTTCCCTGGGCAGTGCAACGACTACAAGTTTCCTCCTCAACAAGATCTTCTCTTCCCCCTGGTCGAAACCACGACTTGCATCCACTGCCAGGAACAACTGCCGCCGCTGGAGCTTCCTCTCTCTTTAAGGTACTGTGTTCCACCTGGCCTCCCTTTCTTCGGATTGCTAAAGGTGACCCTTAAATCCTTGCCTTTCCAACTGGGTTGGCTCCAGACCTTCTAACTTTACTTCTCGAATCACCCCAACCTCTTTGGAACACTCTGCAAATACTTTTAGTGCATTTTAAACTGCGTGATCCTGGGCACATTTCGCTTTGCTCCATTTAAAGTGGGCCCGGCCTATGAACTTTGGCTCTACAGTGTTACACTGCCTTCACTGACTTGCTTTGGACTTAGAAAAGTGTTGGGAATTGTTTTAATTTTATGCTCTGCCTTTTTCTCTCCCTTTAACTTAACTATTGGAGTGCCATCTAGGTTACGCACTCACATTTGTTTTAACAAATAGTGATGTTTTAACTCTGACTTGTCTAATAGTTATCAAGGGAGGTGTTTATACTTTATCTGACTGTGTTTTAACTTGCTTTTGATTTAGAGTGCTAGTGTATTACCTAAAGTGTGTTTTAAATAAATAATTATATACTTTTGATACAAAGCTCTGGTCAGTGTTTGCTTGTTCCACTTTGTTTTTGGCCCTATTGTGTATACTCTATATACTGCCTTACTCTTCTTGAAAGAAGTCTGACTGCTCAGCCACAGCTACCAGGTAAATCTGGGTGGTACAGACTGCTACCAATTGGGTTTACTACTCCCTTAGTCTTAATCTTTTTGCAGTGTTCCCCAAGGGTACTGCAGAGGATTCTGCCTAACACCTACAGTCTACCCTTAATTTGCACAGGGCAACTTTCCTTAGTGTCCATATGGACAGGGTATGCAGCGGCCCGAGTAGCCTCCCGCTACCCCGTCGGTACCCCCTGCTACCTCTTTGGCCATTGAAGAGGTGAAGTTTCTCGGCCTCATGAGGGGTTATGATCAAAGACGCAGTCAGGGAAGTCCTCCCTGCCATACTACAGGCACCACAGATGCCTCCATCGGGCCCCCAGGCCCCGTTGCAGCGAGCTCCACAGCCAACTCTGCAACCTCCGCCGCCTTCTCAGCCACTGGCTGCGGTCCCTGTGCCCAAGCCTCCGGCGCCATCTACTCCTCCTCCTCCACAAGGTCCTCCAGATCTGCAGGATACGGACGAGGATCCGGACATGCCATCCTCAGCCAGGGCCTTCCATGAACGTCTTGCTGGCCTGGCAGAATACCCGGGCGTCCCCCAACTCGAGGTCGAACAGTCGGCAGAGGGGGTTCTGGCTGAAGTCCTCGCAAGACACCCCTCTGCCAACACTCGGGATTCCACTGCAAACCTATGTAGTCTCCCTGGCCAAGAAGGGTTGGCTCAAGCCCCACTCACTCCAGCCGGTCAACTGACGCCTGGACACCAAGTACAGACAGATGGAGGGGGGATACACTCTTGCTCTCGACCCATCCTCAGCCACACTCTTCGGTGATCGCTGCGGCATCACTGTACCCCAAACCTCAGTCATCCTCAGCCTCCTCCTCTGCGGCGCTGCTAGGCAAGGAGAAGATCTTGGTGGCGTACGGCAAGAAGATCTACTCCAGCGCCTCCTTGCACCTGCTTCCGGCCAACGCAGATGCCATGCTGGCTGCCACCAACTAATGGTTATGGCGGGAAATTGCGGACTTCCTCGCAGAACTCCCCACCCAATGCCAATCACGCTTTAAGGCGGGGCTAGTGGAAGCCAAGCTCGTGGCGCATGACCTCATGGAATCCACAGTGGCTCATATCATTACCTCAGGCCGTGCCATCTGTTTTGCCACGGACATGAGGAGAACAGCCTGGCTCCGGGTAACGAAATTCATCCCTGATGTCCAGGAACGCATTCTAGATCTGCCGTTCGAGGTGGGGGTGTGGAGATAATCTCTTCCACTCCTCTACGAAGAGCTGGACAAGAACAACTCACAAACGGCAAAGTCTTTAACCATTCTTACAAAGACTACGTCCAAATCGTACACCCAATCTCAGCAGGGCTTGGAAAAGGGTCGTACATATGGAGGGTTCTGCGGCTTCGAGGAACGCAGATCCAGGCAGCCGGACCGCTCGCCGT
Organism: Ambystoma mexicanum; assembly: GCF_040938575.1. NCBI lineage: Eukaryota > Metazoa > Chordata > Amphibia > Caudata > Ambystomatidae > Ambystoma > Ambystoma mexicanum. The sequence continues at coordinate 72,431,537 of NC_090933.1, forward strand.
CTCAGAACCGGCGCAAACAACAAAAAGGGGGGGTGGAGTAGGGGCTTTTTCCAGTCCCCCTCCTCAGCGTCATCCTCAGACGGAAAGAAGGCATGACACGCGCCTTCGGGTCCACATGTCTCCAGTGGGGGGCAGGCTTGCTCTCCATGCACAATTCTGGCACCAGAATTTCGCGGACCCCTGGATCCCATCCGTAGTATCCACTCCTATACCAACCTCTCCTCCCCTCCCACAGATTGGGACAGCAACTCTTTTGGCGGTGGTCCGGTCGCTCGTAGAGAGCCAGGCAGTGGAGGAAGCCCCTCCCTCCCAGCGAGGCCTTGGCTTCTACTCCAGAATTTTCGCCGTTCAGAAGAAGAACTAGGCGGGCCTGATAGTTGTGCTGGACCTTTCCACACTCCACCTCTCACTACCCCTGCAAAAATTCAAGATGGTTACTCCAGCTTTCACAGTGGAGACATTGGACAGGAGAGACTGGATGTGCTCCCTGGATCTGAAGAACGCGTACCTACACGTCCCGATTTGGCAGCTCCATCGTTCTTTCCTACGGTTCAGGATCATGGGCTACCATTTCGAATACAAAGTCCTTCCATTCGAGGGGATTGGGTCCTCCGACGTATTCCATATCTGACAGGTAATCACCACAGATGTGCTGCTTCGGAAACTTTTTCCTGCGTCGATGACGTCGATACGCCATCATCAAGGACCTTCTCTGACGTCATCCGATGTGATAAGTAGGACGCATGACGCCCGTAGCCTCGGTTCCATTTTTTCCGCGAACGTGTTGCTTCGTGAATCTCGGTTAACGCCTCGACTCTTTGGAGTTCGGTTCTTCGAACCTGTTCGTTTTTGTGAGAAAATGCTTCGTGTGAAGATGTCTTCTACTTCGTCTTCGACCCCGCGTCCGAGCTTCAAGAAGTGCGGGTCCAAGATGTCGGTGACGGACTCGCACGACGCCAGCCTCTGGTGCCTCTGGGAGGCCCACGACACGGATGACTGTATCGACTGCCAGTTGCTCACGTCCAAAGCCTTACGAGAACGTAAGAAGAAGTTGTTGGTAGGTCGGGTGTCCAAGCCCCGGAAGTCGAAGTCTGCGGGGCTTTCGACGGATGATTCGAGAGGTGACTCTCCGCGTCATCGTCGGAAGTCTCGTGGGTCTCCTTCTAGGAGTCGGTCTCGCCACTCCTCGGCCTCTTCGAGGCATTCTCGGAAGCGCCGACAGCGGTCGTCTTACAGGTCCTCTTCTGAGGACTCTGCCCGGCACGCCGCTTACCCCACCAGCCGTGCGACGCCGGAGGAATGGGCTTCCTTCGGGAAGAAAATGCTGGTGATTCTCGAGTCGCAGGATACTAAGCCGTCCGCGCCCCCGAGTGGGGTCGGGCGTGAGAGGTCGAGAGACACCGCTCGGAAGAGTGGTCGGCACGAGTCACGGGAGAGGTCCCGTTCGGACAAGGGGACTCGTTCTCGACGTCCCCGTTCCAGGTCCCGGTCCTCAACGCGTTCGAGACCGTGTGCACCTGGGATGTCTTTGAGGAAGACATCGACGTCTGAGGCGTCGAGGGCGTCGACATGCTTTCTCGAGGCTCCGGCTCCGAGGAAGTCGTCGAAGCCGTCGACGCTCAGGTCGTCGAAGGACACTCTCCGAGCTCCGGCTTCGAGGACTGTGTCGACGCCGTCGATGCTGGCGGCGCTGCATCTGACGTCGACGCCGATTTACTCGACTCCGATCCTCTCTGCGCCGATGCCTGTTCTCTCGACACCGGCGCCGATTCACTCGACGCCTTTCGAGCCCGGGTGTCGGAGGTACCCCGTGGCACGGGGGAACCCCCTAGGAAGGCTCTGGTTAAGAGCAAGCACTCTCATGTGCCTTCTTTTCGCCACCTGGAATATATTTCGGAGGTGGATGAGGATTCTGATGGCCTGGTTCCTAGTAAGGTTCCAGATGAAATGGTCTCGGGCCATAGTTAGTTTGACGATTTGAGGCAGTCACTGCAAGATGCCAGTGGACTGGACACCTCTCCGGAGGTGGAGTTTTGTAGGCCTGAGCCTGGCTCTCATGCCGATGCCTCGTACCGGCGCCTTATGGCTAGGGTTTCCGAGTACTTGGGATGGTCTGCTCCCCCAGGGGAGTTTGTGCAGGATGATCTCACAGACATCTTTGATGTTGGTCCCCCAACTGACCCGGTACTGCCGTTTCATATGGCTCTACAGAGAAGGGTGGCGGCGCTTGGAATGCTCCGGAGAGTCTCCCGGCGGTGGGCAGGTCCTTGTCGCGAAAATACCGTCCAGCCAGTAGCGACCCCTGCTACTTGACCAAGCACCCCACTCCGGAGAGTTTGGTGGTGCAGGCGGCCACGGCCCCGGCAAAGCAGGCGTCCTACCCTACCATCCCTCCTGATAGGGACGACAAACGTTTTGATGGCTGGGCGAAGAAAGTGTTTGTTTTCTTCTGGTTGTATGGCGCTTCAGGCGGCCAACTCCATTTGTGCCTTGTCTCGTTTCACACACACTCTGTGGAACTGTGTTGCGTTAGCGGCTGAACATATTCCCGAAGGGGACGAACGGGATGGTTTCCTTGCTATGGTCCAGGATGGTAAGGATGCCATGTGCGAGTCCGTTCAGTCGGGTTTGGACATGGCTGAATGCGTCAGCAGGTCCATGGCGGCGAGCACCGTGCTACGTAGGTTTGCGTGGTTGCGGAAGTCGGGGTTTGCTCCTGATGTGTAGTCCCGGCTCCTCAACATGCCCTTTAACGGTGAACACCTTTTTGGCAGCAAGGCTGACGAGAGCCTTGAGAGGTTGCAGACCTCCAAAGCTGCAGCAAAGTAGTTGGTCGCTGAAGTTCGCCAACCTCCGCCTTTTCGTCCTAGGGGACAGCAATGGAGGGGTGGTTCCTTTCGCTGTTACTCGTCCTTCAGTAAAGCGAGAGGAGCTGGCAGTCAAAGAGGCCAACGCAGGGGTACCAGAGGTGGACGACAGGGTACCCGTGGTGCCAAGGCCGCTCGGGCAGTTGCCTCTTTGCCCTCAGGTAACGCCGCAGCCGCTACCACTCAGTCATGAGGCCATGTCCCATGGTTCGCCGGTTGGGGGAAAGCTGGCGCAGCATTTTGTAGAGTGGCGTGCCATTACTTCAGATGTGTGGGTTCTGGAGATCATAACCCACGGCAACTGTCTTCCCTTTCGGCAGAGGCCTCGCGACAATCCACCGGGGAACCTCTTTGCAGAGTCCGGATCCGCTCCTTGCGCAGGAAATTCAAGCCCTGCTGGAGAAAAGCGCCATAGAACTGGTGCCTGTAGCGGAGAGGAACAAGGGATGGTATTCCCCTTATTTTTTGATTTCAAAGAAAGACGGGGGATTGAGACCCATCATGGACTTGCGCGGTTTGAACAAACTCCTCAGGAAGGACAAGTTCAAGATGGTTACTCTCTCTCAAGTCCTCCAGGCCCTTCAGCTTCAGGACTGGTTGGTGTCTCTCGACCTCAAGGATGCTTACTTCCATGTGCCGATCCATCCCAAGCACAAGAAGTACCTGAGGTTCGCGGTTGGCGACTCGCACTTTCAGTTTCAGGTCCTGCCGTTCGGATTGACCTCCGCCCGAGGGTTTTCACTAAGCTCATGGTGGTGGTGGCAGCGCATCTCAGGCAAGGGGGGATTCACGTCTACCCCTACCTGGACGATTGGTTGATCAGGGGGAGCTCTCCCGAGCAAGTCCTGGATCATCTGTCCGTCACCTGCCACTCCCTTCACAGGCTGGGCTTCTCCCTCAATTTAAAGAAGTCCCATTTGACACCAACACAGTGGCTCCAGTACATCGGAGCAGTGTTCGACACTTCCCTGGGGCAGTGTTTTCCTCCCCAGGTTAGGGCTCTTCACATTCAGCAGATGGTGCACAAGTTTCAGCATGCCCAGACGCTCCCAGCGTTCGAGTTCTTGAGGTTGCTCGGCCTCATGGCATCCTGCATTCTTCTGGTGCCAGAGGCTCGCCTGCGGATGAGATCTTTGCAGTGGGCACTCAAGATGCAATGGTCGCAGTCCTCCGACAGGATGTCGGACCCGGTTCAGGTGCCGCCCTCGGTCGCCCGGGACATTCTGTGGCTGTGTCGTCGAAAGCAACTTGATGAAGGGGGCTCCATTTTGGCTTCCCTGGCCGGAGGTGACGATCGTGACGGATGCATCCCTCACGGGATGGGGAGCTCATGCCACCTGGCACAACAAGAAGTGCCCCCAGTTATATCCTGGCAGGGTCAGGGCCCCGACTCTCTAGGCGACGCATTTCACCTCCAGTGGACCGGCATGAAAGCCCTACGCCTTTCCCCCTACTCCCCTGATCCACAGAGTTATTTGCAAGATCAAGGAGTCACACCGACTCCATCATTCTGATAGCTCCATGGTGGCCGGCCTGGCCATGGTTTTCGGAACTACTCAGCCTCTCGGACGACATCTGGCACAGCAGGGGGGGGGCAGAATCATTTACCCTGCGCCAGGGAAACTAGCCCTCACAGCGTGGTACCTGAGCAGGTAACGCTTCAGCTCCTTAGCCTTTCACAGGCCAATCTGGAGATTGCACAGGGTTCCAGGAGCAGGGCCACCAGGGCCCAGTACAAAAGCAAATGGACCAGATTCTCCCACTGGGCAGACTCCAGGGAATCGACCCCTTGGCCTGCAATCTAGCCAACATGCTCTCCTTTTCGGCGCACCTCGCTCATTCGGGCGTACAGGTGGACATACCTTGCAGCCATTGGGGCTTACAGCAACTCGGAGGAAGGCATTATTTTCCTCCTCCAACCCTCTAGTCAAGAAACATCTGACCGGTCTCGCTAGGCCCTATCCGCCTGTCGAGACCACAGCCTGTGTGGGACCTTAACATAGTCTTGGGTGTCCTGGCGCACAAACCATTCGAGCCAATGGCATCAGTGGACATTAGGCTGGTCACCATCAAGACGGCCTTACTCGTCTTAACTCAGCTCGCAGAGTCAGCAAGATCCAGGCGCTGGTCGCCTCTGAACCATATACCACCTTTCACAAGGACAAGGTAGTCATGCGGACGCACCCGGCATTTCTGCCCAAGGTTCCATCTGCATTTCACTTGAACGAAGAAATAGTCCTTCCTACGTTCTTTCCCGATCCCAAGGATGTAGCACAGAGAATGCTGCACTCCTGGATGTCCGGCGTGCCTTAAAATTCTACTTGGACAGCACCAAGGGCTTCCGCATGTCGGACGTTCTATTAGTCACCTTTGGAGGCTCAAGGCCAGGCTATCGGGCCTCTCAGGCCTCCATATCCCATTGGATGGTCTCTGCCATCAAGGAAGTGTACGAGGGCCAGCACAAGCCACTCCCGGCCAACATGCATGCCCACGCGGTCAGGGCCAAGGTAATGGCCATCGCATTCCAGCGCCATGTCCCTTAGCAAGTCATAAGCAGGGCAGCCACCTGGGCCTCTCCCTCAGCTTTATGCAAGCATTACTGTTTGGATGCTGGCTCTAGATCTGATGCAGCTTTCGGACAGGCGGTTCTCAGGAACCGATTTGCTTAAGGAGGGGTCTCCTCTCCACTCTGGGGCTACAATCAGTTGTAATCACCCATACAGTATGGAGGAAATGGGATGGGACGTAAGAGTAATTATAAGTTACTCACCGTAGTGACTAATGTACTGTTAGTCCATAGTCCCCTTTCCTCCATATGTCCCACCAACCTCCCCTCTAATAATACTGGTGTCATTAGGCAATGTTAAATCTATTGTCGACGCATCAATGGGGACTGAGGTGTGGCGGCGGAGTCAGGGGCAGAGCAATCGCCCTGGGCCTCGCCCCCACGCGCCTCTAAATTTAAAGGGGAAGAAGGTTTTTTCTGGTGAAAAAGGTTGTCTCCCATCCCTTGGAAGGGACGCCTATACAGTATGGAAGAAAGGAGACTATGGACTAAGAGTACGTTAGTCACTACGGTGAGTAACTTATACTTTTTACCCCGATAGAACGAGCAAACTCAGAATCTCCTCACAACTCTTCGTCACATTTGGGGACCCGAAAGTGAA